>NC_132861.1:25297000-25621250 GCF_048164855.1 Canis lupus baileyi
GAGCACTAATAACCAACTTTACCTAATAAATATTTATAGGCCACTCTACTCAACAGCAATAGAATATGCATTCTTATCAAATGTATATGGAACATTTATCAAGATAGGCCTATTCTGAGCCATTCAAAAGTCATAATAAATTTGAAAGAAATCAGTCATACAGAGTATATTATCTGAGCACAATAGAATTAAATTAGAATTAAGAACAAAAAAAGTCTCTTAAAAATCCTTGGATAAAAAAAGTCTTGAACAAATAAAGGGATTATCTATTAAAAAAAAAACCTAAATATTTGGAAACTAAATTACACATGTCTATATAACAAGTGGATGGATCAAAGAAAGAAAACAAAAGAGAAGTTAGGAAATATTTCAAACATAATGAAAATGAGAACACTGTATATCATTTTTTGTGGAATTCTGCTTAGGGGAGATTTGTAGTACTCAATACGTATATTAGAAAAAAGAAAACTCTCAAATCAATTATCTCAGCTTCTACCTTAAACAATGAGAAAAAGAAGAGCTAATTAAACACAAAGTAGAAGATTAAAACAATAAAAACTAAAGAGAAATCGATGAACTATAAGTGAAAACAACAGAGAAAAATCAGTGAAACCAAAAGCTAGTTCTTTAAGCAGATCAATAAAATTGGTAAACCTCTAGCCAGACTGACAAGGAAAATGAGAGAAGGTGACACAGACATGTTCAAAGTCATTAGTTATCATGGAAACCACCCTAAGATACAATTATATCCCTATCATAATATCTAAACTTCAAAACACTGCTCATATCGAGTATTGGTGAGAAAATGTAGCAACTAGAACTCTATATAAAATGGTACAGCCACTTTGGAAAAGAGTTTGACAGTATCTTTGAAAGTTAAACATATACCCATCATATGATCTAGTCATTCCACTCCTAGGAATTTCCTCAAGAAAGAAATGAAAGCATATGTCCATACAAAGACTAGTTAACCAAATTCATAGCAGCTTTGTTTGTAACAGCTCAAAACTAGACACAACCCAAATGCCCATCAATAAATGAATGGATAATCAAACAGTGCTGTGTTCAATGAAATGGAATACTACTCAGCAATAAAAAAAGAGTGAACTATTAATACATGCTAAACATAGATGAAGCTAAAAATAATTTTACTGAACAAAAGAAGCCAGACCCACCCAGAAAAAGAAAACAAATTGTATATGATTACATTTACATAAAATTCTAGAAACCGCAAGCTAATATATAGTAATAGCAGAGCAGTGGTTGCCTAGACAAAAGGAACGAGGTCAAAAGAGAGGAATTACAAGAAAATTTAGGAGGATGACAAGTATGTTCATAGTCTTGAATGTGGTGATAGCTGCACAGGGGTATATATACATAAGTCAACACTCATCAAATTGTATACTTAAAATATGTGCAATTCATTGTATACCATTGTACCTCAAGTAAGCTGTTTAAAAGATTAATGGACAAATATGAGTAAATACGCACATAAATAAAAAGTTGGTTTCTTACCAGTCATTCACACTAATCAGAAAGGAAACATTAATTTATTTGGAGCTTGGTAAAAACATCAGTGAAAGCCAAAAGGATCCATTTGAATTCATTTTGTTATATCTAAAATCAACTTAGAATACACTACATGGTTTTATTCATAAACTTATTAAGAAAACAAGATACTGTGTTTCCAAAAAATTATATACAATACATATCTACAAACAAAAGATCAAAATAGGTCTTTCTCTTACTAATTTCTGTAATTCTAGATCTATGATCTTTCTAGTTTTGAGATTTCTTCTGCACACCATAAATTTTTATGCACTTTGGTCTCGTATTTTACACGATCGAATGAGCATACTCTTCTATGACTTAAGATTTTTCCATTTCTGGTTCAGTTCAAATAGGATTGAGAAGTCCTCATTACATGTGCCCAAGCCCTGCAGAAACAGAGCAGAAACAGAGGTTATACTGTGGGAGTGTGTTCATGGGGGAACTGCCCCCCATATATGTTACAGTTCTAATTTGTTCCAGCTACAGTTATAATTCTGCCCTGAAATTCAGGGCGTGGAAAATGGGAAAAGATTAGGCTGCTGGAGAGAGGGATAAAGTAGGTTACATCTGATTCTAGGGTTTTTATTTCAAACAGAACTTAAAATTGCATGAGATTCTTCTGGTTATTTTTTTTAAACCTGATCACTTTCCTAGATGGGATAATAATCCCCTTTTCTGCCTTGCAATCTTCCCATCAACATAGAGTCTACACATTAAAAAATATCTTAAACTGAAGTAATGATGCCAAATACCATTTTAAATACAATGTCTTTGAGATACATAGCACACAAACAAATTCAGGTTTATGTTGCTCAAGTGTCTCATAAAACTTACCAAGAGCAAGCCTTCAGTTGGTGTATAAATTGATATGTCTAATATGTTTAGGCATATTTTTAAATGTGTATCTTCAACATTGAATGCCTTGTACTCTTATTTATAAACATCCTTTGTTTCAAAATTTTTTCAAAACTATCACAAAAACTGTGTTGGAAATGTGTGTTTTTATAGATTGGCTTTGTCTGCATAAGGGCATTCTCTAATTGTTTTATATCTATATTTATGTATTCATCTCTTTTCACACCCAAACACTGTAACGGAAACTATATCATGGTAGAGCTCAAAGACTTTGAAATCAGAAGACGTGGTCCATCCCCTGTACCACCACTAGCTCCATCCCCCTGGTCCTTTCCTCTCTCTACCTGCTTTTTCAAACAGTATATAGGAATGATATTCACAGGATTGTAGTGAGGATAAATCAAAGGAATTGGGTAAAACTTTTATCCAAGAGCCCAGCATATACTGAGTGCTCAAAAAACTAGAGCTACCTTTTTTTTTTTATTGTTAAAGATTTTATTTATTTATTCATGAGAGACACAGAGAGAAAGAGGCAGAGACACAGGCAGAGGGACAAGCAGACTCCATGCAGGGAGCCTAATGTGGGACTCGATCCCAGGACTCAGGATCACGCCCTGAGCCAAAGGCAGGCGCTAAACCGCTGAGCCACCCAGGGATCGCCATAGAGCTACCTTTAAACTTCAAAAATTTTAGGACAGGGCCCAATGATTATAAATTATCTCATTACATAGCAGGGGGACTACACTGTGTCCTAATAGGAAGGAAATACTTGAAAATTATTGTTTGATCAAAAGGAATAGTTCTTGGAAAAGCAGAGAAAGCCTAAAAATAATAATATAATTACAGTAAAAAGGCCTAGTTTATTTTTTATTTTTATTTTTTTAGTGGTCATGAACTCCTTTATTTTTTTAATAATAAATTTATTTTTTATTGGTGTTCAATTTGCCAACATACAGAATAACACCCAGTGCTCATCCCGTCAAGTGCCCCCCTCAGTGCCCGTCACCCATTCACCCCCACCCCCCGCCCTCCTCCCCTTCCACTACCCCTCGTTCGTTTCCCAGAGTTAGGAGTCTTCCATGTCTCCCTTTCTGATATTTCCCACTTATTTTTTCTCCTTTTCCCTTTATTCCCTTTCACTATTATTTATATTCCCCAAATGAATGAGACTATACAATGTTTGTCCTTCTCCGATTGACTTATTTCACTCAGCATAATACCCTCCAGTTCCATCCACGTCGAAGCAAATGGTGGGTATTTGTCGTTTCTAATGGCTGAGTAATATTCCATTGTATACATAAACCACATCTTCTTTATCCATTCATCTTTCGATGGACACCGAGGCTCCTTCCACAGTTTGGCTATTGTGGCCATTGCTGCTATAAATACCGGGGTGCAGGTGTCCCGGCGTTTCATTGCATCTGTATCTTTGGGGTAAATCCCCAGCAGTGCAATAGCTGGGTCGTAGGGCAGGTCTATTTTTAACTCTTTGAGGAACCTCCACACAGTTTTCCAGAGTGGCTGCACCAGTTCACATTCCCACCAACAGTGTAAGAGGGTTCCCTTTTCTCCGCATCCTCTCCAACATTTGTTGTTTCCTGCCTTGTTAATTTGCCCCATTCTCACTGGTGTGAGGTGGTATCTCATTGTGGTTTTGATTTGTATTTCCCTGATGGCAAGTGATGCAGAGCATTTTCTCAAGTGCTTGTCGGCCATGTCTGTGTCTCCCTCTGTAAGATTTCTGTTCATGTCTTTTGCCCATTTCATGATTGGATTGTTTGTTTCTTTGCTGTTGAGTTTAATAAGTTCTTTATAGATCTTGGATACTAGCCCTTTACAGGTAAATATGTCATTTGCAAATATCTTCTCCCATTCTGTAGGTTGTCTTTTAGTTTTGTTGACTGTATCCTTTGCTGTGCAAAAGCTTCTAATCTTGATGAAGTCCCAATAGTTCATTTTTGCTTTTGTTTCTTTTGCCTTCATAGATGTATCTTGCAAGAAGTTACTGTGGCTGAGTTCAAAAAGGGTGTTGCCTGTGTTCTCTAGGATTTTGATGGAATCTTGTCTCACATTTAGATCTTTCATCCATTTTGAGTTTATCTTTGTGTATGGTGCAAGAGAGTGGTCTAGTTTCATTCTTCTGCATGTGGATGTCCAATTTTCCCAGCACCATTTATTGAAGTGACTGTCTTTCTTCTAGTGGATAGTCTTTCCTCCTTTATCGAATATTAGTTGACCATAAAGTTCAGGGTCTACTTCTGGATTCTCTATTCTGTTCCATTGATCTATGTGTCTGTTTTTGTGCCAGTACCACACTGTCTTGATGGCCACAGCTTTGTAGTACAACCTGAAATCTGGCATTGTGATGCCCCCAGATTTGGTTTTCTTTTTTAAAATTCCCCTGGCTATTCGAGGTCTTTTCTGATTCCACACAAATCTTAAAATAATTTGTTCTAACTCTCTGAAGAAAGTCCATGATATTTTGATAGGGATTGCATTAAACATGCAAATTGCCCTGGGTAACATTGACATTTTCACAATATTAATTCTTCCAATCCATGAGCATGGAATATTTTTCCATCTCTTTGTGTCTTCCTCAATTTCTTTCAGAAGTGTTCTATAGTTTTTAGGGTATAGATAAAAAGGCCTAGTTTAAATTCCATCTTTGGCATCTTAATTAAATAACCAATTCTCAGTTTTACTCTACTGATCATCTCATAGTCTGCAAAATGGATGTGACCATTTTACAGCAGGAAATTCTTGGTGAATATGTACTAAGAGATTAAATCAAAAATATTGTCTATAAGAGTGTTTTCTATGTTTTTATCTGTCTGATAGTGCAAGGTTCCTCTCACTTAAGGAAAAGTCATAAAATTGAATGATACCTCTCAGTATATCAGTCACTAACAGTCATGTATTTCTCTCTACTGATAAATATATGGAGTAAATATGGCTCTACAGGACATTAATTGCATTAGAACCTAAAGCACAAAGTTTAAAGCTCATGAAGATTCAAAGAGCAATTAGAGACCAAATGAGAACCCTATATCCACTTATAAAAAAAAAAAAAAAGTACTGAAGAGTCATGCATATCTTGAAGTTCACTTTTATTTTTTTCTGAACAAATATTCTTAGTCTAAAAACTATTTTATCCATTTCACAGGTCTCCTGTTATGGCTGGAGGTCTCTTTGCTGTGAATCGAAAATGGTTTTGGGAATTGGGTGGCTATGATCCAGGTTTAGAAATCTGGGGAGGAGAACAATATGAAATCTCTTTTAAGGTAAGTTACCAAGATCCTCTTAAACTCTGTCTATACAAACTTGATGATTCCCATAGAGTGTCATCATTCTGTTTTGTGACCTATGTTACAGCATGACAACAAAAATAGCTATGTCATCTTTCCAAGTCAGCTTTTGGATGAGAGAAGGTGCTTCCTTCTGATGCATTCAGTGGGATATAGAAACGCCATCAAAGAAATGCATAAAAGATATAATTCAAAATCCCATTTACAGGCAGAAAACTTGGTGTACCAACAGATCTGCTGCTCCACCGACCAAACATTCCTTTTACAGCATTTAAACCACATAGGTAGGGAGATCCCTGGGTGGCTCAGTGGTTTAGCACCTGCCTTTGGCCCAGGGCATGATCCTAGAGACCTGGGATCAAGTCCCACATTGGGCTCCCTGCATGGAGCCTGCTTCTCCCTCTGCCTGTGTCTCTGCCTCTCTCTTTCTTTCTGTGTCTTTAAAAAAATAAAAATAAACCACACAGATAAAACGAATTAAGACAAAAGTAATTGGGTTACTGGAGTTTGTGCCCTTTGTATTTATTTTAGAAATAATGGTTCATATTTTAATCATAATAAGTTGTTCCAAAATTTCAGTAACAGAAGAGTAACTTAAAATATGAATAACAAATTAAGGCTCTTCTTCATATAATTCCATAATATATGATTGTTTTTACATATTTTTATCTGAAATTGCCCAGGTCTCTACTTACTTTGACCATAAATACTCAGTAAAATTATATATTTTATTATATATATGTACAGACCTCTGATAGAATTCAAGTTCCAGGGTTTATGAATGAAAGGAATTCACTGTAACATATGAAAACCAGCCAAGCAAAGCGAAATAAACTGTGTGAAAGGTTGTACTCTGAACCTCCAAGATGTTTTTTTTTGAAAAAGCAATTTCATAAAGGAAAAGAAATTCCTTTCCTTTTTTTCTTTATCATTGTCATTATTTATACAGAAGATAGATTGATTTTGCAAGATTTATCGTACTAAAAATCAATCTTACTAAATAAATCATTTTTCCTAATTACTTCTATTTATAAAACCAAACCAATTCTTGATGAGGAAAAAATAATCCTGAGTACAGTAAATTTCAATTTAAGAATCCAACTAAAGTCTTTGAATTTATGCAGAGAAAGAAAATGATAAAACTGATCTTTATAAACTGTAACAGCTATATTCAATATGTTAACAAAAGTGTTATGTTGTCCTCACAGTGTCAAAAAAAATAAATATCCTTAAGGAGAAACTGAGGAGGCATGATTGTAGGTTTCAGGACATCTAGAGGTTTCCGTCTCAGTCTTCGGGCAGTAGTGCTTGAGATACCATTTGGTAAATTTGTGCCTTTTTTCACCATCATTCAAACACATCTAATCTCACATCTAAAACACGTTTTAAAAACCTTTTTGTAGGGATCCCTGGGTGGCGCAGCGGTTTGGCGCCTGCCTTTGGCCCAGGGCGCCATCCTGGAGACCCAGGATTGAATCCCACGTCAGGCTCCCGGTGCATGGAGCCTGCTTCTCCCTCTGCCTGTGTCTCTGCCTCTCTCTATCTCTCTGTGTGACTATCATAAATAAATAAAAAATTAAAAAAAAAAAAAAACCTTTTTGTAGATACGGAGTTTTAAATCCTTAAATTTACCAATTTCGTTTGTTTCTCTGTTATAGTAATAGCTTCATACTAATCACAGTGTATATGACAGAAGGTAGTTTAATAGTAATAACGATGACAAAACTACATTTACTTACTGGCATGTGCCAGATGCTGAGCTAAATGTTTGGTATACGTCATCTAATTTAAAGGCACGACTCTAAGAGGTAGGTGTTATTCCATTTTACAAATGAAGAAACTGAGACTGAACATTTTAAAGACTTTACATTAAAAAGTATTTTAAACTTTAAAGATTATATAAATTACCTAGTGCTGCTTTGGGATTAAAATGCTCCATTTCTGCTTAACTGCAAAGAATACAGAACCAGTCCTACCAGTACCACTCTAGAGTTCATTGTGAACCCATTAATCTCTACATAAAGTTTCCTCTCATTGAAAAGGCAAGTATCTTCAGCCAATAGCATGACAGCAAACTTACTGCTGACCCTGGAAAAATAATACTGATTATCAGACATGGCTCAAAGCTAGGTGCACAGTTTGCAAGAACACCTTCAACTAGAAAAAAGAGATTATTACGTTTGACCCCAGCATTAAGGGAAAAAATAGTATTGTTGTATCTGCAATATCTTCAGAATTCAAGGGATGCTTTTCTAGTTTTCACTGTTAAAGATTTTTTTTCTTAAATACTGTTAATTCACAGATTCTCTAAGTTTAAAATGTTATCAGGAACATTAGGCGAGAGATACTCGGCTTTGAATATCGAGCTGAATGATGGATAAAATTGCTATGGGAAGCCTAGAGGACTTGCACAATATACATTTGCATTCTAAATCACAAAAGCATTTCTTAAACAAACATAGACTTGCGTCTCTCATTCTGTGTCACTTGTATCTATCACACTTCTTCTGGGTGACCTGAGATTTTATTACCCCATTTCCTATTTTTCAGTTATCTGTCATTCTGAAGGATATAATTGGAATACAGCCCTGTCGTCTTTGTCTAGAAACCATGGCAACAGCGCTGGAAGTTCAGGACTAAATTGCCCCAGGTTGTTTGGTTGGAATGACAGATTCTTTGGCAACAGCTCTTTCTTACAGGGTCCCATTTCAGACATATCCCTTCATTCTTCTTGCTGTTGTGTCCTGACCTTGGGGTTCCTGTCCCTCCCTATTAGTATTTGTAACATGAGGAAGACAAACTTAAACAGGCATGGGTAGAATTTGCATCGAAGCAAGGAGAATTTTCTCCATGTGAAAGGAATCAAAAGAACCAGACACACCAAAGCCTGTGAAATGGTATTAAAAATAAAAGAAAAATCAAACATTTGCATTCTGGGACATATTCCATAAATTAGGATTAATTTTACAGGGCAAAGCACTGGAAGATATACATTGGCTAGCACACGAGATCCAGGAAATACATATGGATAACTAAGAGATTACAAGTCTCTTTCACACTGTACTATAGAAATTATTCTAAGTGTAGAACTTACAAGCTCTGATTCAAACTATCTCTATCTATGGTCATTATCAGGCATCGTTGCTTGCTGTCTACTCTTTAATCAAAGAATCATTTTACCACAGTTTATGACAAGGTTCCATCACTAAATAAACTATTTCTAGAAAATTCTGCTTTACATTGAGGGCTTCGTTTTTGGTCATACAGTATTTGGTTAAGAGTGCTCCTCAATTTTCTTTTTCTGTAAATCTCCTTTCTTTTTCTAACCCCTGATTAGATGAGTAGATTTCATGCCATAACATAAAGGCCAACACAAGTGTAATTTTCAGCAGGCAGTTGAGGAAAAGAGCTCTCTAGAGAAATGATCTGTCTGCCCAGTCTCAGTCTCATTCAGTATGAATCTGAACTCCTGAATGGCCCAGAATTATCCGGCTGTCTTTGAAATGTTGCTAGGTTAGCCAGCTGCTAGGGAGGAGAAAGAAACATTCAGTCAGTCATTCAACAAGGTTTTATTGAGCATCTAATTTATTCCAGGCCTTGTTCCAGGTACTCATTTTGGAATTGCACCTGGAAACAATGAGGAACCCAAAACAGACTGCACAGTGTAGCGCAAAAGAGATAACCCACACTTTTAAATGTTGTCTACCATTTGACCCATTGAAATAATATGAAAGTGTAACGGGTCTCTGACTTTTCAGAGTGCCTTTTTACATCCAGTCCCCAAAGATAAAGGTCCAATTGTTAGCATTTTCAAAAGATCTGCCCTTCAATCATAGAAAACTCTTTTCAGTAAGTAAAAATGAGCAATACACACTAATTACTCAGCCACAAGAAATTTAGGATGAAGCCCAGTGATTGCATCCCACCACATTCTCTGGGACATGACATAAAGCTTAGACCCAGATAGAAGAGCATTCAGCCTGGTTTGAGCTGTTCTTTTCCACCTCTAGAGGCTTATCAGTGTGGTCTCACATTGATCTAGCATTTCTTGGGCCATTTGCAGTCAGGAAAGAGCCCTTGATCACTAGCCTTGGCTCTGCAGAAACATGCCAGCCTCCAGGAGAGATGGCTATGGCTACCCTATGTCCTAGAATTAATCTAACAAACCTGGAAGCCTGCTTCAAAACCATTCTTACTGTGGTAACACACTACACAATCACCTTTCTTATGTGCTGTCATCCTTTCCATGTGTTGAGTTTAAGATTCAGACATTCAAGGATATTTTATGTCTCATAACATTTCAGGGCTTTTCTGTCATTAATTCATTCAACAGACACTTATTTATTAATTACTGTGTGTCAACTCTGGGATAAACTCTTAAGATGCAAAGATAAATGTGAGAAGATTCTCGCTATGATGGGGCTTACTTTGCAGTGACAGCTAGAGAATCAATTCACTGCAATTACTCCTCATTAGTACTGTTTGGAATATATTTTATTTCCATATCACAGTAATAACTCAGGACATATGCAATAGCCTGTTTGCTTACCTCCCTTCCTGTATTCTTTCCCCTTCCAACCTATATCCACATTCATTTATTTCCTAAGTTGCTTTATTTTCCTCTCCTGAAAATTCAGTTAATTACCACAGAAATCAAATGAATGTACTGAATCATAAACCATGAGTCTTTCCATCAGTTTTCTGCCTCACCTGTCTGAATCTACCCAGAAAACCAACTTACTAGTGTTTTTCTTTCCTTTCCAAAAGATAGAAACTCATATTTCCATTTCTATCCCCATTTATTGCAGAGATTTTAACTAACCAGTCAGACTTTATTCTATTCCTGAGAAATTTGTTTATTCTCCCTATTAATATTAATCAGCAACCTTCACCTTGAGTATGTACCATGCAAGCTAGACTCTGCAGAAAAAGGCAAAGGAAGCCCAGTAGAAGTCCTTGGATCAAGTACAACTGAGATGAGTCTTTCATCCATTAAAAATAAACATCAATTAGAGCAGGAAAGCAAAAAAAAAAAAAAAAAAAAAAAAAAAAAAAAAAAAAAACTACATTAAAAATTCCTCTAAAGTAAAACATATAAATGTGCATTTATTCACCAGCCTTCTAATGTAAGAGAGGTCAAAGTTTTTCCTTCTGCATTTGGGTCCATAGATTGGAATAAAGGTAGAGGTCCAAGAACCATACCCATACTGCCTTTGCTATGAGTTCCAGTTTGGTTTCCTTTCAGCAGAATGAGAACTTAAAGACACTTGGAAGCTCTCTTAATATGATAACAGAATCCTTTCAATTTTTTCATAATTCTGCCCAATCTTTTATTGTTACTCCATCCATACTTAATTTGACAGCAAATTTTTTAAATAACAACCCAATCTTTCCAAACTCCTCAAATTAGTTTTGGCATGAACAACAATTCTCTCTGCTTTCATAACCATATTTCATCAGTTTAAGTGATATTTAATTAAGTTACATAATTACAATTTTTTTAAGCTAGCATAATCACATTTGGGAAGAAAGGCAAAAGTTACACGCTTGCCTTTGAGGTAAGCGTGTAACTTCACTGCTGGGAGCAATAGATTCCAGGTTACTCAACATAACCTGTATTCAGTGCAGGTTCACCATAATATGAATACCATTCAATACATTCGCAGAAAGAATAGAGTGATGATTAATACATTGACTTGACTAACCAGAGATTCAGTCCTTGCTGTCAGAAACTTTCAATCTAGGGGCACCTGGGTGGCTCAAATGGTTAAGCATCTTCCTTTGGCTCAGGTCATGATCTCCAGGTCCTGGGATCAGGCTCCACATCCGGCTCCCAGCTCCAAGGGGAGTCTGCTTCTCCCTCTCCTTCTGCCTCTCCCCCTGCTTGTGCTCTTTTTGTCTCTCTCTATCTATCTATCTCTCCCTCTTTCATGAATAATTAAAATCTTTTTTAAAAAAAGAAACTTTTAGTCTAATAAGAAAAAGCTCACGCAGCAGAGGCAGGTGTGTTGCTACCTTTGCATACAAGTAATGTTCTCACCTATTCCGTTTAGGTCTAGGGTGAGGCTCTTCTTTCCAGTCTTTAGCCCCACCCAGGTGCCCCAGTGCCCTGATGGCAGGATGGCTGCCCAAGGATGTTTCATGGCAATGTTTTACAGTGCTGAACTCTTGCCCTCTGTACCCTGGTCCTGCAAACCAATGACCTCTCTTGTTTTATCATTGTCCCTTCTTTTCCTTCCCTCAGATCCAGTCTTGTGTCATCTCTATAAAGTGGCAAAAAAAAAAAAATTAAGCTCAAAAATAAGCCTCTGGGGTTTCTTTGAATCTTTGTTTCTACTATGGTGTAGCTAGGAAAGAAAATGCTCCTGGAATAAAAAGAGAAAATGGAAAACACATTGAGCGTGACCAGATGAGTACTTCAAGTTATAATCCTACCACACACAAATAAATATATTCACTTTAGAGTAACTACAATATGTCTGAGATTTTAATAAACAGCATCCTAGGGGTTTTGTTGGGTTTTTTTAATCCCTTTGTGACTTGTAAAATCTTTTACACGGAGCTACCTGTGTTCCAAAGTTCTGGACATTCTATTCCTCCTGTGGTGATGGTAACAATTACTTGATCCTTTAACAAGAAAGAGTAATGAGTTAGCACTTAAAGGTCATTGAATTTAATTTCTTATGCTATTCAACACTAATGCAAGGTAAAAATATAACTTCTATTTCCTAATTGTGAAACAGGCCATTGCCTAGTTAATATTAAAGCAAGGATTAGAATTCAGGTTTGCTCTCAAAGCCATTAACCTAATTTCTCTAAGCTAGATAAATAGAAGACTTCATGCAATTGGTAAAAAAAAAAAAAAAAAAAAAAAAAAAAAAAAGTAGCTACTGTCGCTCTCTGAAACCACTTAAAAAAAGGAAATGCAGGTTCTTCCTATATGATTTTTATTAAATATGAAGGCTGACAGCTCTTGTTATGATTTAATATAAAATTTATTTTCTTACTATCTTCAAAATGCAATAGGTATTCAACAAGAATTGAATACACACACACACACACACAAAGAATTGAATAAACACAATAGGGACTAATTATTGAGTATAAAACATTCAGTTCTTTATTCAAACAAGGTAAAGCCATTAATTTGGAATTGTTATAGCTCAGCAAACGATATATTCTAGAGCTTAACCTCATTACAGAGCTTCTCAAACAAACATGAATTTTATTTGTATTTAAACAATCAAAATTAATAACTCCACAAAATTAGCTAAATTTAAAGTCCACTATGTGGTACTTAGCCACCAAAAAATTTTAAGTAAACTTATACTTCAACAATTGAATGTTCTCAATAACAATAGATTTATAGCTTTAAAATAAAAAAGATCTTCTCTGCAAGATCACTCAAAAAAGGAGAACCAGAAGCAGAAACAAAATACCAACTTTATACTTGAAATTATCAGATATCTTATGCCCAACCACAATGTAAGAATAAGAATGTCATATGCAGTAACAGTGTTCTCAGCGATGATAAAACAACACCATTGAAAGATGGAATGACCACAGCTACAAATCTCACTTGAAGCCAGCAGATCTCAAGTCCCCAGAGTAATTGGCACATCCTAAGAGGGGAAATCAACAACACTTGTTTGAAACAATAGCAACAGGTGTGGTTACTCGTGGCCAGGCCTTCCCTTGATGAAGTTTGGCACAGAAGAGAAGCAGCAAATCAGAAGGTAGGAACAGTTCTAAAAGAGAGATAGATAGAGAGCCATATTTGCAGGAAGCATGCTGTTATTGAGGCAAAATGGAGGAAAGATCCCTGTTATGCAAGCCGCCTCGCAGCAGCCAGTTCCTGTTAGAGGTGAACAAACAGGGATCCCTGGGTGGCGCAGCGGTTTGGCGCCTGCCTTTGGCCCAGGGCGCGATCCCGGAGACCCGGGATCGAATCCCACATCGGGTTCCGGGTGCATGGAGCCTGCTTCTCCCTCTGCCTGTGTCTCTGCCTCTCTCTCTCTCTGTGACTATCATAAATAAATAAAAATTAAAAAAAAAAAAAGGTGAACAAACATAGGCTAAACTAATTCACTTACACATGAATTTTGAGTCATAAAGTGAATACTTACTCTAACTGGTAAGAATTCTTTCTATTCAAAGATGAATAATAAAAAAAGATGAATAATAATAATTCTAAAATAAAACAGCATATAATAATAGTACAAGAAAAAAGGGACCAGAAAAAATGAAAAAAAAAAAAAGATCACCAAAATAATGTTGCTCTCCATTGTCATAAAATTTTTGAAAATGTAAATGTGGTCCTTGACTCTGCAAAACACTATTAAATGCTGAACTTTATGAGATTAGGCAAAACATCAAAAGGTAAGAGAAAGAGATGGGGGGCAGGAGTAGAAGCAGTTAGAATAGAAGGGAGAAAAAATAAAACTATCACCAAAATGAAGGTCATACTGAAAGCAACACAAAGGAGAAGGGATATGCTGAAAACATAGAGGGACATGAAGAATAGCATTGAAAAAAAGGGACAAAATGAAATTAAAATCAACAAAGTAAAAAGTATTGAACTGAAATGATATGGAGGTTGTAAGAGCTCATCTTAGTACTCATATTAGGAAAAAATTCAAGTTAAAATATCATATATCAAAACCTAGGAGATACAGCTAAAGCAGTGATCAGAAAAAAAAATTAGATTCTTAAGTTCTTATATTAACATAAAGAATAAAAATAAGCAAATTAAATATCCAAATTCAGTTTGCAAATGAAAAATGAAATAAACCTAAAGAAGTAAGGATGAAAGATTAACAAACATAAAAAGAGAAATTAATGATTTGGAAAACCCAAAACTGATAGTGTGAGAGCTAGCTCTTTACAGCCAAAAATAAATAATTTGAGACGGACAGATTAATTAAGTAGGAAAAGGTAATTTTTTAAAAACTGGCATTAAAAAAGAAAGAAAACACAATACACAAACTAAGAAACAATAATAGGGAAAAAGCAAGAATTTAGAAAAAATTTAAATAATTCTAAGAGATTATTTGACTCAATTCTATCCAAATAGATTAAGATGTGGGGGGAAATGGATATTTTCAATAAAATGTAAATGACAAAATTGATGTCCAAAAAGAAAAAAATATATCTGAAATGACTAGATTCCTTTTTTGTTGCTTCATAACAAATTACCACAAACCTAGTGGCTTAAAACAACACCGAATTTTCTCCCAGCCTTTAGGTTGGAAGTTCAGGATCTTTCAACAGAGCCTCTGCTAAGGCTCTTACAAGGCTGAAATCAAATTTTCATCCAGCTCTACCCTTATTCAGAGGCTCAGCTAGGAAAGGATTCGTGTTCAAGTTCTCTCAGGTTGTTGGAAGAACCCATCTCTTTGTGGTTGTGGGACTGAACTCCCCACTGTGCTGGCTGTCATTTGGATACCACTTTCAGGTCCTTGCCATGTGGCCCCTTCTGTGACCCTCTTACAATGTGAGAGCATATTTCTTCAAGGCCACCAGTAGAATTTCTCTCATATTTAAAATCTTCCCATGCCTTCCCTCAGTCCTATTTAGGACTCAAGGACTAGGTTAGACCCTCCCAGGATAATCTCCCTTTGATTAACTCAAGGTCAATTAAATTGGGACAACAATCATATCTGCAAAATCCCTTCACCTTTGTTGCATAATGTCACCTAATTACAGATGTGAAATCTATCATAGTCACAGTTTCTCCCACACACGAAGGAAGGAGATTATACAAGGAGATTATACAAGGGTGCATACACCGTGGTGTGGGATTTGGGGAGAGGTGGGGGGCCATCTCAGATTCTGCATATCATACTGCCTAATGACTATAGAAGAAATCGAGAAAATTGTCAAAGGGCTCTCACCTCCCAAAAATAAAGAAGCAAATGCTATCAGTTTCTTACAAGTCTTTAGAGAACACCTACTGCAATGTTTTCCAAAAACTATTCCTTTTTAAATTTTTTTAAATTTAAATTCCATTAATTAACATATCATGTGTTACTAGTGTCAGAGGTAGAGGTCAGTGATTCAGCACTCGTATGTAATACCCAGTGCTCATTCCATCACGTGTCCTCCTTAATATCCATCACCCAGTTACCCTGTCCCCTCACCACCACCACAACAACCCTCAGTTTGTTTCCTATGATTAAGAGTCTCTTATGGTTAGTCGCCCTCTCTGATTTTGTCTTGTTTTATTTTATCCTTTCTTCCTCTATGATCCTCTGTTTTCCAAAAATTGTTCTTAATATTGGAAAAGAAAGAAATCTTTCCAATTGGTTATAAAACCAATATGTAATATTGATAGCATAATATTGATAGCAAATTCTGACCAGGATAGCACAAAATGATAGAAAAGTAGATATATTTTACTTGTAAATTATAACATTAAAAAATAACAGTAAAAGATCACATAATAAAATAACTATTCAAAGGTTAATATACCAAAATAAGTGCAGCTTTGATGGATATGTTTCAGTGTTGGGATAAGTATTAACATAATTCACCTGATGGTGAATTTTAAAGGTGATAGTCATCTCCATAGGTAATATAGAGAGGCATTTGATAAACTTTGCAGTCCACTTTTGAACAAAATGCTTAATACATAGCAAGATTAAATATAAATATGTATTTGTATGGCTAAATCTCAACTCAAAAATCATCAGCTAATTTTAAAAGAATTAAATCATTATTACTATACTATTATTAAATTACTAGGAGTTAAATTACTATTTAATGTCACAGTATTATTTTGGAGATAGTAGGCAATTTCATTAGATAAGAAATGATATGAGATGTAAAAATTGGAAGGGAAGAGGGAAATTTTTCATTAATCACAGGTAATATTAGCCTATACTTACCTGAACAATAAAAGAAATCAACTGGAAAACTACTAAACAAAAAGAAATTTAATTAAGTTATCTGGGGAAATGTTTATGTGGTGTGTGTTGTGTGTGTGAATATATAGAAAACAATAGCCTTTACATACACAAACAACAACCCCAAAGGAAGACATTATTTACAATATTAGGGGAAAAAACAGCTAAGAGTAAGCTTAAGAAATGTTCCAGACCTCATGAAAAAAGATTATTATGGTGCTGAGGGACACATAAGACTTGAGTACATGAAAATTCATAAAGAAGATAATTCTCCCCAAGCATGCTTGTGAACTTAATCTCAGGAAAAGTGGTAACATGAATTTTATTGGGGGGTAGCTAGCCACAGTGCTTCTATTGTGGCAAAAAAGTGCCACTATAAGGCAAAAAAGATAAGTAGCATAATAAGAAAAATTCTGGGAAAACAATGAGAGTTAATCACGGCTGATAATAAAATGCATAATAAAATTTGCATGAATAGATATCTTTGGCACAGAATTTAAATAAATTCAGATAAGTATGAAAATTTAGTATAAGATAGAGTTAACATTTCAAATCAAGAGAAAAATAGTTGATTTCTTAGTAAATAGTATTTGACAACTACTCCTCTGTAGAAAAAAAATTAAGTCGGATCTCTATATCACACTTCATACAAAAATAGATCCCAAGAAGATAAACCATTGTAAGCATTAAAAATGGAAATATATAAGAAGTATAGGGGCACCTGGGTGGCTCAATAGTTGAGCATCTGCCTTTGGCTCAGGTTATGATCTCGGGGTCCTGGGATCAAGTCCTGCACCAGGAGCCTGCTTCTCCCTCTGCCTCTGTCCCTGTGTCTTTCATGAATAAATAAATAAAATCTTTAAAAAAAATGACTACAAAAATTCTGGAAGAACTGGAAATGGGGAAAGTCTCCTAAGTGTGACTTTAAAAAAAAAATCAAAAATTCACTAGAAGCAATGAAAGAAAGATTAATTTATCCACATAAAAATTCTGAATGGAAGAAACACACAAAAGACAAATGGTGATCTGAGAAAAATAATTTGCAACTAATATCCTTTTAAGATTAAATAATTTTGGAAAGCAAAATAGAAAAAATATTGGGGGGCAGCCCTGGTGGCGCAGCAGTTTAGCACCGCCTTCAGCCCAGGGCCTGATCCTGAAGACCCGGGATCAAGTCCCACGTTGGGCTACCTGCATTGGGGTCTGCTTCTCCCTCTGCCTGTGTCTCTGCCTCTCTCTCTCTTTGTCTCTCATGAATAAATAAATAAAATATTTTTAAAAAAAGAAAAAGAAAAAATATTGGGACAGCTCACAGAAAAAAGCATACAAATGACTTAAATATCAAAAGTTACTCATCTTCCATTATAAGAAAAATGCAAACTAAAACTAATAATGATATATCTTCACCCATTAGATTGGCAATAATCTAAAACTTCGATTACACAACAGGTTGATGGGTTCTAGGAAAAAAGACACTTGCAAATACGGCCAATTACAGTAGTGAAACATTGCATGCCCTCTATGGGAAGCAATTAGAAAACATTCTACACAATTTTCAGTGTGCATCTGTGTTGGCTCAATTTCATTTCTAGTCACATAACCCACAGCAAGACATACACCTGGGTGAAATGGCACATGTAGAAGGATATTTATCTTAATCTTGGTTTTATTGGTGAAAAAATGGAAAACTTAAATATGTATCAGAGATCAAATTATTATCTAGTTATAATATGGACTATTGTATGGCCTTTAAAAAGAATGCAACATTACTGAACTCAACAGCAAAGAAACAAACAATCCAATCATGAAATGGGCAAAAGACATGAACAGAAATCTCACAGAGAAAGACATAGACATGGCCAACAAGCACATGAGAAAATGTTCCATATCACTTGCCATCAGGGAAATACAAATCAAAACCACAATAAGCTACACCACCTTACACCAGTCAGAATGGTGAAAATTAACAAGACAGGAAACAACACATGTTGGAGAGGATGTGGAGAAAGGGGAACCCTCCTGCACTGTTGGTGGGAATGTGAACTGGTGGAGCCACTCTGGAAAACCATGTGGAGGTTCCTCAAAGAGTTAAAAATAGAACTACCCTACAACCCAGTAATTGCACTGATGGGGATTTACCCCAATGATACAGATTCAGTGAAATGCTGGGACATCTGCACCCCAATGTTTAGAGCAGCAATGTCCACAATAGTCAAACTGTGGAAGGATTTTTGGTGTCCATCGAAAGATGAATGGATAAAGAAGATGTGGTCTATGTATACAATGGAATATTCTTACTCAGCCATTAGAAACGACAAATACCTACCATTTGCTTCAACGTGGAGGGACCTGGAGGGTATTATGCTGAGTGAAGTAAGTCAATCAGAGAAGGACAAACATTATATGGTCTCATTCACTTGGGGAATATAAAAAATAGTGAAGGAGAATGAAGGGGAAAGGAGAGAAAATGAGTGAAAATATCAGTGAGGATGACAGAACATGAGAGACACCTAACTCTGGGAACCGAACAAGGGGTAGTGGAAAGGGAGGCGGGTGGGGGGATAGGGTGACTGGGTGACAGGCACTGAGAGGGCACTTGACGGGATGAGCACTGGGTGTTATGCTATATGTTGGCAAATTAAACTCCAATTTAAAAAAAAGAACATAATTAATTAATTAATTAATAATTAATTAATTGCAACAGTTTTATTTTTACTATTATAGAATAGTATCCAAACCCATTGCTAAGAGGAAAAAAAGCAAGGTACAGAAAATATGTACAAAAATTAAATAAGGGAAGATAAATTTTGTTATTTATATTTAATAATTCATATATATATAACTTATGTAATATAGTATATATGTAAGTACTTATAAAATTACAATATGAGGGGCATCCCGGGTGGCTCAGCAGTTTAGCGCCGCCTTCGGCCCAGGGTGTGACCCTGGAGACCCGGGATAGAGTCAGTCCTATGTCAGGCTCCCTGCATGAAGCCTGCTTCTCCCTCTGCCTGTGTCTCTGCCTCTCTCTCTCTCTGTCTCTCATGAATAAATAAATAAAAATCTTTTTTAAAAATTGCAATATGATATTTCATATGCAGACATTTGTAGATGTATTCATATATCCAGTAAATGTTTATTGAAAGCCTATTATACACCAGACCCTGAGAATATAATAATCGACAGAAATGACAAGTTTTATGTCTCATGCGATATAACGTGAAGATAGGTAGATTATAAATAAATAAGAGAATAAATAAACAAGATAATTTCTGGCATTTGTAAGTGCTAAAAGGAAATAAGCCAACCAATATTACAAAGAGCCCCAGAATAGAGATGGTTATTTTTGACTGGCATATGTTTTAAATATATTTGCAACTATACGTTGAGGTGGGGGATGGGGTAGAGGGGCTACACTTTTCACAGATTCCCCATGTCTACTATATTAAACCTGATACCTGACCGGATACTCATAGATGGTCTCTTTGGGCTTGTATAAGCCTCTGACTTTCCTATCCTCTTAGGGCAGAGGGTTTAGATTGGGTAGTCAGAGCTTTGGTGGTATAGTGCTGAGCATAGATTGTGTGGTCAGAAAGACCTTTAAAGTTTTTTTAAAATCCAAATCAGGCAGCCCTGGTGGCTCAGAGGTTTAGCACTGCCTTCAGCCCAGGGTGTGATCCTGGAGATCCTGTGATCCCATGTTGGGCTCCCTACATGGAGCCTGCTTCTCCCTCTGCCTGTGTCTCTGCCTCTCTCTCTCTGTGTGTCTCTCATAAATAAATAAAATCTTTTTAAAAATCCAAATCTATTTAATATGTTAATGTATATTTACATGGATGTCAGGATTGCTTAAATACAAATTCTAGAGACAAATCCCAAGTACAGATAAGACAAAATTTTAAGCTAAAGCAAAGCCTTTGGCCCCTTAGAAAACCCTTGAGCAAAGAGAATCTGCAATTCACTGAATGGTGTTCTCAGTCTTGGCCTCCCATCCATGGGTCTGGACCCAGAGAGCTTCATTTCCCTCTTCTCTACCTCCTCCAGCCTTAAGTGTCTCTTATCCAGCTGCCACCACACTACTGTCTGCAGCAAATGTTCCATATATTATATGACTCACAGATTCATAGGAGAAATTATAAAATAATGACACACCAGCATCCCAAAAGGGATTTTTCTCCCCCAGGCCCTGTTTCCAAGCCAGTCCTCTGTCCCCAAGTCCCCATACTTGCTAATCTCCATAACCTTGGTTCCCAGTACTAGCATCTAGTACACCAGCAAAGAACCTATAGCTTTAATTAATAAGCATTTCTCACTTTCTCCATAGTTGTCTGAAAATACAAAAACACTCAAAGGGTGTTTAATTTATACTCCTAAAATAGTTTATTTGCCTCCCTAGAAGGTACAACTCAATCTCATTTTAGAAATGCACTCTTTTTCCCATAAGCCATATCTATATAAACTATTTTGACGATGCTTTGTACAAATGGTATTGTTAGAAATAAATTCAGCCTTATAAAATGTGCTCATTAGAAATCCTTTTTATGCCAAGGATGATTTTAAAATATTTTATATATCTTCTCATTGCTTTTATGAGACAGTATATTAGAGGTCTCTTCTTACTTTTGAGCCTGCAAAGTACCTCGAAGTATAGTTGCAGTTTGTATCTAAAATGTGACAGAAGCCATTTTATGGCACACTATTCCTTCAGATACACAAAAAAATATCTGGAGTTGTTCCTATGGGGTTTTTTCCCTACAATATTTAGCCTAGGTGACATAAAAAGAACCATTTTAATTCAACATGCCCAGAATTGATCTTCCAAAGAAAATATTAAAATGACTCTAAACTCATTCAGAAACTCAAAGATAAACAGAAACAGCTGTTAAATGTCTCACAAGCCAGTCTGAGATTCATTTCAATTACCCGACAAAAGGTACCTCAGGTGTAACAGAGCATTTTCAAGTTGAATTTTATGTCCATTAGATATAAGCCTAGCGGCAAGTTTAAATTCCTCCCAGTTGTTACTTCCTTTATGTCTGATGGCATTTTCCTAATTCCCTGTTTAATTTTATTTTAGCTTTTATAGACAGTTGTAAAGTGAGCAAAATATAACAATTTACACAGCATTCAGTACCTGTGTTAAGGTCAATTTGACTTCCTGTTGAAATCGTTTTCTAATATTGACATTTTTTTCAAGTTTTTGTATTTTTCTGGCTGCCATTTTTCCCTAACAAGATAAAGGAAATATAATCTAATCACTATAACACTTCTGGTGTATAAATCTATATAAAGCAAGTAAGCTCACCCCCAGCTATAAAAATATTTGTATAGAAAGTTGAAAAAAAAAAAAAAAGAAAGTTGGCAAAAAATCTCTCCTTATAATTCTCAAGGCCTTCACCCCAAATCCCAATAACAATAACATAGAGAGCCTCAGAGTATATATATATATACTCAGCATATATAAATCAAATGTAGAAGTATAAGAATTTGATTTTTATACTCTGTGTCAGGGTCAACAATCCACAATATACAAGGCCAGCATAAATTCAGCCACAACTTCTCTTCTCTTCTCCAAACTGTGAGAGTGACAATTGAGAATACAGTCTCTACCTCTCTCACACACACACATGTTCACAGACTTGCAACTTGTCATATGGCCTGACCCCTCTCACAGAGGGCAACACTTGTATACACAACAAACACCCCATATAGACCCAATATACCAGAATAAAGGCAAGGTTGATCACTAGGAGACTATATCATATAACCACCTATTATGGGCCACTTAAGGGTGCTGTGTGTATTACTTAACTCAGTCATTGCTATCACCTTATGAAGTAGACACGTGACTCCAACTTGATCCAAGATGACAATGAGACAATGAGAAATAGGGAGTAATCTGCTCAATTCAAACCCCTGTGGAAGTGTTCTTTCCACTATTCCATGTCATAGAAGTGTATCAGTTTCTCCCCAAGATAAAAATCATATGCAAATGTCACTATGAAACCTGAAGAGTGCTCACATTTTTTATTTTTGATGAAATTTCTTCATATTGAATATTGCTAAAAAAAAGTTTTGTCTGTCAGTGGAAGCTCAGAAGAACCTTTGCTTCCTCAAAGTTTCGGTTATAATGACAATTCATATGAGTAGCTTTTGACTAATATGCTTGTTTCAAAGTACACTGTTAGCACTCCTAGACATTCAAACTCTCACTATTCAAAAAGAGGGGTTTTTTGAGGAGAGAGGGGTTCTTCACTTTACTAGAAGATAGAAATCCAATTCAACCTAATTTAGAGGAAAGGGGGAATTGAAGATGACACTTTTGAAAACGAACTGAAACAGTCAAAAAAATCCAATTAAAGAATGGACAGAAGACATGACTAGACATTTTTCCAAAGACATATAGGTGGCTACTAGACACATGAAAGATGCTCCACATCACTCATCATCAGGGAACTCCAAATGAAAATCACAATGAGATATCACCTTGCACCTGTAAGTATGGCTAAAATTAATAATACAGAAAAAAAAAAACAGATTTGGGGAGGGGAGATCTCTGGGTGGCTCAGCGGTTTAGCACCTGCCTTCAGCCCAGGACATGATCCTGGAGTCCTGGGATCGGGTCCCGCATCGGGTTTCCTGCATGGAGCCTGCTTCTCCCTCTGCCTGTGTCTCTGCCTCTCTCTCTCTCTCTGTCATAAATAAATAAAGTCTTTTAAAAAAGAAAAAGAGGGGATCCCTGGGTGGCTCAGCGGTTTAGCGCCTGCCTTCAGCACAGGGCGTGATCCTGGAGTCCCAGGATCGAGTCCCAGGATCAAGTCCCATGTCGGGCTTCCTGCATGGAGCCTGCTTCTCCCCCTGCCTGTGTCTCTGCCTCTCTCTCTCTCTCTCTCTCTCTCTCTCTGTGTGTGTGCGTGTGTGTGTGTCTCATGAATAATAAATAAAATCTTAAAAAAAAAAAAGAAAAGAAAAAGAAAAAAAACAGATTTTGGCGAGGATAAGGAGAAAAGGGAGCCCTCATACACTGTTAATAGGAATGCTAAGTGGTGCAGCCACTCTGGAAAACAGTATGGAGGTTCCTCAGAAAGTTAAAAATAGAACTACCCTATGACCCAGCAATTACACTACTAGGTATTTACCCAAAGGATACAAACATAGTGATTCAAAGGGGCACATGCACCCAAATGTTTATAGCAGCATTATCAACAATAGCCAAATTATGGAAAGAGCCCAAATGTCCATCAACTGATGAATAAATAAGGAAGATATATATCATATATATAATGGAAAATATATTCAATAATATTACCATATATACAATGGAATATTATTCAGCAATCAAAAAGAATAAAACCTTGCCATTTGCAACAATGTAGATAGAGCTAGAGTATGTTATGCTAAGTAAACAAGTTAGCGAAAGACAAATACCATGTGATTTCACTCATATGCTGAATTTAAGAAACAAAACAGATGAACTTAAGGGATAGAGGAGAAAACAAGAGGGAGGCAAACCATAAGAGACTCTAAAATATAGAAAATAAACTGAGGGTTGCTGAAGGGAAGGTGGGCAGGGAATGTGGTGATTGGTGATGGGCATTAAGGAAGGCACTTGTAATGATGAGCACTGGGGGTTATATGTAAGTGATAAATCACTAAATTCCATATAACCAATATGACACTATGTTAACTAACTAGAATTTAAATAAAAACTTGAAAAAAACAAACAAAAATAGATATATATTTATAGTGAGATATATATATATATATATATATTAAGTTATAATCAATCCTTTGAAAATTGACTTTGTGAGTCAACTGGATTGGCAGATCCCTAAAATACAGTGTTCCTTTTCTTACAAAATTTCCCTCAAGAGACTTGTATTCAGTACAGTTAATAATTAGTAGTTCTCAAAAAAAAAAAAAAAAAAAAGAGAGAGAGAGAGAAATAAAGAAAGAAAGAAAAAGAAAAAAAAGTCAAAGAAATGGGGGAGCCTCTGGGAGGCCTGGAAATAAGGCCTCAAATACTGCTAGAACCATTTCTTTTCATTTTTCCCTTTTGTTTCTCTCTGTCAGCTTCACTCCCTCCAACAGACTTTCCTTCCACCCCTCAGACGTGGCCTCTGGAAGCTCTCCAGCTTTCATTTTCTGCTTCATTACCAGAGTAGTAGTTCCAATATAATGAAACCTCAAGGAAGAAGTTCAGTTAGCAAGGCCTGAGCCATGTTCCTGCCTCTGCCATTAGGAAAGCAGTATGATTGATAGCCCAACTGAGAGGCAAAGGAGATGCACATATTTGGATAGTTCCAAAAAGAAAAAGTTGTTCTAATATATTAAACCAATTTTAAGTTTTTAAAGAACTTATATTTATTTTTAGCAGATGATAAATCCAGAAAATTTAAGCAATAGACTCCCAAATCTGGAGACAAACACTTTGGGGCACCTGGGTGGCTCAGTTGATTGAACATCTGACTCTTGGTTTCAACTCAGGTCATGATCTCAGGGTCACGAGATCGAGCCCCAGGTCAGGCTCCAGGCTCAGTGGGGAATCTGCTTAGGATTCTCTCTTCCTCTCCCTCTGCCCCTCCCTACCCCTGCTCATTCTTGCCCATGCGCATGTATGTATGCACACTCACTCTCAAATGAATAAACAAAATCTTTTTTTAAAAAAAAAAGCAAACATTTTGCCTCTAATGTACCCTCTAAGCTGTAGAATAATGAGTTAAGGGAAATGAGGGATTATGTCCTAAACTATAATATTTTACGCAAAAAAGCACTCTGAAGATGTTCAAATTTGTACTTTCTTCCCCAAGACTTAATGTTTTGAAGAAATCAATAAGTGACATATCTGGGTTTTTTTGTTCTGGTCTCCACCTTAATCACTGTTTTTAAGACTGCTAAGCATTAATGCAAAATATGAACACTGCATCTCTAAAGCAATGATCTGAACAAGGTACCCTTTGAAGCCCTGCTACTCCTGCCTAGACCTTTTAAAAGCTCATTAAGTGGGCAGCCAGGGTGGCTCAGCAGTTTAGTGCCGCCTTCAGCCCAGAGCATGATCCTGGAGACCGGGGATCGGGTCCCACATCAGTCTCCCTGCATGGAGCCTGCTTCACCCTCTGCCTGTGTCTCTGCCTCTCTGTGTGTCTCTCATGAATAAATAAACAAAATTTATGAAAAAGGGCTCATTAAGTGCAAGGTAGTTTGGGTACAATCTTTTTTTTAATACTGACATAAAGCATTTCTTACTTTGAAAAAATCCTAAGCAGATGGTTCAAGAAATGAGAGCTTTTCCCCTGAGACTAGATATGACCATGTCCTGATGAAGACTGTAGATACATTTTCCAATTTCTGCTTTTGTTGTATACTGATCAACAAATAGAAAATGGGGGTCAGGTCAAAAAAGGTCAAGGTCCCCTGTTCTCAAAGAATAACCCTAAAGACTAAGTTTCTAAGAATAAAGCAAAGCAATGGTGTATATGGGTGCATCTCCCTTAGATCAAGTTAAATCAAACGTGCAGTTTTTACACCATGTAGCCCAGAAGAATAGCTTGATGACAGGCATGGCTCTCTTCGGTGTCTGTGCACCATAGCTTTTTACATTAACAATTAACATCTTTAAAAAAAATTAACATCTTAATTTCTAGATAGATGGTAAAGTGGTAGATTATCTAATCTTAAGAATTTTTCAAACTTAGCCCCACAAGACATACCATAAAATTAGAAGGTTATTTTACAGGTCCAGAAATGTAATTACTTATGTATACATAATATGCTGTATTTTTAACATTAGCCACACCTTATTTTATAATAATCCCCATATGAATGAAGAAAAGCTCAAGATATCTTGTTGCCTTGAAATTTATATTTGAATATGCTAAAGATCACAGCTTCTGTTTTTAATGGCAGCTACATGGTGGGTTCTCATTAAATAACTCAGTTGTCTGGGAGTAACCTCATTTTATATTAGTAAACCAATAGTCCATTTATTTATTCGATAAATAATTACAGTAAAACAACTTGTCAGGCATCGTCCCAGGTGCTTGGGATACCTCACTAAACAAAAGACACAGACTCCTGCCTTCATTAGGAAGAGAGGCGCAGAAAAGTAATAACCTAGGAAATCTAGGAGTTATCTCCTGAGTGAGAAGGTGGTAAGGACTATGAGAACAGAACAGAGAAGGTTGATACTGGGTGCAGGATGAGAGAGTGTTTGGGGCATGAGGATTTGGAGCTGAGACTTGAAAGTGATGGGGAATTTAGCCATGTGGAGATTGGAAGACAATTTCACACAGAGGGAACTGCCAGAACAAATGCCCCAAGTTATCTGGCATGTTGGAGGGACAGATAAGAAGCCAAAATGGCTTAAGCAGAGAAAGAGAGATGAAAAGAAGAGTAGGAAATAAGATCAAAGAGATGGGAGGTTTTGGAGTGAATAAACTCTTTAAAAATTTTTTTGAGAATTTAGATCATCATTTCCATATAGTATATTATGTTTCACCCTTTGCCTGATAATAATATTCCCTTGCTATCCTTCTGACAATCAATTTCTTACTGAAACTAATTTCATATTTCATATGACCGGTATAATTTTATGATTCCATTTAATTTAACATTCTCTATGTCTAAATTCCAGTTTGTGGCTGATAGTGAAAAGTGATTTTTTAAAAATAAGGCAAGCATTCAATTATTCAGTCAATTTGAACTAGATTATGAAAAAAAATGCTCTGTGCTCATTCATGAGTAAAATAACATGGATTTTAAATATTTATGTTGTCAAAGGATGACAGTATTTGTAAATTTAAAACATATTCTCCAGGAATTAGATACTTGAGCATGACAATGCCATAGCTTTGGTTTGGTTTTTTTTTTTTTTTTTTTTTTTTAAGAAATAATCACATGATACTACCCAGGGAATGTCTTTTAAAAATATAAGCCACATATTTCAGAGCAGATAAAGAATTTGATAAATGCCACAACAGGTGCACTTTGCTAAAGAAATATATTGTCGCACTGTCACCTAAACACATCTCTCTAGCGTGTCGGGATACACATGCTTCTACTGAAATAGGCATGGCTATTGGAAGATTGAACAAAATAAAGTGTTTGGTGATGTCCATAGTATTAAACTAAAAAAAAAAAAATAAACAAAAAACCCTCTAAGTCTAGAGACAATTGACTTGATGTACTTAGAGTAAAAAGCAATTTGGCCCTGACATTATAAGAAGCAACAATATATTGGAAAGGCTTTAGGGCTCCTGCATAAATAAAAGTATAAGTGTAACTGAAATGATCAGACTCAACTATTCAATAAATACTTATTATTTATTATGTACTAAGCCCTTGACCAGTAGCTGGAGATGCATTGAGTAAAATTGTCATGGAACTTTTAGTCTACTGAGGGGAGACAAACACTAAGCAAATCATTATACAAACACACAAATCCTTTCATTACAATTGCTGTCTCGACTTGAACAAAACTATTCAGAACGTGGAACTGATCCCCCATATGGCGCCAGCATGGTGAACAAGGCCAGCATATAGTAAACACTCAATACATATTTGTTTACTGACTCAATTAATGAATTATGGGAGAGAGAAGTACAGGATGGAGAGACAGCATAGAACAGGAGTGCCAACCAAATCTAGGGGCTCAGTTGTGTTGGTAAAGCTGAAATCTGGAACAGAAGTAGGAAATGGGCTTGAGATAGGAGAGAAGGGCAGAGGAAGGGGGAGGGTGAATTAATTCCTTTAGAGAGAAAGATTTATGGCCGCAAGCCCTGAGAGAAACTCAATGTTTCCTAAGGAATGAAAAATAGCCCAGAAAGAGGATGTGTGGAGTGGGGGAGTTCCTGTAGGGATTGGAGAAACTAGGGATAGGACAAAAAGGGTGAGGGACACAGAAGCAAGGGTGAGATAAGCAAGACCTTGGAGACTCCCGAGAGAAGTTGTAATCTGGGGCACCTGGGTGGCTAAGCAATTGAGTGTCTGCCTTTGGCTCAGGTCATGCATGATTCCAGGGTCCTAGGATTGAGTCCCACATCAGGCTCCCCACAGGGAGCCTGCTTCTCCCTCTGCCTCTCTCTCTCTCTCTCTCTTTCTCTCTCTCTCTCTCTCAAATAAATAAATAAAATCTTTAAAAAGAAGCAGAAGAAGTTGTAAACTGACTCTCATAACAGTAGCAAACACTGAAGGATTCTAAATGGAGCCATGATATATTCAGATGTATGTTTCTAAGTGGTCCCAGTAGCAACAGGGAGAAATAAATTTTAGAATTCTATAGTTTCTTTAACACTGAACCTAGCATAAAAGAAAATCTGAACAGAAGTTTCCTGAACTCGAATATAAGGAAAAATTTTAAGAATAGGAGTAGGCTCTCAGGAGAGGACACGAATTTTAATTCACGGGAGACTAGTAGGAAGAATTCTAAGATGACTCTCTCCCTTGGTTTACTCCACAATTAGGTTACATAACAGTGCAAAGGAGATTTGGCGAATGTAATTAAGGTTGCTAATCAGCTCACCTTAAGATAAGACTACGGTGGGACACCTGGGTAGCTCAGTGGTTGAGCGTCTGCCTTCGTCTCAGGGCCTGATCCCAGGGGTCCCGGGATCGAGTCCCATGTCAGGCTCCCTGCATGGAGCCTGCTTCTGTCTCTGCCCCTCTGTGTGTGTGTGTGTCTCATGAATAAATAAATAAAAATCTTTAAAATAAAATAAAATAGGACTGTGGTCCTGAAGGGTTTAACCTTATTGCATGAGCCTTGTAAAAGCCCAACATTTTCTCCAGCTGGTAGCAAAAGAAGTCAGAGAGATTTATAGTGTAAAAACTATTCTGTATGAGGGAGGTTAACCATCAATGAGCTGGAGGGTTCACAGGGCCAGGAACACCAGTCCCTGGTCACCTGCCAGCAAGAAAACGGGGGTCCCAGTCATACAACTGCAAGGAACTGAATCCTGCCAACAAACTAAATGAGCTTGGAAGCAGATTCTTCCTGAGAGGCTCCAGGAAAGAGCTCCACTCAGCAGCCACTTCGATTTCAGCCCTGTGAGGCTTTGGGCAGAGAATTCGGCAGAGCCCACATGGACTTCTGACCCACAGAACCACAAAATCATAATAAATCAGTGTTGTTTCATCCATTACACTTGTAATTGGTTACACATCAAGAGAAAACTGATGCAGATATCTTTAAAAACTGTATCAAAAAGAATGAGTTAGAATTTCATTTCTGTGTGTCTAATTAGGTTATTTGACATATCTTAGAAAGGAAAGAAGTAATAATGATTTATTTAGCTTTCTATTGCGGCAGTCCTCACTCTGGCAAGACCTTTTATAAGAAGTATTTAGTCCACTTCTGCTTGCTTTCTAACTGTTCTAGAAGCCCACCTGAACCAAAAAAATAAATTAAGGCCAGAGAATGTAAGGAATTGTCCAAGCCTTATCCCTACGTCTTAGGGACCATCCCTAGTCCTGCAAGAGAGACTGGCCCACCTCCAACAACTAATGAGAATAATATGCCATATTTTCTCATGAAAAATAAACGCACATGCCAACAAATCAGTATCTTCCAAATAATATGATAATATGACAAGAAAGATTCTTTGCCAGGGGACATCAGACTTGGTTTCAGCCCAGGTCGTGTTCTCAGGGTCATGTGATTGAGCCCCATGTGGGGCTCCCCACCCAGCAAGGAGCTTGCTGGAGAGTCTGTCTCCCTCTCTCTCTCTATCCATCCTATTCATTCTCTCTCTTTCAAATAAATATTTTCTTAAAAAAGGCTTCTTTGCCTTGACACTTGTTTGCCTTTGACCAACAAAAACTGGCATTGGGTTATATGCACGACTATCTAACATTCTCTGCCCTCCCACTGCCTTCTCCTTTATCTGTTGTATATTACTTCCAAATTGCACCTCTTTAAAATACAAAAATAATAAAATGAAATAATCTCTCAAATAACTAAATTCACTATAATTTAATTTAAAATGTCAGAATAGTGGTGGGGGGGCAGTTATTAGAGTGGACCATCCTGTAAGCATCCCAAAATCAGCTGTCTTTGCCAGGAATTTATTTAACACAGGTTCACTGCAGGAACTCCACAAGCCAAATAGCATACAGGATAATATCTCTTAATGAGTCAATAAAGAAATAGCATACTCCAAATCAATGATAGATTAATCATACTATTGTTCTCAGCAAGAGAAGATGAAAGTAATAAAGTCCTAATTTAGTTGAGGTGTACCTTTTTAGAAGAGATGGCTTAGCCAACCTTGGGCTGACATCCAGCAGCCAGTACAAAAGTAAAAGTCCCTGTTACCGGAGCACGTTGCCAGAGGATAAGGGTGCCAGTGCTGATGGGCAAGAAGATCTTGCAGGGGCTGCTGCAGGGCTTTACTTTAGCCACTGCTGGGGAAAGAGTCTCCTTTACTGTGGCAGGACCTAATTGCCCCAAAGTAATAGGAGAGTGATTTTTAGATCAGCAAAGAATTGCCTTGGCCAAATTGAACACTCTCTGTCCTCACAAACTCTGGGTATTTATAGTCAAAATGGCACCTTGCCACATTGCCTCTTCATATGCTTTTATTCATATGTGCCCACTGGGGCCCCTCAGCAGCTGAACTACTGAGCCCTTTTCTGTGAGAACAGATGAGATGATGATATCCTGACACCATTTAATTCATTCTTATATCAAAACAAGTTTATCTCTAAAACAACCTCTTTTTTGGTCTTTATCATAAACAAGTGGATTAAAACAATTTCACTTAAGTCCTAAACAGTGAATCTGAAATCGTATCAAACCAATACAAGACAGGTACCAAGATTACATTATGGAGGAGTATGTGCAATGCGAGATATTATGGCATCTGGTTTTGGATAATCAATGTCCTGCATATATTATCTTAGAATCTGGTTTTGGATAATCAATGTCCTGCATATATTATCTTAGAATCACTGAATTTCAGCATTTGAAAGGACTTTGTGACACACAGAATGGTGGCCAGCAAACCATGGCCCTTTGCCTGTTTTATTGAAATAAAGCTAGCTGTGCTAGAGTTGCTTTTGCAAGAAAGACCATATGACCTGAAAAGCCCAAAGTATTTACTATGACATTTACGGACAAAGTTTGCTGACTATAGATAGTATATTGATTAAACTTATGAGTGCTGGAGTTAGACTACTAGGATTCAAATCTCTGTTCTGCGGGTGATCAGTTATATGACTTTGGGCAAGCTACTCAGACTCTAGACTGCCACTTCCCCACCTATATAATTGGAGAAATAGTAAAGTCTATCACTGAGTTGTGAGCATTAAGTGGAAAGGAGCACAGTATACACTCATAACTCTTATTAGAATTACCTTTAAAAAAGAAGAATTACCTTAAAATATCAGCTAGGCCAACGGTCCACTCAAAGTTAAATACTTATCTCCAAAGTGTCATCTACTACAGATTTCAACACAATTAGTGAGTCAGGAAATCCATTTTATCTTTAATCATTCTATTAGAAGGTTCTTCCTTCCCCTGAATTGAAATCTATCTTTTTATGGCTCTATCCTATTAATCCCAATTCCTTGGGGTTCTACCGAAATCTCTTACAAATACTAAGATCTTCAAATACTTGAAAAGGGTTTTTCTGAATCTTATCAAGACTATGTATCTCCAGTTTTTTTTTTTTGCTACTTCTCCTAAAACAATTTGCATCCCTTTCTCACTTTGGTAATTCTTTTTAGAAGGGAATATAAAATATTTCCCCAAAAATTAGCATAAGACTTCAGAAAGATAGATTCAGACCCTTACTCCTCAAACTCTCCATATTATGCTGGTAATGTGTGTGTTATGCTACTCAGTCTTTTTCCACCTCATTCCTGTTCTGGAGGGTTGATATTTTTAGATACAAACATCTTATTTTTTCCCCTTTTTACGTTTAATCTAATATAGCTCCAGTCTCTCAAGACTTTTCCAGATGTTGGTACTATCATTTAGAATGTTCACTGCCCTTACAAGCTTCATAGCATCTATGCAGACTTCTGATGTCTTGATTCAAAAAATCAATAAATATCCCATTAAGTTGAAATTGATAGCCCTAGTAGTCTTGAATTCATTTAGAGCAACTGAGTATTGTTTTAGTAATCGAATTGGCTTCCCCTTGGACTTCTATCATCTTAATCACTATTTATTTTCTGGTTTCACTTGGGGTGTCATTCCTCTTAGTGAAAGAAGTTGAAAGCAAATATAAGTTAAGACATAAGTATCTTTCTCTCTTGCAGTATTACACTTTAAAACAAGCTGTATATCTGTATTAGTCAGGGTTCTCCAGAGAAACAGAACCAACAGCATATGTATATATTAAGTGAGAGAGATTTATATTAAGGAACTGGTTCTTGTGATTGAAGAGACTTGGTGAGACCAAAATCTGCTGGGAAGACTGGCAAACCGAAGACCCAGGGAAGAGCTACAGTTCAAGTTCACGGACAATCAGCTAGCAGAATCCTTTCTTGCTAGAAGGAATCAGCCTTTGTTCCAGTAAGGTCTTCAACTGATTGGGTGGGGCTCACCCACATTACAGAGAATGTAATGTTTATTCAAAAGTCAAATTTAAATGTCAGTCTCCGGCAGCCCGGGTGGCTCAGCAGTTTAGCACCCCCTTGGGCCCAGGACATGATCCTGGAGACCTGGGATCAAGTTCCACCTCGGGCTCCCTTCATGGAGCCTGTTGCTCCCTCTGCCTGTGTCTCTTCCTCTCTCTCTCAGAGCTCTCTCTCTCTCTCTGTGTGTGTGTGTGTGTGTCTCATGAATAAATAAATAAAATCTTTTAAAAAATGTTAATCTCATCCCAAAAAGCCCCTCCATTGAAACAACCAGAATGATGTTTGACCAAAAATCTGGGCAATGAAGTACAGCCAAATGACACATAAACTAACCATTATAGTATCTAGCTCTTTTCAATCTTTTTCTTGAAATGAAAATAGCTAAAATTCTAGCACATAGGAAGCCTGGATTTTGTTTTCATAATTTTTCCTTTGATAGTTAAGTACTCTGTTACATAAAACCGTGATTAAGTGTGTGTCTAAGTGTGTAGTCATGACAAAAAATAACCAATTAATTTTTGTTACCATATATAAGTACAGTATTTCACAATATATACTGAGTTTAATATTTCTTGAGTCCACATCAATAACCAATTATTTTCTGTGCCTAAGAAAAGATTAAGGGTAGGAGAAATCAGAAAGCAACAACAGTTTTTAAGGTGAGCTCTATTGAAAGCTTCAGAATCTAGATGTCACAAACTATGGATATATGGATATATCGGCATTTCTTGATTCATTCCCCTATTTTTTAAATTCCATTTTTCATATTTTAAAATTTTGAATTGACATTTAAATTCCAATGCTATTTCTTCAAATGCTTTCACAAGATTGTCAAAACAAATAGCTATATAAATAAGAAGATGTCTAGGCATTAAATGTCAGTGCAATGCAATATTTGTGAACAAATTTTACTAGGATAAAAAAAAATGCCAATGTGCTGTCTATGGAAATTAGATTTTACTGAACTAGTACTTTGGTTCTACACTGTTATGAATCTGAATCTAGGTTTTGAAAAATGTGAGGGTTTTTTCCTTAGTTAACCTTTTATGATAAATAGAAATTATTAATTTAGAGACTTTGAGTGATTCTCAGATTTTTTAATGAATCTTACTAATAATTCCTCTTTTATATAAAGTGTACTGTTCTCTTTCATTATACTTTTAAATTTCCTTTCTCTAGGTTTGGATGTGTGGAGGAGAAATGTTTGATGTCCCGTGTTCCAGAGTTGGTCATATCTACAGGAAGTACGTCCCTTATAAAGTTCCATCTGGTACCAGCCTGGCAAGAGTGAGTAATGGGATCAGAATAAGCTGGGCTTGATATGGCTTCCTGTAGGCAAACTAAGCCACCTCATACATGGTATAATTTGTGCTGCAGTCTACAGGCACAGTCTGATAGAAACAATTAACCAAAAGAAAAACTCCACCACTTGCCACGCCATTTGACAGGTTTTAGTATATAAACAGTTTGTGTTCCTCAGAGTTTTATTTCCATTCCTTAAGGAAGTATTAACTACTAATGCTAATTCTTGTTTTTAATTATTTCAAAGCACTTTCACATACATTACATTTAATCTTTACCCATACCTTCTGAGATTGATATTCTTATCCTTATTTTGTAGATGAAAACTGGGGCTTGGCAAGGTGGGTTATTCATGCTCAAATGAATGATAAATGGCAGAAGAGGCCTTTAAGCCCAAGTCTTCAGAATGAATGTCCAGTACTCCTGCCCCTCCCTTTGATAAAGTATAACAGGATATTTAACAAGTCAAATGGAGAAAGGGGTAAATACAAGATGGGGAGAAGTGGTTGCCCAAACTCAGCCTTCTCATTTGCAGCTAGGGCCAGCTCTGCCTAAAATTTTACCCCATCCTCAAAATCTCAAATCTGACCAGTCACAAGGTGGTTTTTTTTTCAGATCCTGTTTCAAATAAAACCTTTTTCACAGGCTAAATGAAAGATACCTTTTTCTTCTGCATTTTAGAATGTTTTCATATATATTTAGGAGAAAGTCACAATGCCTTCTTGAAATAATCCTAACAATTTCTGCTTTCCCTGTGACTTTCTTTAGAGCTGGGTTAGCTGTATTCACCACAGTATGTACCTACCACTACAGAGATGCAAAATCTAGATTAAAAAGGTTGTTTTGCCACATCCCTTCTCACAGTGTTCTCCTAGGAATCTAATCCTGAATTATTCATTTTTGCTCTTTTACTGGTAAGGCTGCAATATATAACCATTTGAGTCTTTTATATGAAGCTCAATAAGCTCACAAGCTCCTTTAAAATATGAACTAGTTCATCGGGTTTCATTAGAATATCAATCACACAGAGTGTTTTCTCTGCTTAATTGCTACTACACTCCCGACACCTAGAACAAGTCTTGGTAGGCATGCAACAAATACTTGCTAAAAGAATTAATTAATCAGGAAAAACTAAGACTAGAAAACGCTACAGGTTTGCTAATAAAACTTAAACATTTCAGTAAAGTATAAAAAATTTTTCATTTCTAGTAAATCTTTTTGGAGAAAGAGGACTCTTATTTTTCTTATTCCCTTTCTGAGATTGTCAACACTGTCCATTTCCTCAAGCCATATCCATAATCTCTTTTATAACAGTTTGAGTTAATAGTCATGAAGTTACTTCACATACACCTTGACAGGAAATAGTCATATTACCAACCCAAAGATTAATAGCATCCTCCATTGAGTAGCTGAGTAAAGTATTCATTGAGAGCATAGTAAAATTATGCTCTTTGAAAAAAAATCACAAAACCCAAAGCAATTAAAGAACTGAGTCTTGGGTAAAGACATATGATTCAATTTTGTCATAAGACTTAACACCTATGAATCTCCAAGTTCATTCAGAAAAACAAGAATTCACTAAAGGGTACAATTTGAGCACATATCATAATTCAGCCATGTGGACATCATAAATCATAGCAGGTTAAACTACTCTAAAAATAATGTCACTTGTCCCTTTCACCCACTCAAATGTGCCTGGTTTGTGCCCCGATATGTATCATCCATTTGCCTGATGGATGGAATGTGTACTTGGTTTGTAGTCAAAATTAGAGTATACAACCTGGAGGGGAAAGTTATGCTGGTCCAGAGGGTATATTTTCAAAACATAAAACTCTTTATATATTTCCAAGAAAGAAATTAAGTACTTTTTCAAGGACTGTCAAATATAGGAAAACTAGGGCTGGCACATAAAATTCCCATCAAAAAGTGAGTGTTCATTCAAATGAGAAAAAGTCCATAATTCTGAATTTTAATCTTTTCCATTTAAATTTTACTTGAGGGTTCATTTTTAGGTTTTTTTTTCTAAACTGCTAGAGCAATCAGAAAGTCATAAATATTGAAACTCAACTGTCAGTCTAAGGAACGTTTTATGATATTTTAAATAAAAAATATATTAAAATGAAAAACAATTCTGATTTTTGTGGGAGACACTCAACTACCTGCTACCCTCTACTGGTTACTAAATCATCAAAAATGATGAGAGACTTTAAAGGTGCTTCAGATGCAGGGCCATGTTTGTTCAATAGGTAGTTTATCTCTACCTAGTGTCATTAGGAAATGTAGAAGATGGAGATTTTACTCCAAAGGTTTGTATTCTTATTTTACAAAGCTCATTTAATTTTTCAAAAATGTGCACCTTTTATTTAGGTACCTATGTAAACTGAGAATTCCAGTCGACTTCCAAACACACACATACACACACACACGTGTGTGAATAGGCTGCAGTCCTTTAAACAGCATACCAGTGTGCACTATAGAAATAAATTCAAAAAATTAGTACCTTCTGTTTACCTAGCGTTACAGTCTGGTTGGAAGAGACAAGATAGCCATAGATGAAACCATCAGAGGATGATATAGGACAATAAGTAACTGTTCAAACATATTGTAAAGATATGTATAGATAGAAGAAGGGGGAGGGGGAAGGGTGCCACAGCTATTGAACTGAAAGAGGACCTGCAAGGATAGCCAATAAAATGAACATATTTAACAGAATAGTGATTCCCAAACTCAGGACCAGCAACCAGAGCCAATTCCCGGGCCAGTTTTCACCCAGCCTCAGTGAACTGAGAAAAATAAGAGTCACAAAGCTCCATATACTCAATTTAATAATATCTTTTTATGCAGCAATCCTAGACTTGTTTTCTTTTTTATGACAGAATACAAGATAGAATTTTATTAATGCCCTAATTTGGCAAAAATAAAAATCAGCATCCCTATGTCAGTTCCCATAAAATGCAAATATCCAGAATATAGAGACTTAGAATCCACTTTCATCTGGGAATCTGAGTAGTCACTCATCATGAATAAAATTAGATATTTCACTGAATCAGCTCCTGGTCCAATGTTTGTACACTGAGCATTTTTGTGGCACCTTTTCAACAGGAACAAACTGCCAGTCCCCGAGGAAAGGTATGCTAATCCCTAGTATTGTAGGGAGACTAGAAAGCCCCCAGGGCTGTAGTGACCATTGTCCCTTGCTGGAGATGACACTGTCTTCATCACAGAAGAGTGAGCAGCTCCTCGACGAAAGGCTCAGAGAGCCTCTACACAACCCCAAGTGGCAGATGGGTGGAAGACTCCAAGGAGACTCTTCATTCTGATGGGTTGTGAGCTAAACCACACACTCTGCTGAAAGAGCAGCAATACTGGCACTTCACAGACTTCTCTGTGAATGCTAGTGTATTTGAGGACAAGCAGAGCCTTTGGAGTCTTTAGGTCCACTGGAGAGAGACTCTAAAGGACCCCATGTGAGACCAGGGTGTATTTTTTCTTATAGGCTGTGGGGAGATACTCATAGTTTTTGAGCAGGAAATGCCAGGATGAAACTAAAAGGCGAGAATCAAGTCAACCAACAAGTAAATAGTAAGACTAAGGAAAATAAGATTTTGAATGAAAGAAGTATTTGTAAAGAAAATGTCCTAAAAGGTTTTTATTGATTTGCCAGAGTATATAGTGGGATAGAGGTCAAATATGACCATGAGGTTTTCATCATGGCTTCTAAGAAAAAACCATATCAGTACAAAAATAGGGACGTGAGGAAAGAGAAAGGGCAAAATGCTCAGATTGGTTTTAGATAAGAAGGGTGAGAAGTGACTGCCTTACAGGAGTTTAGGGAAAGCCAGATATCTGGAGACTTGCAAAGACTTCCCATCTAGAATTCTGATAACCCACAAAAATTGGATTTTCTATAACAATAAATGTCCATTTCTGAGGGGAAAAAAAAAAGTATTTATCATGCCAGGTACTGTGCTAGACCCTGGAAGCATGAATGATGAGCAAGATAAACATAAACTTTAACTTCCTTTTTTTTTTTAAAGAGTTTATGTATTTGTTTGAGAGAGAGAGAGAGAGAGAGAGAGGAGAGAGAGCACATACTCCATGAGCGAGGGGACCAGAGGGAGATGGAGAAGCAGACTCCTTTCTGATCAGGGAACCAGACACTGGGGAACTCCATCTCAAGACCCTGGGATCATGAGCTGAGCTGAAGGCAACCACTTAATCGACTGAGCCACCCAGGTGCCCCAAACTTTAACTTCTCATAACTAATGGCCCTGATTATGACAGCCAGGTAGCCTCCACACAGTCCAGCAATCTATATGTAATAATCTGAATATCATGAGGATGAGCACAGAGTTAAATAAACATAACTAAACTCGCTATGGAATGAGATCTGTGTCTTATATACTTATTTATAAACTATTTTGTGAATATCATAACGTTATCACTGTGATTATGGTTTTACAGAAGAGGAAGTATATCTCATGTATCGCATCTAGCATTATTTAATACATAGCAATATATGTTCTATATCAATAGATAATATGTAATGATCCTATAGGCCACACTGTGATCTACACCCAAGTTACAAATGTTTTTCCCCTTATGCATTTAGTTAAGGTTTCTTGGCAGGATGCAATGAGTTTTGAAGATGTCCTATGGTCATTATACCTCATGGGTATCAAGGTTAAACCTGAGGTCTGAGGGAGACGGATGGTTTTTGCCTCTGGCGGCTTTGAAGTGACCTCTTAACCCATTTCCCAAGTTGTCATTCTTCCGATGTCACATCCCTAGTCACATCCAGTTCTGTTGACTCCATAAATCATCTCAGACTGTTGAAATTGGTCAGGGTGGAGGGAGCTATAGAGGAGGAAGAGTGGAGGAGTGTTTCAATGTCAAAGCCAGACCATCTCAAGTCGATTAGTGAGTGCCCCCTCATCATTCACCCTGGTGTCTGATATCCCTGTCTGAAGCAGCTGAAATGGAAGAACACAAGATCTGACTATGCAGCCCTCCCTTGTTTATGTCAGAAAAATATATCAGTTGAGGAAAAGCTTTAGCAAGAGCAAAATCACTACTTTGATATTGGAAAATAAAATCACCAAGGCTATAAAGTATGGTGATGAATGGGAAATCTGCTCCCACAAATTGACCTTTCTCCCTTGATGATTGTAAATCAGTTTACTCTCATAAAACTTCCCAGCAAATAAGAGCTGTAGTATGACAACCTTAGTCATAAACAGCAGCCAGCACTTCTTTCTGTTGCTCTTGAAACTATACAGTTCAGGTGCTTTTTTGAAACTATCATGGAGTTCAGGGGCACAGGTGGCCTATCATGGGCTTTCTCCCAAAAAAGCAGGAAATGATGGATTCTTCCCAAAAGACTCAGCCTACATAAATGTCTAGGACTTCTGTGCAGAAGCAATTCCTCTGAAAACAATAACTATCTCTAATTCACCCCTACAATATAACAAAAAAAAAAGCAATAAGGCTGTCCAATACTTAGGGCTACAACTAAAGATGATTCACATATTGCAATCATGTGTTTGCTTCTCTCCCTTCTTGGCTACATTTTAGACTATAATATCTTCTCTTTACGGGGGGCTTTTGATCTAAGAAGTCCAAGCATCTTCCATAAAAAGTATTTCAGCATTCTTCATGAGAGTCTCCTTAAAAAAACAACCATAAGCTTTATTATGTGACAATAAGATATGATGAGTCCATTGTATATTATGAAGATAAAGGTCATCTCTAGAGCCTCAACAAAGGCTCAGGCTGGAAAAATTTTTCAATAAATATTTATCAATCGCCTACTATCGAGATGCATAGAACATGCTGCATGTCCTAAGCCAATAGCACTAGGACATCCCTTTGTAGTGGAATGTCACATCACCCAAGGACATTCCTCCACACTGGAGATAAGCTTCTGGTACACAATACTAGTAGAATACTCTTACTCACCCTTTAATGATGGCTCTTTTTTGAATACTGGACATTTTATGCTTGTTTTGCATAAGAGAACAAGGCAAAGTAAAACTACTCTGTCTGCCAAGGACCTAGAGAGAGGAGTTGGGAAAACATGAAACACCCCACTGCTTAACCCTCACTTGTTCTCTCACCTCCTAAACTACTGGTATCAGAATTTTTTGTTAAGTTTCCACATATTTTTTGTCTGTTTGTTTAACAAATAACAACAGAAATACATATTGTCCTTAAAATTTTTAAACAATACAGAAGTAAAGCATGGAATTTGCATACCAAGCATAGAGACACTAAAAAGAAAGTGAAAAATCACGAAAACAACATGTAAGGTAAAATCAACCACATTATTTTAAAACCCAGCAATTTTCCACAAAGCTTCTCAAAATTAATTTCAGTTTGATCTTCTTTCTGTTTGCTCTACCTATTTCTCCCCAAACTCCTGTCAGATGCTATCCTCTTCCCAACGTTAAAACATTCTGCTCAATTTGTTTCAAATATTCCTCAGTACTTTCCCAAGTGTAACCCAGCTATGACTTGTGAATCAAGTAGCTAATACTTTCTAATGTGCAAAACAGGGCTTGGCATTGAGACAAGCAATCTCTAAGCCATAAGGACAAAATTCAGCATTTCTTGAGCTATCTAGTGAGGACCAATATTTCACAAGTGTTTTTTGTTAAGCCTATTGGAAGAGTTTTTTAGGATAGGGGGACACAAGTAGAGGGTGGGAGAGGGGAGGAAGGAGAGGGAGAAAAAGAATATCAAATAGACTCCACACTGAGCCCAGAATCCTACACGGGGCTGAATCTCAAGACCCCAATATCATGACCTGAACCAAAAGTAAGAGTTGAATGCTTAACCAACAGAGCTACTCAGGTGCCTCAAGCCTATGGGAAGATTTTATTTTTTTTTCTTTTTTTTTTCTTTTTTTTTTTAATCTTTTAACAAATTGGCACTGATTAGTTTCTACTTCTTTCTTCTGTGGCTCATTTTCCTCCCCTCCCCACCCGCTTTCTTTTTTTTTTTTTTTTTTTTTTTTTTTTTATTTATTTATGATAGTCACAGAGAGAGAGAGAGAGAGGCAGACACAGGCAGAGGGAGAAGCAGGCTCCATGCACCGGGAGCCCGACGTGGGACTCGATCCCGGGTCTCCAGGATCGCGCCCTGGGCCAAAGGCAGGCGCCAAACCGCTGCGCCACCCAGGGATCCCCTATGGGAAGATTTTAGAGAATAAATATAATATTTAAATGGGGATCCTAGGTATCTACATGACAATTAGCTGTCATGATTAGTCATACTCTTACTTTGTTTTTCTTAACAAAATTAAAATGAGAATTATTTTCTCTTTCCTATGGTACATTTTCCAGTCTGCTTTTGGCTACTCCTCCCCCTACCTACAGCACCTTGGCACTTTATGTTTTTAGATAACATTTATACAGCTTTCTTTTCTCAAAGCACTTGAGAAAGAACATGGTGAGCCCATTTGTGGGCTAGGGGGAATTATAATTGCATTTTTGTCACTATCCCATTAGAACTGAACATTTTCCTGCATTCACAACTACACTGGAGCCTCAGAAAGAAGAAAGCTTGCTTAGATAAAATAGGTCCCTGCTGCTACAAAATTAAGCTACTGAAATTTAAGCAAATTTAAATATTTTAGCATGCCATAATCTCAATAACCAAAAATGTAACTCTTGCAAGAGACAACCTGTTTGGCTGCTTTATAACTCCACCTTTCGGGACCCCAGTGGGATGATGAAGCCACAGGAGCACCTGAATGGGAGGCACTCACTATGTACAATTAGCTCCTTACCATAAGAAATGTAAATGCACAGTGACATTGTGCTTAAGGTTTGCACTATTTCATTTCCATTCTGATGACCTTTGTTTCTAATAGTTTATTTAGTTCATAGCGAGACTTCCATTTCCAGAGGTGTAATGTACAACATGGTGGCCATAGTCAGTATTATCATAATGCATACTTGAAAGTTGCCAACAGAGTAAATCTTAAAAGTTCTCAGCACAAGAAAAAAGCTATAACTTTGTACGGTGAATGGTGATAACTAGACTTATTATGGTGATCACTTTCCAGTGTATACAAATATCAAATCATTATGTTGTACACCTGAGACTAATATGTTATATGTCAATTTTACCTTAATACAAAAGAAAAAAAAGAATTACATTCTCAACTTCAATTCCAGCTCAAATATATCTCCTTTGATGTTACATTTGAAGTGAAGAAAACAGTTGCATTTGATATTCTATAGACTAAGAAATGGACAAAACCAACTGGCAGCTCTGTGGTGCCTGGATGCTTTTAGTGTTCTAATTCTGAAAGCAACTTATAAAAATAAAATTTCACAGATTACCTAAATTTTGAACAGATCTTATTTCCAACCTAAGGACCCTACATGAGCTATTAAAAGCATATAGATTTTTTCGCCTATTTTAGCAGAATGAAAAATAAAACAGAGTCTACTAATAACTAATGGAATAAATACTGTAGCAGCATTTAGTTTAACCACAGTTTGCTTGTGGTGGATGTTCACTATGACAGAACAAAGCACTTGATACTCTCTTTGGTCAATGATTAGAAGTGACCATGGTGATTTATTTTTTAAAAAATAGCAACTATGAGGCACCTGGGTGGCTCAGTCAGTTGAGCATCAGGCTCTTGATTTCTGCTCAGGTCATGATCTCAGGGTCCTTGGATCTAGCCTGGCATCACACTTGTGCTCAGTGTGGAGTCTGCTTGAGAGTCTCTCTCTTTCTCTCTCTCTCTCTGCCCTTCTATCTGCTCAGTCCCTCTCTCTCTCTCTTTCTCAAAAATAAATAAAGGATAAAAGTAATGAAAATAATTAAAGTTTAAAATAGCAATTGTATTAATAGTTATCTACAAATAAGATCATACTGCCTTTTATACTCAAGATGTAATAGCATGAGACACCATTGGCTCAACTGCCAGAAATGAATTCAGATTATCCCCCTGATGTGTCTAGGCCTCCACAAAGGCTTCCTCCCACGTGCTTACATTTCCACTCTGCCTCATCCATGACTTGCTCTTCTTTGTGTTCCCACTTGCCTATTTCTTGCCTGGGAAACCACTGGAGAAGCCACACCACCTCCACAATTCAGAAGAAGAGCATGAACTCCTAGCTTATGGTGCTGTCTCTAGAGAAGCCAACACTTTGGTTCTCACAGTGCCAGCTCTTTCTGTTGAGCAGTTCTGCAGCAGCAACAATCACTCCAATGTTATCTTTAAGGGACAGGATTATCTCAGGTAGCCCATGTGAAGCTTAAACATTAGGCAAGGTCATGCCTCAAGGATACTATCAACAAGTATCAACAGAGTGAAAAGGCAACTCACTGAATGGCAGAAAATATTTGCAAACCATATATGAGATAAAGGGTTAATATCCAGAATATTTAAAGAACGTCTACGATTCAACAATAACAAACAAGGAAGCAACCTGATTTAAGAATAGGCAAAGAGCTTGAATAGACCTGTTTCCAAAGAAGATATACAAATGGCTAATAAGCATATGAAAGATGTGCAACATCACTAATCATTAGGGAAAATACAAAACAAACCCACGATGAGGTACCATTTCACACCCATTAAGATGACTATTATTGGAAAAACAGAAAACAGTGAAGGTTGGAAAGGATATATAGAAATTGGGGATCCCTGGGTGGCGCAGTGGTTTGGCGCCTGCCTTTGGCCCAGGGCCCGATCCTGGAGACCCAGGATCGAATCCCACATCGGGCTCCCGGTGCATGGAGCCTGCTTCTCCCTCTGCCTGTGTCTCTGCCTTTCTCTCTCTCTCTCTCTCTCTCTCTCTGTGTGTGTGTGTGTGACTATCATAAATAAATAAAAATTTTAAAAAAAGGATATATAGAAATTAAAATGCTTTTACATGGGAGAAATATTAAATGTTGCAGCGATAGTGGAAAACAGTAAGGAAGTTCCTCAAAAAATTAAAAACATAATTACCATATGATCCATTGATTCCACTTATGTGTACATACACAAAAGAATTGAAAGCAAGGAATCAAACAGATATTTGTATACACAAGTTCATAGTAATAGACAAAACATAGAAGCAATCTAATATTTGTTTAACAGTAAATGGACCAGCAAAATGTGATATATATATACACATATATGTATATATGTATATAGAATTATTATTCAGCCATAAAAAGGAAGAAAATTCTGACATGTATTACAGAATGGATGAATCTTAAAGACATATGTTAAGTGAAATATGCCAGTCACAAAACAACAAATACTGCATGATTCCTTTTATATGAAAGATCTTACACAGTCAAATTCGTATGAAACAGAAAATGGAATGGTGGTTGCTAGAGATTGAGGAAAGAGGAAATGGGAAGTTATGTGTAATGGGTTTAGAGTTTCATTTTAGGAAGATGACAAAAGTCATGGAAATGGATGGTGGTGATGGTTGCATAACCATGTAGATGTTTTTTGGCTTTGGAGGGGAATATCAAGGCATTTCATTTGTTTGTAAAAATATTCATCAGAAGTAGCTAAAACATTCACTCAAACTATATTTCCCATAACTTATGCTACAGAGGGGGCATTTTTTCCATGCCTTGGCAAATTATAATATTCCTTTTTTAAATTTGAGTCACCTTCCAATATCTTATCCTTTATGCTTTCAATGCTGTGAAATATCTACCATAGTTCCTGTGATGTGAAGATGGGATCACTTTCTCTGGGACTACTCTAGCCTTTTCATCACAAGTATTTTTCTCACTTATGACAACAAATACATTCTTGCTAAATTCCCTAGCTACATATCTAGAGTCTCTCAAAGGCAGCAATGTTAACACTTCCATGGCCAGTCATTTCTCCTAGAAATTCTATTTGAATTCTGTTTTCAGCATTACCGCTTTTTGCTTCTTTGCTGTTCTTTTATCTTTATTGGCCAAGTCTCTCGTTTTGATTATCCATTTTTATAAAATGTCATATTTATCTATAGGAAACAAGGATGAAGCACAACAATGTGCTTTATTAGCTGTGTGTGAACTGAATAGCAGATGTACAATGATCAATCACAACAGATTTTAAAAGAAGTGATGTAATTGGGTCATTGATCATAATATGCATTTATTACTTACATAGTGATTTGTGGTGTGAAGAGCTAACAGCAGCATGTGTTTCTTATACAATTACTCACAGTTAACATACCATGGCAACTGAAATCTGAACTGTGGTGTTGGGAGCATGTGAGTGTTTTTAATGCCACCAAACTACACATTTAAAAGTGGTCAAAAGGCAAATTTTATGTTATGTATATTTTACCACAATAAAAAAAGTAGACAAGTTGATTCTAAAATTTATCTAGAAATGCAAAGGACCTAAGATAGCCAACACATCTTTGATAAAGAACAAAGTTGGAGGACTTACATTACCCAATTTCAAGACATTAAAAAGCTACAGTAGTCATGACAGTGGTATTGACAACAAAATGATTAATGAAAGAAAAAAGTAAAATTGAAATAGATCCTTGCATATAGTCAAACACTTCTAGAAAAAAAAGAGGAAAAAATGTGAGGTTGAGCAGATATGACACTATGGCCACTTATACCTAAAAGAAAAGTTTGATAAATCAGACTCCATTGAAATTAGGATCGCCTGCTCTTCAAAAGGTACTGTTAAAAGAATAAAATGACAAGATATAGACTGGGAGAAAATATTTACAAATCACATTTCCTTGTAATATAGTTTGAAATCAGGGAGCATACCCTCAACATTACTTGTCTTTCTCAAGATTGCTTTGGCTATTCAAGGTGTTTTGTGATTCCATAAAACTTTAGAATTGTTTGTTCTATTTCTATGAAAAATGCTATGGGAATTTTTACAGGGATTGCATTGAATCTACGTATTGCTTTGGATAATACAGACATTTTAACAATATTAATTCTTCCAATCCATGAGTACTAGTATATTTTTCCATTTATTTGTCTTCTTCAATTTTTTTATTAATGTCTTGTGGTTGTCAACATACAGATTTTTCAACTCCTTAGTTAAATTTATTCCTAAGTATTTTATCCTTTTTGATTCAGTTGTAAATAGGACTGTTTTCTTAATTCTTCTTTCTGACAGATTGCTGTTATAGGAATGAAACAGATTTTTGTGTATTGATTTTGTAACCTGAAGCCTCACTGAATTCATTTATTGTTATATAACTTATTAAACTCAACAGCAAAGAAACAAACAATCCAATCATTTATTGTTTATAATACTTTTTTGATGAAGTCTTTATAGTTGTCTATATATAATATCATGTCATCTGCAAATAGCAACAATTTTACTTCTTCCTTTCCAATTTGATTTATTTTTCTTGCCTAATTGTTCTGGCTAGTATTTCTGATACTGTGTCACCTAAAAGTGGTGAGAGTGGGCATCCTTGTCTTGTTTCTGATCTTAGAAGAAAATCTTTCAGTTTTTTACCACTGACTATGATGTTAGCTATGGATTTGTTATATATGGCCTTTATTATGTTGAGGTACATTTCTTCTATACCTATTTTGTTGAGAGTTTTTATCATGAATATTGCATTTTCTCAAATGCCTTTTCTGCATCTATTCAGATGATCATATAATTATATGATCTTAGCTTTCATTTTGTTAATGTGGTATATCACATTGACCAATTTGTGGCTGTTGAACCATCCTTGCATCCCTGGAATAAATTCCACTTAATCATGGCATATGATTGTTTGAATGTATTGCTGAATTTGGTTTGCTTATTTTGTTGAGGATTTTTGCATCTTTATTCATGAGAAATATTGGCATCCTTGTAGCATCCTTGTCTGGTTTTGACACAGGCTTATACTGGCCTTGTAAAATGAGTTTGGAAGAGTTTCTTTCTCTTCTATTTTTTGGAAGTGTTTGAGGATTGGTATTAATTCTTCTTTGATTAGAATTTACCAATGAAGCTGTCTGATCCTATACTTTTTTGGGAGTTTTTTTTTTTTTTTTTATTCATGAAAGACACACAGAGAGAGATGCAGAGACACAAGCAGTGGGAGAAGCAGGCTCCATGCAGGGAGATTTTCTATTTCATCATGATTCAATCTGGGTAGGTTGTATCTACCTATCCATTCCTTCTAGATTGTCCAGTTTGTTGGCATACAATTTCTCATAATAGTCTCTTACAATCACTTGTATTTATGTAGTATTAGTTGTAACTACTCTTTATTTCTGATTTTATTTATTTGAGTCCTCTTTTTTCTTTTGGTGTGTCTAGATAAAGGTTTGTCAATTTCATTTATCTTTTCAGAGAAACAGCTCTTAGTTTCATTATCTTTCTGCTACCTTTTTAGTTTCTATTTCATTTATTTTGCTCAAGATTTTACTATTTGCTTTCTTCTGCTAATTTTGGACTTTGTTTGTTCTTCTTTTTCTAGTTCATTGGGGTGTAGAGTGAGGTTGTTTGTTTATTTGAGACTTTTCTTGTTTCTTGAGGAAGGCATTTATTGCTATTAACTTACCTTTTAGAACTGATTTTGCTGCATTCCATAAATTTTGGTATGTTACATTTCTGACTTTGTCTCAAGATTTTTTTCATTTCTCTTTTGACTTCTTTGATCCACTTGTTCGGTAACATGTTGTTTAATCTACAAATACTTGCAAATTTTCCAGTTGTCTTTATATAATTAATTTTTAGTTTTATAATACAACTGTGGTCAGAGAATGTGCTTGATATGATTTCAATCTTCTAAATTTATTAAGACTTGTTTTGTGGCTTAACATATGATCTGAGAAGATGTCCCATGTACACTAGAAAATGTGTATTTTGCTACTTTTGTATGAAATATTCTGTAAATTTCTAGTAAATCTATCTAAGATGTCATTTAAGGCTGATATTTCCTTCTTAATTTTCCATCTGAGTTATCCATCTGTTAATATAAGTGGAGGATTAAAGTCACCTACTATTATTACATTGCTATCTATTTCTCCCTTTAGGTCTATTAATATTTACTTTATATATTTTGATATATAAATATCTTGTATTGGATGCATAAATATTTATAAATGTTATGGTCTCTTATTGGACTGACCCCTTAATCATTATATAACCCCTTCTTTGTCTCTTATTACAGTTATTATAATAGGACAAAATATCTTTTGTCTGATGTAAGTATAGCTATTCCAGCTTCCTTTTGGTTTTCATTTCCATGGGATACCTTTTTACATCCCTTCACTTTCAGTCTGTATATGTCCTATGCCTAAAGTCAGTATCTTGTAGGCAGCATATAGATGGGTCTAGTTTTTTTTCCTCCATTCCTCCACTCTGTTTTTTGACTGAAGAATTTAGTCCATTTACATTTAAAGTAGTTATTGATAGATACATACTTACTACCATTTTGTTAATTGTTTTTTGGCTGTTTTTTATTTCCTCTGTGTTCCTTTCTTCTTTTCCTGATGTCTTCCTTTGTGGTTTTATTACTTTCTTTGGTAGTATGATTGTATTCCTTTCTTTTTACCTTTTGTATACTTACTATAGGTTTTGTTTTGTGGTTACCATGAGGCTTACATTCAACAACTTATAACAGTCTATTTTAAGTTGATAACACTTAAGTTTGATCCCATTCTAAAGCTCACATTTTTATTCTCCCCCACCATACTTTATGTTTTTAGTGTCACATTTTACATCTTTTTTATCTTGTGTATCCCTTAACTAATTATTATAATCATAGTTATCTTTACCACTTTTGTTTTTTAACCTTTATAGGTGAGTAATTCTCTAGCTTTATAAGTGAGTAAGCCACTACTTTTACTATATATTTACCTTACTAGTGACATTTATTCTTTCAAATGTGTTCTTGTCACTAAAGATTGCCCTTTCTTTTCAGCATAAAGAAGTCTCTTTAAGATTTCTTTAAGGCCATTTTAGTGGAGATAAACTTCTTTTGCTTTTACTTGTCTATAACTCCTTATCTCTCCTTCAATTCAGAATACTTTTGCTGAGTAAAGTATTCTTGGCTGGAAGCTTTTTTTCTTTCAGCACTTTAAATATATCACACTGCCTTCTTCTGGTCTGCAAAGTTTCTGCGGAGAGAAGAAAATGAAAGTATTACATTAAAAAGATATATATAGCCTATTTTGATTTCAGCATTAGTTATAATAGCAAGATATGGAAGTAGTTTAAGTATCCATTGATGGACGAATGGATAAAGAAATTGTGGTATAAACATACAATGAAATATCATTCAGCTGTAAAAAAAAAGAATGAAGTCTTGCCATTTGCAACAGCATACATGGACCTCAAGGGCATTATGCTAAGTGAAATAAGTCAGATAAAGATGTATCCATGTGATCTCTTTTATATGTGGAATTAAAAAAAAAAAAAGCTCATAGATACAGAGAACAGATAGATGATTGCCAGAGGTAAGGGATGAGAAGTGAAAGGAATGGGTAATTTTTTTTTAGCTTAAATAAATTTTTTATCACATTTCTAACAAAAGATTGGTATCCAGAATATATAAAGAATTCTCAGAATTTAATAATAAGATAATTAACAACCCAATTTTTTAAATGGGCAAAAAAGATATACAGATGGTAAATAAGTGCATGAAAAGATGCTTCACATTATTAGGCATTAAGGAAATGTAAATTAAAACCACATTTTTATAATGGCAAAAATAAAAAGACTGACCATATTGAGTGTTGAAGTTATGATTTAACTGGAATGCTCATACAATGCTAATGGGAATGTAAAACGGAATAACCACTTTGGAAAATAGTTTAGCAGATTCATTAAAAGTAAGACTACTTAGCATATGACCTAGACATTCCTTCAAAATATTTACCCAGTAGAAATTAAAGCAAATGTCCATACAAACACAATTCATAGCAGCTTTATTTGTAATAACCCAAAACTGGAAAAACCCAAATGCCCATCAGTAGGTAAATGGAAAAATGAATATCTTCGTATTGCAATATAATTTTAAAAATGCATGCAACTACATGGATGAACTTAATAATATGCTTAGTTTAAGAAAGCTAGACAAAGGGCGGCTGGGATGGCTCAGTGGTTTAGTGCCACCTTCAGCCCAGGGCCTGATGCTGTAGACCTGGGATTGAGTCCCACGTCAGGCTCCCTACATGGAGCCTGCTTCTCCCTCTGCCTGTGTCTCTACCTCTCTCTCTCTCTGTATGTCTCTCATTAATAAATAAATAAAATCTTTTTAAAAATATAAATAAATAAATAAAATTAAAAGCCAGACAAAAAACACATACTTTATGATTCTATTTATTTAAAATTCTAGAAAATACAAATAAGTAAATATAAAATTCTAGAAAATACAAACTAAATTATGGTGACAAGAAGTAGATGAGTGTACAACACCAAGAGTGAGCCCTAGTGTAGACTATGTACTTTGGGTAATGGCATGTCAGTGTAGGTTCATCAATTGTAACAAATGAACCACCTGGGTGGGAGATGCTGATAATGGGATAGAAGCTATGCATTTGTAGGGGCAGGGAGGAAATGGGAAATCTCTGTGCCTACCCCTTAATTATGCTGTGGCCCTAGAACTACTCTAAAAAAGATTAGTTCTTAATAAATTTTTGAAAGAAAATCAGTAGTTGCTTGAGAATGATAATAGAGGTGCCTAAGAAAGGAAATGGAGAGAGGGATTTGATTTCAAAGAGGCATATGGAAACATTTTGGAGGTGATGGATATGTGCATTATCTTGATTATGATGGTGGTTTTACCAAAGTATACATATATCAAAATGTGCCAAATTGAACACTTTAACCATCAGCAGTTTATTGTATATCAACCCTTCCTCAATAAAGCTGTTTTTAAAATGAGGCTTATATGCATTTTTTTAGTAATATATGTAGGTAAATAATTTTGGGAGTTGTTCTTTGTCCTATATCTAAAGGCCACATTAAATGTTATCAGAAACACTGCCATGAATATCTAAAATATCCTGCCAAAAAAGAGAATAGAGATATAGTTAAATTATACCAAAAAGCTAAGAGCAGGTAACTGCTTACAAACAGCTCACACAGCCTTCGGGAAGAAGAGAGAGGAAACTGCCCGTCAGAGAAGCCTCTTTTTAGTACCGAATTAGCCATCCTCTCCTTATGCTGAAGGATTCCCACTGACTTCAAAGAAGTCTTTAGATCAGAGAAAAAGCAGTGCTAGGCTGAATAATTGTAGTGAGGTTGAGGCTCTCTTAAAGAGATTCTCTTTTGAGCTGTATCCATGATGACATTATCACTTTATCAATGATAAGAGGGCTTTGGGGTGGGACTCTGGAGTTACTAAAGTACTCTTAAGCATCAAAGAGGAGAAAAGAAATGCATTTATATCACCATCAGAATTTTTAAAGTCCCAGGATAGTGATGCAATGCTTGCTGGAGGAGTGACTGGGACAAATAAGAAGCTGTTTCTGTGTTAGATTGGCTTTACAAGCTACCAGCAGTTTCTGGGGAGGAAAGCACCAAAAAAAGAAAGAGAGCTGAAGAAATAGAAATCTATTATAAAACCATCATAATACAATAGCTGAATATGGACATGAGCACAGCGTGTGGATTGGGGTCACCCAGTGCACATGTAAGGACTGCACCCTACACAAAGAACTGGAAGCATACCATGGAGATGAGGTAGCCCTGACAGTACGCATGTATGGGACAGCCACGTGGCCAGATGATCAACTGTCAAATAGTATGCTGAGAAACTGAATAGGGATTGTATTTTTAGGATAATTAAATAGCGTGGTCTAAAACGTCGCTGGCAAAAAGAAATAATTAGTGGAGAGATTTCTGTGGTGTCATGAATCAGCAGGTACAATGGAGCTATCTCTTTTCTTCATGTTGCACAATAAAGATGATCAGTCAGAGCTGGAAATCTGTTCTTATAAACTAAGCTAGAATGTGATTTAATGGCCCTGGTAAAATATCAATTCAAACACCTGATGAGTGTTAGAATTAAGGAAAGATTTAGCGTCAGATGGTGCAAAGAAAACAAGACTTGAATTCTAAAGACCTCTAATATAAGGCTGAATGTGTTAAGTATGTTCATAAATATTTGGGCAACACAGAAAAATAGGAGTTTGGGTCGAACAGAGGAGAGTATGGTAACACACAAGAAACCACTGAGGTTGACATAAAAAGAGATGATGCTGTCAATGTCTTGTACATAGAAGGTGCTCAGAATGACAGTTTTTATTTCATTTACCATTCAAGAATTAGGAAGATCTGCAGCTTTTAAAAAATAGAGAACTAGAGAAATCTTCATTTGCTCTCTACACCAAAAAATGAATGTATTCTTCAGCTCCAGTAGCTATTCTTATCAAACCGCTACACAACTTCCACACTGGATGAAAAACCAACAGGTGAAAACCTCCTAGATTCACTTTGGGTGCGCTTGGGGCCTCTCCCCCAGTCTCCCTGTCCAGGCTCAGAGCCTGGCTGGAACCCATCCCGTATGTGCAGAGACAGAAGGCCTTCAGCTACTTATTTTCAGATTAAGGTTAACAGTAAACACTAAATTGTCCACTCCAGCCATGCTGAGCCCTCACCTCTAGCTTCCAATTAGCACTGCTGTTATCTTAAATGATGTGGCTGCTTCCCTGCTTGCTTCACAGATAGAGGGCCAGCGGGATCCCACCTGTTAGAAACAGAAACACAGTGGGATTGGGAAGCATATTTAGATCAACTGTGTGTTATAGCAGGCTTCTCTCCAGAGAGCCTGAAACTTCTCTGGAATAATTTCCACAGAAGCAAAATATTCACTATGTGTTAGCAATAGCATCAAGACATGCCAGATTCTGAATATACAGTAACTTAATGAATTGAAAAAAAAATTCATGGAACACATATTACATGCATATATGTGTGTATATGTATATATATATATATATATATATATATATATATATATACGCGTGTGTGTGTTTGTGTGTGTGTGTGTGTTGTACTAAGGTTGCCAGATTTGGCAAATAAAAATACAGGACACCTAATTAAATTTGAATTTCAGACAAATCACTTTTTTAGTATAACTATGTCCCGTGTTTAAGGATAAACTGAGGCATATTAAAATTTTTTAAGGGTTTATTTGAGCAAAAGTCTATTTGAATTGGATACTATCACACTGGAAGTGGTTAAACAGAAAGACTTATAGAGAAAAATACAAAAGCAAAGAAAAGAAATTATTTGATTGGCTATAGCTTAGAATCTAGTCTATTTGTGATCGGTTGGGCCTAGTGTTTTGACTTCATAACCTTGAGATATTTATTGGCTTTGATTTCAGTTTGCATAGGTAGGCCACCTCAATCTGGTGGCTTCCTTGTTTAATTGAATTGAATTCAGTTCAATTCAATTCAACACATTAAATGTTAATAATCCAAGCATTTTACAACTAGTAATCACACTTATATTTTTAAATTATTTGTTCTTTACTTGAAATTCAAATTTAACCATGTGCCCCACATCCTATTTACTGGCATCTGCATTTGGGAGGAATAAGAAGAGAGTTTCTGAATGGGCGAGATCAGACAAATAAGGAGAAGTGCATTGAAGCAGGAGAAACCATATGGACAAAGCCAGGGAACAGCTGTATTTTTTTAAGTGGCAATGAACAGAGCAGATTCCATAAGCAGAGGTCCTGTATAGGAGAATAAAATACAAGAGGACTGTTAGGGACTGTTTGGAGGATGTCTTGGACAGTGAGCCACCCTTCTGCAACAAAATGGTCGGTGGGGCATAACTCAAGAGCCAGCGGTTGAATTTCTTTTAGGGGAACCTTTGCCTGGTAAAACACCTGGAAAGGACATTTTGGCTCTGGAGGGTAGGCCTCAGGGTTTGGCCAGGATAAGCAGGGACAGTGAGAATGCTGAATTATTTTGTGTGAAAAGAGAGAAGAAATGATGACATTCTGGTGCAGTCCTACCAAGGAGACATAAGGGGAAATTTTGAGGACCGCAGCATGGAAAGGGGTCAAAAGACAGGAAGAAGAAATTTTAGCCAAGGACTCTACAGCAGCCAAAGACTGTGAAAGAAGTTCTATATTCCACCTTACATCATCTGCCGTGCTTTGCCATCTGAGGCTCTGCCAACCACCACACCTTAGTGATCTACCTGCGGCGAGAGTGAGAGGTGAGGAGGAACCCATGAGCGCCCCCCTCAATGAGTGAGAATAGCGAGCAAGCCCGAGGCAAGACACCACCAGAAAGGTCCCCCAACAGGAAATCAAAGCGAAGGATGAATATGTGAACACAAAGCCCTGGGAATCCACACAGATCTTGAGGGGGGGTGTATATATAATTTGTAGTTGAAGCAATCTTATTTAAATCTCAAATGACAGGAACCCCAGCTTAACACCTGGCTCTGTGTATTTAAGAAAACCTTTATAAGTTAGAGAGGAAGACAAACCATGAGAGACTCCTAACTCTGGGAAACAAGCAAAGGGATGCGATAGGGAAGGCAGGTTGAGGGGCTGTGGTGACTAGGTGACGGGCACTAAGGAGGGCACTTGATGGGATGAGATGAGCACTGGGTGTTATACTATATGTTGGCAAATTGAATTTAAATTTTAAAAAAGGAAAAAAAAAGGACAACCTTTATAGATCCAACTTCAGATACTTTGAGAGTAAATGATTACACATACAGATCTTCCAGTGTCCATTCTTTATTCTTTCTTTTGTCTTGATAAGTAGTTTTTGGACATTTTAGCATCTTCACCAACATTCATTCAATCAATCCTAGGGAGAGATGGGCCCACTCAGGTTGATTTATTTTTCTCTTTGTTACCATCACCAGGAGGAGATGTTATTAGATGTCTCAACTGCATGATCCTGTACATGTGTACACAGCTGTGGATGTTTAAGCGAGAAATGTAGCTTTGCTCCTATCCCATTACCTCCATGTATTTGGATGTGTGTATATATGTTCCTATAGAAATACCTCAAAAAAAAAAAAAAACCCTCAATGTACTCAAATGCATATATGAGTATTTCATTTCCTGGACAGATGAATTTATTCTACAATCTGTAAAAAGCCAATGAAACTCTTGCAACCTCTTGTAATATTTCTCAGCTGTGATTCCAATATTTTCCCCAAAACTAAGTACTGAGTCATGATTACAGTGGAAAATTAGCACAGTATATTGTTACTTCCAGAATAATGACTTCAGAATGACATTATTTGGCCGGTCACCTGCACTGTTTGTGAGTGAGGACTATTCCTTGACTATAATAATTGACTCCTTCGAAAGTTTCCTCCTGGTAGGAAATTCAATTCAGAGAACAGAGCGTCTATAATGGAGGATGTCTAATGAGTCATCGGGAACATTAGAGAATGGGCAAGATGTTGTATTTATATTTAAATGTTTATGTAACACTCATTGCTAGAGGGAAACTAGCTATTACAGTTTTTGCAATTATCATGCTGTTTCTCTTTTCCTGTCTCCTGGAAAGCTACAAAAGAGGAATCAATGATTTGATATTATCCCTGGAATACACTCATGATCCTGCTGCTTATTTTAGAGTGTTTGGGAAATCAGCAGACCTAACCTGCAACCAAGTTTATTTCAATTTGAAAAGGACATGATAACGCAAAAGCTACCAGGCTGATTCCCCAGTTAACTCTACTGGTTAGCTTCCCTAAAGCGGTTGACAATTTACCAGCGTGCTATCTCCTGCCCCATTTACCTATTGAGGATGCTTATCCTAGCTAACATTTATCATGACATCTTGAGTCATTTCCAGTGGAATGTATCTGAACTAATCAGTTCCCCTTTGAGTTTTATAATAATTCCTATTTCTATTTCAAAAATCCAAAGCAACTGGGGTGCCTGGGTGGCTCAATTGGTTAAGTGTCCGACTCTTGGTTTCAGTTCAGGTCATGATCTCGAGGTTGTGGGATCAAGCCCTGAATTGGTCTCTGCCCTCTCCCTCTGTTCCTCCCCTTGACTGCATTCTCTTTCTTTCAAATAAATAAATAAAATCTTTCTTAAAAATCCAAAGCAACAAATATCTAACCTTTAGCACCAGCACTTTTTTAAAAAATTGTTCCTATTTTCAGTGCCTTTATTATTGGATATAAACATACTATAAATTTGTCCACATTCATTTTATAATAGATCTTTTAATTCAACAATTAGCATGCCCAGTTGAGCACACACAGGTGCTTGGAATCATTCAAGGTGCTGGGTTTTCTAATTAAAAAGCAGATCTATACCTAACTTCATGAAATGTACAGTCTAAAAGTGCTTATTTACACAAGTCAAAATAGATTGCTCAGTGACAAAGCTATCAGAATTTTTAAGGCATGTCTTTACTTAATAAAGTCATTTTCTCATTATTCCTGGGTAATTTACCTCTTTGTCTCTGTTTTTTTATATTCCTCTGCCTTTATTCACTTTCACTTATCAGAGAAGCATAAAGTAGTAGAAATTAAATATTTCCATTTTATATAATAATTGGATTTTAGGATAAAGGTTGGAACTGCAGCCTAAAAACTAATTTGAATATAAATAGTTTTAAAATTATTGACTGATTTTTTCCATTCCATCTTTAAATCTTTTTGCTAATCATAAAAATTGTCCACCTAAGGGCAGATAAAAATACAAAGCATTTCATCCAGAACATTTACCAGATTGAAAGGTAAATGGTGAAATGACATTGAAGACTTGCTCGTAAATGTTGTAGGGTATGTGTGTAGGACGGGTCCATCACAGAGCAGAGGTTTCAACCATCGTCTGTTTCCTTATCTTTCCCCCAAACAAATCAGGCAACTTGGAATCTGTGGCAAGGGCTAGGATCTTACAAAACAACGTTAACTCTGATGGTGTGCGGTAGTAAACTGGAGTCAGAGGAGTGGAAATTGTCACGGGCAAGGAATGCAGATGGGACGTGAGGCAGCGCAGCGACAAAGAAACCCTTCTACTTTCCGCGTCAGGAGTCTTGGAAAGGAAGGAAAGCAAGGCAACCGAGAGATCAGAGTAGTCCTTGCAGCACTGACTCTCCTGTGTGCCTTGCTGAATCAACTGAGCCCTACCTCATGCCCACCAGTGACCAAACGTAACCAAGGAGCCCATGGAAGCAGCGGAAGAGTAGGGGTGGGGTGAATGGAGCCAAAAATGGAGGGAAGAGACTCAGCGGTTGAGGGTCTGCCTTTGGCTCAGGGCGTGATCCCCATCCTGGGATCGAGTCCCGCATGGGGCCCCCCGCTGGGACCCTACTTCTCCCTCTGCCTGTGTCTCTGCCTCTGTGTGCGTGTGTCTCATGAATACATAAAATCTTGAAACAAACTGGGATGGAAGAGAGGCCCATTAGGGACACTGGTGGGGGGGGTGGGGGGGACAGAACAAACAAAGGGTATGATCTTACTAGGACTAAGGTGTTCGGGGACTCTGACTCCCAACACACCTCCGGGCACCGTTTCAGGCCTTAATTAGGATGCCTTAACAATCTTTAAGATAAAATTATTTTCTTATCACTAGTTTTTACTTCAATGACTTATGCCAGGATCTTATTAAAGTTTCCAGCCATTCTGCTCACTGATCTTCTAAGTACAAATGAGAAACTGGAAAGAGTGCATGTTCACGGGGCACTTGATACAGAAAATTTGAACACAAAACAAGAACCAGAGCCATGGGACACCTACAGGACACCAACACCTGAAGCCATGCTACAAACTGGGGAGGTCAGAACTCAGACCCTCTAGATAGCACAGCTGTTCTCATTAGCGCTCAATATGATAGAGCTCTAAGGGATGTCAGAGGACATCTCATTGCAGCTAAAGACCAGGGAACCCTTCAGTTCAACCCTCCAATTACTTTCTTCTAATAATTATTAATAATAATAATAATAATACCCATAGTACCTAGTATGTGCCAGGTACTATCCCAACCACTTTATGGGTGTGACTTCACTTAATCCTACAACCACTCTCATGATGTATGTATTATTATCTGTACCTTCTCAGGTGAGGAATCTGAGGCCAGAAGTGGATAAGTTATTTGCTCTGTCTCAAAACTGATGAAAGGGCTGAGCTTCCTACCCTGAGCCTACACAGTCTCCCGCCCCTAAAGAGCATGCTTATTTTCCTACCTTCCTTCTACTTCCTTCACCTGTGGAAACATCTGCAGAGAAGACCGGCTACTCGGTGCTTCCCTTAGCTTCATTATGCTTCATTATGCAGTAAATTACTGAATTCTGCTTAGCAGACTTGTACATAGAAAATATCATCAGAACACAAGGTCTTCAATTTAGTAATGCTGGGTTGTCTATAATTGGGAGAGAAGAATAACAGCTTGTTTGTCCTCTTTCTTTCCAAGACCCTAACTGTTCTTTGAAATGGTTTAAGCAATTTGATGCCGAAGAACTTCATTATCTCCAGTTTCAGCTCCTTTAGTTCTATGTGAAAAATAAAGAATTTGTAATCATGAAATAACAGGAGGGAAAGTTAGTGTAATTGTAAGCTGAAATTTTACTGACTCTGATAAATTATCTAACTGGCAGCTGAACCCATGCATGTTAGTGCAAGGCCTCAGACAAACTATATCACACCCCTTGATCTTATGAAAACTCCCATTTGTTAATAAGTCACCCACCAGCACTGTCTGAGGTTGTCTAATTTCTTGCACTTTTTTCAATTCTAGCACACCTAAAATCACCCCTTGAGCGCACTGGTCAATAAATGACCTTCTTTTCTGCTGCACAGAACCTGAAGCGGGTGGCTGAGACCTGGATGGATGAATTCGCCGAGTATATTTACCAGCGGCGCCCAGAATACAGGCACCTGTCCACCGGGGACATCTCCGCCCAGAAGGAGCTGCGCAAACAGCTCAAGTGCAAGGACTTCAAATGGTTCATGGCTGCAGTGGCCTGGGACGTGCCTAAGTACTACCCTCCAGTGGAGCCCCCACCTGCTGCCTGGGGGGAGGTGAGGAGAGGCTGCATGAAACCTGCTCTTACCCAGTGTGTCCATCTCTCCTGGGCTCAGTTGGCGGGAGGGACTGCCAAAGCCTCCCACTCCTTGCCCTAGAGCCAAGTAAGAGTAGTTTATATCATCTCCGATAAGTGAACACCCAACTATTTTTTTTTTTTAGAAATCGCCAGGGATAAACATTCAGCCCTCAGCTTTGATGGTCCCACCCAAAACTCTTGGCCACTACTAACTCCTCAAATGGATTTTTTTAATACACCTGAAAAATATTTTTATTTGAGATTAGTGAAATGGCCATAAGAGCTTGCAGAGAATGCAAATATCTGCCATGCTACTGTGTAAATAAGTATGACTTGATCTCCACGATGGAATCCCTCACCATCCTCCATGCGTAGCCTCGTTGCTATTTGTATATGCGAGGGTGAGGTGACGGAGTGGCTTGACTATTTTCCTAGCCAGAGGTGCTATGCAGAATCATGAAGGAATGCATTTCCATAATACCCAGAACTGTGGCGCACGCAGAAGCCACATCGGCTGCTTAAATAAGCACTAACCTTTCCACCTTGGAATGCTTCTTTTTTATCTCACTTCTTGATTTAAAATGGAAAGAACTAAATAGCCCCAGTTCCCAAATTTAAAATATCTATCTTTTGGCACAGAAAGGACTATTGTTCTGGGTTCAGTTGCGTTCAATCCTGTTACTATAGCCTTCTCCTCGCAGAAAAGCATATGCTAAAGCAAGGACTAAAATTGGATAGGGTGGATTTATCCTAGCAATTTAATCTGCTTTTAGCAGGAGGCTATGAGGGGGAAATTGCAGGCTGGGTGGAATGCTAGTGCTGTCCTCGTTCTCAAGGATTTCAGATGCCAGGAGGTGACTAGAGTGCATTGTGGGGGAGTTTTTTCATCATTGTCCCTGGTTTTGCTGTGTGGGGGAGAACATGCCTCAGCCTGGTTGGTGTCTGTGGCTCGTCTATATACAGGTTTCCCCATGACGTGGCTGGAACAACCAGGATACTGAAGTAGCATTCTTGGGTGAGCTGTCCCAGCTCCCCTTGGAAAATATTTCAAGTGCACTGCTTGTTTTGCCAAGCAGATCCCAAAAGATGTTCTCTACCTGTGCCTGGGATACCCAAGGCATGAAGGAGAGTCAAGGTCCAGAACATCACTGCATGTTCCACTTCCAAATGGTTTTGATTGTGCACATGATCCTAATACTGGCTGCTTAAGCCAGTTGGTAATCCGATCTAATACTTTGCACCTTAAACATTTCACTAAAGCATCCCTGGAATATTAATAATATTAGTCGGCTCCTACTAGTATCAGTTAATCACCACAGAGTTCATTTATAGCAATAGAAATGGAAAGTATACCCCAAGAAAAGCTTTCTTAGCCTAACGCATTATATGACACAGGAATTTGTTGCTCAATAAGCGGGAGGGTGCCTGTGTAAGACGTTTTTGGTTAAGGTTACATCTCCTACCTATGATCATTTAAATGCAGCTCTGCCTTAGTGACTCAAAAATACTCTCAAAGGGGCACCTGGGTGGCTCAGTCAGTGAAGCATCTGCCTTGGACTCAGGTCATAATCCTGGGGTCCTGGGATGGAGCCTGCTTCTCCCTCTCCTCCCCACTCTGCTCTCTCTCGCTATCTCTGTCTCTCTCAAATAAATAAATAAATTCTTTTAAAAGAAAGAAATACTCTCAAAGACCTCAGCATCATTGTGTGATCTGCAGCCATTTAAAACCCTATTAAGCTTTTCCCCGTCTTACGTGGAAACATATATTTTTGTTCCTACGTGGTTACCACTTCAAACTGCAGCAGGTCACATTTTCCCTTCATACCTGATCAAATAATAGCCAATATTTATAAAGCACCTTGCTTGGAAACAGACTCAAAGCTTCCACTGATATTCTAAAAAAGATACAACTTCCCAGAAAAATCAAAATAACCATCTAAAGGCCAGGTAGGCTTTAGCAGAAGATTGTTATTCATTACCTTGCTTGCCTTACACCTTTACACTACTTGCCTGGCTCTTAGAAGCATTTGCATTCATCATTTCTGGTCTAAACAATTACACATTGAGAAGATCAGATTTTTTTTAACACGATGATAAATTTCTTTCCCTGGAGCTTCAGCACAGCAAACAAAACAACGTTATATTTAGGTTTTGGGAAAGAAAAAAATGGGCTATACTTCAAGGACCAGTTGCATTCAGTTGCATTTGTTCCATGAAGGTGTGGTCCACAGCAAAAATGAAGACCTGGAAGACTGGAGGAAGGCAAAAAGAAAGGAAGCCAACAAGTGACAAGGACTTGGGTTGGCAAACACTCTTGAAAAATACCTATTTCACAAGCAGACTAGATCCGTGGGAGTAGAAGTAGTGCATGTACATTTAATGCAGGAGGCAAGAGAAGTGTTGAAATACAGCTTGATCTAAATGAAATCATGAAAAAGAGAACTACTTTCTAACTATATATGTGGTGATAGCAACCTACTTCTTAACAGTGGATAAAAATTACTAAATGTGCAGGATATATCTGTGGATCATTTTCTCTCTGAAAACAGCTCTTTTGAAGTTATCATGCTTATGTTTTTCTTTTCCCTTTAAGAGGGCTTTTTTAAATATTTTTTTTATTTTGGAATAATTTTAAATCTGCAGAAGAGTTGCAAAGATAGTACCTCAAGTTCGCAGGTTAGTCTTCACTCCAGTTCTTCCAAGGTTAACATCTTAATGTTTGCCACATTAACCACAGTATGTTAAAACTAAGTAATTAACAATGGTACAATACTCTAGCCTAAACTACAGATTTTATCTAGATTTCACCATTTTTGTCATTCATGTCCCTTTTCTGTTCCAGGATCCAGTCCAGCATATGAGAGGGCACTTTAATTTTCTATAAACTTTAAATTAATTGTTAGAGTGGGCAAAGCTCCTAAATAAATATAATAGGTCAATTGCTGTTTCTGTAAGAAAGTGAAAAGGGAAATGCAGACTATGTGGCTCTTTTGAAGCGGTTATAGAAAGGAACCACAAACCTCCAGCAACGTAAACACAAGAATCCGTTATGGGATATCTGTGCCAAAAGCAGGGTAACTGGCTGTTTTATGCACTTGTACTTGGAACGGTTTCCACCTGCTTGGCTGTGCCAGCCTGATTCTGGGTAAACAATGAAGTGATTAGGCAATTTTTGGCGCTGGTTGTTAGAACCCACCTTGTAAAGGATATGTTACAGACCATAAATAGCCTATAAACTGCTGCTCATTTCCCTGACAAATTCAGCTGGATTATTGCATTTGTCTCTTAACTCATCTCTCTGCTTCTGCCCTCACTCCCTTCTGCTTATTCTCACCATAATCTACTAAAAATGGAAGATCAGGTCATTCATCCATTCAACACCTTGCAATAGCTAATCTCTCTTGGAGTAAAAACCAATGTCTTTATCTATGCCCTGAATGGTGTGACCCTTGCTGCATCCCCTCCAACCTCATCTCTTACTACTGGCCCTCTGGCTTCCTCTTCTCTACAAACACTGGCCTCATCACCGTTCCTCAAATAGGTCAGGCACAATCCCATGCCAGGGATTTTCCACTTGCTCCTTCTCCTTAGAATCCTCCAGCTTCAGGAATCCTATGGCTCCTTCTCTCACTTTCTTCTGATCTTTCTTCAAAAAAATTACCTTCTCAGTAAAGCCTTCACTGATCGTCCCATTGTGTGCAACAACCCACACACACATGCACACCCATACATGTACACTTCCAATCCTCCTTTCCTACTGTATTTTTCACCTCAGAATCCATCACTATATTGAATATTATATGATGCATTAATTTATCATGTTTCTCATCTATTTCCCACACTAGAAAGCAAGATTTGTGACATAGGGATTTTGTTGATTTGTGAAGTTACTATTGCCTTCAGTGTTTGGAACATAGGATGTGCGCAGTAAATATTCACTGAATGAATGAATGATGAATCAGTGGAGGATTTTGGCTCCCTGTTGTTCCCCTTGCTACTCACTGCTCTGTCTAGACACCTCCATGGAGCACTCTGAGCTCTTACTCTGCTCCACCTCACAGGGGAAGAGTCTCTGTACCCTCCCTTTTTGGCCATACATTATCCGCCACTTTGGAAAGCTTGGCCAGGAAGAGTTTGAGATTGGAATCTCAGGTAACCGATCATGATGGACTCTCAGTCAAGCAAGATATTAAATATTCTCTTTTGATACCCTAAGGAGAAGAAGGGAAAAATCCCAAAGTGAAAATCCTCTGTTCCGGCAATTTCCAAACTCTCCCTGCCAGCTTCCTACTTAGAGGCAAGAAGAGATTAAAGTCATATCTGATAGAGAAGTAGCTCTCCAGAGAAGAAGTCACTCCATCCTGGGGGTGGTGGATAGTGGGTGGTTCGTCCTCTGGGAGTGCGTAGAATGGGTGGAGCAGTGAGGAACAATGGGGCCCAGAGGAAGTAAATAGGATTTTTGAGCCGTGTACTAAGTCGAGCATCCCTTTGTGTTATTCAAATAGAAGCAATGTGCTTTTCCACGCTGCTGTGTTGGACAGGGTAAGAACAAGTTTAAAGTGGAAAACTATTCTTAAACCACGCACATATGGAGTGCCTTTTTTGTGTGTGTCAAGATACTAAATGAAAGAAGCAGAATTTCCTATTATCTTTCTCATTCTTACCCCTTCCCCTCCTTAGAATTCATGAATTTGCTAAAGACATTTATAGTATTCCTTTATAGTCCAAAAAGAAGAGTTCTGCAGAATCCCAAATATCGCGTGGAAGAGAGAATAAAAGATGTAAAATAGACAAACGTGCCTTTCCCAACCAGCACCATAGATTCTTTGAAGATACGTCTGCTTTCTGTCCTCAATGTGCCAATCTTGGCGCATCCGTCTGTCTTCTTGCAGTTGTGCAAAACTTTTTTTTAAATCTTTATTTTAAAAACTCATCTCAGTGCTGAACTCCTTAGGCTGCTATTTAAATTCCTTTCTCAAGATTAATGTCACCCAGGACTGTGGAAATTCACACAGGCAAGCGCCCTCAATAATTCCAGCCATCTCCTCTGCTTCAGCTGCACTTGACTTCTTTAAAACTTGTTTTCCTCCTCTTTCTTCTAATGTCTTCATGGTATACAGGCTTTTCAAATTTCTCCATGTCAGTTTACATGAAAGGAAGTTTGGCCCTCGGTGGTGTGTTATCTGAAAGACCATCTGAGGATGTGAGGTTGTCTCTTTCAAATCCGTTCAGTGTAAATGCTACTGCTGTGCAAGCCGAGCTCAAAGCCAGCACTTGATGCACCGTGAGTGAGGCTCTCTCCTGCATTCCCCTGGGAGAGCTCAGGCCAGTTTTCCCCGCCTCTCCGCCCCTGAAAGCCAATCTTGCAACCCTGGAGAGCTGCAAAGTGAGATTGTCCTGCCATTCACTTGGCATCAAGACAGGGACTGGCCCTGCCATTCATCTGCTTTCTGCCTAAACCAGATCATTAAATTAAGCAGTCATTCAGAGATGATTTGTCATTCTCTGAGTGTATTAGAGTTGACTTGATCTGTTATTTATTTTCCTAGGCAGAGGCAATGCAGGTACACTATGCTAATCCATCTCTCCAGAGCTCAACAACGAGGTTGAGAGAAAAATGTAAGAACACATAAAGTATCAGGTTATCTTTAAGATGTTACTATGTGTTTCCTGAGTTTCTCAACAGTTGAGACAGTTGAAGGCAAACTTAAAGTGTCTTCTGACAAACTTGATTTTGGTTCCATACTCCCAGAGGAGTAAATTTGACATCTTAGTGTGTCAGCAGGGTCATTTTGGCCCAAGTCTAATGGAATCAGAGGTGTTTCAGAGCTAACAGATTGTTTTTCTTCTCTTATATAAATATGCCAAGCAAAATGTTCTGTCTTTTCTATTTATTGTGCTTGTCCTTAAAATATATGTATTCATATCCATATATATTTGACACACATAAATACATACCTCTTCGGGTTCATGTGACATGAGTAAATGAAGCTTTAAGTGTAGGTTAGCCTAGTCATTAAATCATCTTAGTGTTTAATTTCCAGTGACAGCTGGTCACTTTCTAATTCCAAGACTGACACAAAATTAATGGAATTTGAGGATCACTCAATTATCACAACAGGATTTCCAATTCAGGCCTTAGGAATTGTCATAACTAGAAAAAATTCAATATAATTTTTCCAGACATGGACAAAGGTATACCTCCACCTTACCCATTCTTTAACATAGTGCACAGTTGACTCAGAGCTAAGAGTGGTCTGTGCAGTACCGACAGCCCTCAACTAGCCTTAAAAGTCCAGTGACCTTTCACAGGTTATTGGAGAGCAAGAATAAGCACACTAAAAAATGGGGAAAATTCTTGGGGTCTTGGAATAAAAGTGAGAAAATACTGGAGGTCAATTCTAAGTGATCCAGACTGATGCCAAAGTAGATTATTGAGCTTGAAATGTGGTCTTAATCATTTGCAGACAGGCAATAGTTGAGAACAAGAGCCAATACCCACCCCCCCCCAAGTGTCCTTACAATGTACTGCTAGCAGTAGGTCTTGGCTGGTCCTGTTCCAAACTCTGAGAATTACAGGGACCACACTGCTTAAAGGTAAGTTGTCCCTTACATTCACAATAGAAATCTCTTTAGCAACCTAAATATCATCAGTCAGGCTTAGATTTTGTAAGCAACCTGTCTTGACTGGGGAGGAAGATAGGTGCTTCTGTGTTTCCTGCTGCCACCATAGCTAAATACTTTCTCCACATTTTATTTTCCCAAAATTGTCTATTTATGGTTTTTTATCTACTTGAGTTATATTTCTTCCTGTTAAATTTGAGATTCAGGAATTGACTTTGGCTAGCTTAGATTTTCATAATCTGTTTTTGTCTAATCACCAACTCCATAAGAGTTGGCTAACCAACTCTTGCCTTAGATCTTTCCCTTTTTGTAATGCATTACTTTTTCTGTTGAGCCTTTATTCCCCATGATACCTATTCATTGATCAGTTTCTGGATAAGATGCTCGATTCTTTAGGCCCAATACGAAGGGAAACATAACAAGATAATTTCAGAAGGAGCTTAACTTTCTAGCTCGATCCCTAAAACGGGGAGGACAAATCAGTTTTTTTCAGTCTTATTTTAGACCCAAGTCATCCAGAGCTAATCACACATATCCAGGCTCTTTGCCTATGAGTTTTGTTTTTTGTTTGTTTGTTTCTATCTTGTTGGTGTTTTGGTGTTGTTGTTTTTGCCAGAATTGCCAACAAGTTTGCAGCAAACAGTTTTGTTCCCGATCCTAGCATTCAAGTACTGCCATTCTATTGGAAATAATAAAAAAAAAAATAGTGTGATGCCAGAAATAAAAAGCTATGTTTTCTGCAATATTCTTACTTTAAGATTTACTAAGATTTCCAATGCTAAAAGCACAGCAGCAGCATGGTTTTGTTTAATCACAAAAAACAGACAAAGAAAATACACAGAACATGGCTATCACCTTACATAAAACTGGTAACTTGGAACTCCAGAATATGGGTTAGTGTAATCTCAGCACCAGACAGCAGCAGGTTCTTGTGTGGGATTGACAGAGGTGTGGAATAGGTAATAAAGAAAAAAGGAAAAAAGGCAGTACTGACCGTTCTAGAAGCTGCAAATTAGAAATCAACAAATATTCCCAGAAAAAGACAATCTTTTACAGAACAGGAACTGAAGCAATCAACTGCGCCAATTACCAGTAAAAATCAGACATCCTCATGGGCTCCAAGCTGAAGACAAGCACAGAAAGATTATAGGAAACCAGTAATGGGCCATGGAAATGAAGGGGTGAAGCCCACACCTATCTCAAAAACAGAGACAGAGACCCATTCTTTTCCCTCCTACTCCCCACACCTGTCCTCATGGGGAGAAAAGGGGGGGAAAAAAAACCTGCTGATGGTAAATCGAAAATGAAACACTGCGGATGCCAGGGAGACAAAAGCTTCTAACACCAGAGAAGGAGGTGTCAGAGATAGACTTCAGAAAGCACCAACAACAAACACATTTAAAGGTAACAATACTGCTTTGTAAGAAAAGACCTTTGGAACTCTAGACAACACAGAGTCAGAGACAGGAAGGAAGCTATTATAAATCTGCCTTAGCTCTGGGAGACATAGAGGCGACTGTACAGAGAGGCCATAGTTTGTAATACATCACAGTAACAAAGAGAAAAGAGCACTACAGAGAAACTTTCCTCCACTAGCCCAAGAAAATGAGTTTATTTATAGGTGGAAAATAAAAGCAGATTACAATAAAACCCCATACAGAGATATTCAACAGGGATAAAGATAAAAATGAGCCAAATAAAGTTCCAACAGACAATGAAAACATACTACAAATGTGGCCACAAAGAAGAGGAAAAATTCAACATAAGGTTTCAAAATGAACTAAAAGAATTTCCAAAACAATCAAAGCTTGCAGGAACTATGCACACCAGAATTAGAACAGCCCAGAAAGGAAATGGCTAGAAAGATAGGAAGTATGGTGATATGAAAACAGAGTTGAAAACTCAGGAATGAAAAGTAAAGAGAAGAAAAGAAAGATTTCAGAAATGAAGGCTAAATTGGAAGGAAGAGAGCAGCAAGAGCCCATGGATGGAAAATGCAGTAAGAGAAATTGAGGCTGGAATAGAGAAAAAATGAAATTCACAAAGTGGAAGGAGAGAAAAGAAACAAAAGGACTCTACCAAAGATCTAGAACAACAAAGATGCAAAGGAGATTGAACATGAATATCCAAAAAGGAAAGCCCCGCCAAGAGTGAAAGACAACAAATACATAAAAGTATAACTCAAGAAAATCTTCATAAAGTAAAGCAGTAAAACATTTGAATCTACATATTAAAAGAGCTATGTTTGAGAAATTCAACCAGAGGCATCAACACTGAAACGTTTCTAGTAAAGTCATCGTATTTTTTCAAAGAAAAAAAATTAATGTTATGCATCCAAGAAAAAAAAAAAACCTGAGTAAACTTTGAAGCACAAATATTTTGTACCAGAAGACAATGAACAACATTGTAAAGATGCTCCAGAAAATAAAATAAGAGCCAAAAACTTTTTTAAAGATTTTATTTCTTTATTTGCAAGAGAGACCGTGTGCCCATGTGCGCAAATAAGCAGGGGGGAGGGACAGGGGAAGAGGGAGAAGCAGTATTCCTGCTGACCAAGGAGCTCCCAGTGGGGCTGATCCCAGGACCGAGAGATCATGACCTGAGCCAAAGGCAGACATTTAGCTGACTGAGCCACCCAGGTGTCCCAGAACCAAAGATTTTATTTCTAAACAAACTATGCTTCAAGTATGGAGGCCATCCAAAAACAGTTATAAACATTGAAGAACCCACGGATTATTTTTCCCAAGAGTCTTGCTGAGAAACATACTAGAGAATGAGCATCAGGAAACCAAGGGCACCTGGATGGCTTAGTCAGTTGAGTGACCAACTCTTGATTTTGACTCAAGTCATGATCTCAGGGTCTCCTTCTCTTTCTGCCCACTCCCTCCTTTCCCACCCCACCCCACCACTCATATGCATGTGTTCTCTCTCGCTCAAAAAGAAAAAAAAAAAGTATTAAAGAAAGAGAAAGGGGCACCTGGATGGCTCAGTTGGTTTATTGTCTGTATTTGCTCAGGTCATAATCTCGGGTCCTAGGATTAAGCCCACATCAGGGTCCCTGTTCAGCAGTAAGTCTGCTTCTCCCTCTCCCTCTCCTTATGCCCCTCCCCCCTCAGCTCATGCTCTCTCACTCTTTCTAAATAAAATTTTTTCTTAAAAAAAGAAAGAAAGAAACCCAAGAGATGTCAAGAGTAGTTTGGCCCAACGTCTGGTAGAGATTGGTTCTAAGGATAGAAGAATATGCAAATTTTCTATGCTCTAACAATGCAGAAATAAAACAACTACAAATAGGGAAAGTAAGTGGAAGTAGAATAAGTTCACTGATTGTCCTAAAGGCATTACCTAGAGTTAAATATGTTTATACACTATGTTTATACATTGAAGAAGAGGGAAGAAAAGGGAAAAAGATTACAACTAACTAGTATTGTTTAGAAAAAAATTAGGTATTATCTTTAAAAAAGGAATCATCAAATAATATATATATAATATTAATGTAAAAGTAAATAGTAGAACAAAATATATAAACCATATTAAATACCAAGATTACAAAGAGAAAAGAAAATGGATCACATAGTGACTATGTAGATATAGTAAATACATAATAAATTGGTATGTCAGAGCTGAGTTCAAACATATAAAGAAGTATACCAAAAGAAAAAATCTAATATTGACCATTAAAGCAAATCAGTCTGTTGAGACATACCTAAACCAAAATGATACAGAATGATTAATGATAAAAGAATATCAACAAAAATATCAGACAAAGGAAGTAGATGTTGAAAACATCAAAATATCAGACAAAGGAAGTAGATGTTGAAAACAACAAAAATATCAAAGGAAATAGATGTTGAAAACAACAAAAATATCAGACAAAGGAAGTAGATGTTGAAATTTTAATATAAAATGAGGTAGGACAGGGTGGAAAAAAAGCTAAAAAGTCAGAGACTACAATCTATAGAAAAACAACTTTCATAAGGTAGAAACTCCTGGAAATGTAAGAAGAAACAGAAACACATCAAGAATAAGACAGTTTAATTCTCTAATAAGGATCTATATAATCTAAACCATGTAATTAATTATAAAAATCTATAGATCTGTTTAACTCTGAAACATTTTTAAATTTACCTTTTTTTCAAGTATACAGAAGTATGTTAATATTTTTTTAAAAACACACAAGGGTTTTTTTTAAGATTTATTTATTTATTTTAGAGAAAGAGAGTGTGAGCAGGGGAGGTATAGAGGGAAAAGGAAAGAGAGAATCTCAAGCCGACTCCCCACTGAGCATGGAACCAGTCTCAGGGCTCAAACTCAGGACCCAGAGATAATGACCTGAGCTGAAACCTAGAGCCAGCCTCTTAATCGACTGAGCTACCCAGGTACCCCCCCAAAAACACAAAGTTTACAGCAGGGATCTAAAGATAAGAAGAGATCCAAATATAAAAATCAACAAAATAAAGATCTCAAATTTGAATTGGAAATGTTAAGGTGAATACATGACTTTTGTCCCTCACTTTCTAAAAATACAAATTTTCTAGCTCTTGCACTGAAAGTCCTAGAAATAATTCGAATCCCATCTCATTAGTACATCTAACTCCCACTATATACGATTCTCCACTAAATAGAACTAAGGATACTCGAAGAAATGACTGATTCCAGTTGTGGGCAGGAAATGTAGAAAAATATGCCGGGATATTTGTTGCTCCAGAAAGCAAAGAGAGTAAGGAAGTATCAAAAAATGATATGGTCACATCAATAGGACATAGGGGTTAGCTAGAAGAGGTTCCACTTCCCATAGATGGAAGAATATGAACATCAAAAGAAAAAAGAAAAGAACTCCCCTATTAGTTAAATTGTACTAAATGTTTAAAAGGCTATAAATTCATAATGTTTTTTATTTTTATTTTTGAGAGAGAGAAAGCAAGTCGAGAGAGGCGGGGAGGAGAGGCAGAGAGAATTTTTATCAGGTTCCATGACCAGCACAGAGCCTAATGCAAGACTCGATCTCACCACCCTGAGATCAGGACCTGAGCTGAAATCAAGAATCCGATGTTTAATCAACTGAGCCACCCAGGCGTCCCCATAATGATGCTTTAAAAACTGGAAAGAAGAAAGAAAGAGAAACAAAATAAAAACCACTAGTCACCATTGTCAGTTGCTAGGACACCAAATCATTACTTTGAAAACTGACATTTTAAAGAGAAATAATTAAGTATCTCTCATGTTTTTCTAGTATAATACATATTTCAGAATGTCCAAAGAGCCCTAATGGCTAAGAGTTTTTTTTCTGCATACTCTCAGATAATAAACAGAAAGATAGAATTAGAAAATCAACATTTTGCAATCCCTAACACAATAACTGATTCAGACAATAGTCATCATTGGATGGTAAAACAGAAAAAAAAGGGATGAAAAACAATAAAATCATCAAGTTACTGCCACCTGAACACACTGATCAATCATAACATCATTGAAAGTGAATCATACACATATTCTGATATGATGCAATGTGAAGACATTTTAGACAAGCCGAAAAATCAAGAACTACCCCCAAAATGATTTTTTTTTAAAAAAGCAACAACAAAACTGAATCTGAATTTAATCAAGGCTTTAAATCAAACTTCAGTCAACAGGAAATTCAGAGAGTAGAGGAAAAATTTAAACAATATCTCCAGCCAAACCTAGGACTTAAGAACCTAATTTCTTCAATCAGTACATGGCAGGGAGAGAACAGGAAGAGGGAACTATTCTAGATCACAAAATACGCACCAGGCTCTGTGAATTTCACAACCACAAACAATGAAGTGAAGCTGGTTTGGATCCTGAATAGAATAATCTGAAAAAAGATATTTTTAGACAACCGGACAAATCTGAATATGGGTTAGGTGTTGGATACTAAGAAATTATTGTTAGTGTGGACATGCGAGAAAATTCTTTCTCTCCCCCATGCTCTCACCCTCTCCAACTCTCTCTCTAGTTACCTCACTATCTTTTTCTCCAACTCTCTCTCTCTTTCTCTCTCTCTCTCTCTCTCTCTCTTTCTGTCTCTCTCCTGGAGAAGCTTACTACAGTACTTAGGGGTGAAATGATAGGATGTGTGGGATTTTCTTTAAAATTATCCAGCCAAAAAAGAGTCAATTGGGAAGCAAATAGATGAATAAGCATGGCAAAATGCTGATGGTTTTCAAATATCAGATGCATAGAAATCTTCATAATAAAGAGTATTTTTCAATGCGTTACCTTGGAAGGTATGTGGGAATGTAATAACAATAGGGAAAGAGAAAGTAGAAACATGCATTTTGTTGATGTTGTAGGCATAGCTAGATATCAGCATTTTTATTTTACTTGTACCCCGAAGCTAAAATCATTTTATTGAAACACATCATCATATCCTATCTTGTTTGAATGGCATAATGCCTCAATAATATAATATTTTACTCAAATTTTATACTTAGAATATTTATTAGCTCTTAGAGCCAGTCTGGGATAACATGAGACAAAATGCTATATAAAATACGAGCAGATGGCATCTTTTTGTCTGCCAAAATACCTCCCTCTCTCTCTCTCTCTCTCTTTCCCTCTCCTTTCTCTCTCTCATTTCTAAAGGTTAGAGCCCTAGGTTAGTAATTGTCTAGAGGTCTTTCTTCTTTCTCACCAGCAGAATAAAATTAACTGTTAAAATCATACTATGATTTGTAAAATTTATAGAATAGTTTATGTTTTCAAAATGCTTACTGTAATTGGTTTAATCCTCCAAACGTACATGACACATAGAGTCCGATTATTCATCATTTAACTGGATAGCAATAGAGATCACACTGATATTTTTTTTTTTTTAAGAAAATGGAAAAGAGACACCATTAAACCATGCTCACAGGAGATGATAGTCATCACAACCAAAATTGCGATATAGCAATCTGGGTAAAAAAAAAAAAAAAAAAAATCAGTTCACTTTCTGGTATAAAGAAATAACCTATGAGGAAGTGAAACAGCCAAAGATGTTAGAACTAAAAAGTCTTGGACACACAGAAGCCACAGAACTGAGAATGTTAAGCAGATGTCTAAGGCAGGGCTTCTCCAGTGTACAGAAGCATACGGTGTGCGAGAGTGCTCAACCATGAGCCCAGGAGCACCTGCAGCCACAGGAAACCACTGTGTATCTTCCCAAGAACATCGGTTTTACTTAAAGGTTAATGGGAAGGTAACAATCAAATAAAATGGATATGTTACAGAATAGAATGCACAATACACAACAGTTTAAAAAAAATAAAGCGTACTTCAAGAAACTGCACTTCAATCCAAGACTGCTGACCTCCCAGACGCACATCCCCTCATGGTCAGCCTGATCCACACGCAAAGGTTTAAGATGCACCGGCCTAAGGAAAGGACTGGATGAGTGAAACTGGCACTCCTCTTTGAAGATACAGAAACTTACTCTTTTCCTGTGCTCCCAATGATCGGATCCCCAGAGACTGACTTGCCCCAGCTAAAATGCACAGGCCTGAGAACAATACCCAAATGTCCACTGTTAATCGTCGATGAAAACTACAACCGTCTCAAAGCTCAGAAATCCATGTGTGAGCAAAACCAGTACTTTGCGCCTCAGAATGCTATGCATGCGCCCGATGTTCGTTGGGAATCTCTCTATCGATTCTGCATGATAAATCACCGTCGAGTAGAACAGAAAAAAGTAAAATCCATATTGTCAGCACGTTCTCTCCATGTAAGCAAGCTACGTAGGAGTCAAACATTTGTTTGATGAACATGCAATCAGAACAAAGACAAAGAGAATATTTGATGATATCAGGGATGCCAGGGGTTTGGTTTGCCAGAAAGAGTAACACTTGAAGTCTACCGGCTACAAAATCCCACCTCCAGCTCCATCCTAAGGACATCCCTGCCATTGGGACAGAGAATTTTAATGTATATAGGTGGTTACTCCGGGCAGCATTTAGATGACATTGCCCACATGACATCTAAATGGCACCTTTTTTCTGCCCTTCCATTACTGACAACCAAGACTTGGGTTCTAATCAACACATCTTTTACTTCTAATCAACACATGTTTCTCCTTTTATTAAGACTATATTTATTTATTTGAGAGAGAGAGAGTGTGTGAGTGAGTGAAAAAGACAGCACCAGCAGGGGAAAAGGCAGAGGGAGAGGGAGACACAGACTCCCTGCTCAGCAGGGAGCCCTCTTCAGGGCTTGATTCCAGGACCCCGGAATCATGACCTGAGCTGAAGGCAGATGCTTACCCAACTGAACCACTCAGGCGCCCCACAACTTTATTTTCTTTATGCTGCTCCATTGAGTAGGGCATTGTAGAGTTTTGCTGTCCATCCTGTCTCCTCCAGGTGACCTTACATAGCTGTCATCTGACCTGTCAAGTGTTCATTTTCGCTCACCTTTTCTCATTCAGCAAATATTTTTTTTTCTCATTCAGCAAATATTAATAGACCGGGCACTGTACTTGTCACAATGGATGAATGGTGAGCCCATGAGACATGGTTTTTGTTCTCATGTGGCTTAGGGATTAGTGAGCTATAATGAGAGCAAGCTGCTTTCATTATTTTGAAGGAGAGACACCTCACCCACATACCTACAACATACCTACCAAGCCCTAGAGTTCTTGAAGGCTTCTTCAATGGCACAATGACTTCTGATGACGAGACCATGTCTCTACAGCCACAAGTGGCAGGCCATGACAGAACTGGGAGATGGTGTTTTTCTCTATTTCCAGGGACTACTCTGTGCATCCCCCAAAAGAGCAAATCCACAGTTCATCCCCTTATATTAATAGGCTACCTGATATAAGGGCATTAAAATGAGCAGATAAAATGCCGCTTTGCAACAACATCCAAATTAAAATTTGAGATAATTAATAAAGTACTAAGTTCCACAAACTCAAACTGAGCTCACTGTGCTGTGTGTGAGGATGTGCAATGTTGAGACAAGCACAAGGCCAAAGAGGAAATGACGGCTGTTCTCAGTCCCTTATAGGTTATTACACATCCTAGATTCTTCTGAATTCCCAGACACTTTTCAAATCCCAGCTCCAAAATTTACGGGATATGTTAGAATCAGGAAAGTTTTTTAATCTCTGCTTTCTCAGTAGTAAAATGAGATTAAAAGGCCCTACATTATAGAGTTTGTTGAGGATTAACTCCCATGATTCACATAAAGCTGTTATCTCAGCTTCTGGCACATGACAAGGAATCAACAGAAGTCACCTGTTAATACTGCAGTGGTGGTACTCCTAAGAGTGGTAGTAGGAGTACTAGCAGTGAGTCCATATTTAAATCAACAGTTAACAGTAACTGGGGTTTTTGTTGTTGTTATTAACAGGCTCTGGACAACTCAAAGAGAGATAAAGATACAATGACCCCAAAGATATAATTCTGTGTCTGCTATAGTTACTGATAATTAAAATTTAAAGTATTCCATATCGAGAGGTGCTGCGTGGCTCAGTTGGGTAAGCAGCCAACTCTTGATTTTGGCTCAGGTCATGCTCTTAGGGTCCTGAGATGGAGCCCCGAGTGTGGCTTCTTTCTCCAGGAGAAGTCTGCTTGAGGGTTCGCTCTCTCTCTCTGCATTCCCCTGCCCCCACTTGCATGAGCATGCTCTTTCTCTCTCTCTCTAAAGTAAATAAATAAATCCTTTAAAAATATATAATTAATTAATTAATTAAAATACAATAAGAGAAACTACATTTAATTCCCTCTCATAAAAAAAAATAAAAAAATAATTCCCTCTCATGACAAAAAGAAAGTAAATAAATATTCTTTCCTAAAGAAAATTGTTTTTGTCTTCTCTAAGAGATCCAATTTTCCAGAACATGTTTTGCATCGAAGATAAATTTTTTTAATATTTTATTTATTTATGAGAGACACACAAAGAAAGAGGGAGAGACATAGGCAGAGGGAGAAGCAGGCTCCATGCAGGGAGCCCGATGTGGGACGCGATCCTGGGACCCCAGGATCATGCCCTGAGGCAAAGGCAGTTGGCTTCTCAACTGCTGAGCCACCCAGGTGTCCCTGGATCAAAGATAAAAAAAATAAATAAAACAAGGAAATTGAATATGGAAAAAGAACTTTTTTTCAATAGTGTCGTACTTGACCATGACATTCTGAGTGAGCAGTTTGGTCGGGGAGGGGAAGTGGTGAAGAGTTCAAGTTCTTATGTATGTTGCCTATACCTGGGTTACCCTGAGCAGAGGAAAGTGAAAGGATCCTCTCTCAAGTACTCTTTTCTCTTATCTCTCTATCTCTCCCTTTCCAAATGAATTACAAAATTGCTTACGAATTTAAAAGTAGACTTTGCCTCTTCCAGCTTATTAGAATATTCTCTCTCATTTTAAAAAACCCTTTGGGCTGCCCTACTTTGGCTACAGAATACTGGGACCACAGCTGGAAAGCTTAGCTAGAACTACTTGAGCTACAGGTTAAGAAAGCAATCTGGGTTAATTTCTAAGGAAGATGGTATGGGGTAGAAGGGAGCTAATCATAGATAAAGCAGAATTAGAGAGAGGAAAGTAAAAATAAAAATGCTTACCACTTGCAACGATCTACAGCTGGTCTTAATGTCTTCCCCATAACCGGAAATGATCCCAGTGCTTTGGGGGAATTTCCAGACAGTTCTCTCTCCTAAGACAATTATGCACCATCACAGAGGAACAGATAATTATATATATATATGTATATATAAAAAATATTATATATACATATATATTTGTAACTTTTCCCTTATGTGTAAAATGGGTGTCAAATACCTCATTGGTGTGAGATACAATAATTCCTAAATACACCGAGAAAATTATATTCACTCAGAGGCCTATTGGGCACAAGTTTCTTCTAACATCCACCCAAAAGCAAGAAATATGACTTCTATGACCTGCCATTCTCCCAGAGCTTGGCTTCTTCTCTTTTATGGATTTACAGAAAGCAAAAACAACTGTTCCAATCATTGTCAAATAAGCACTGTTTTTTATAGTAAAATATACATTTACCTTTTTAACTATTTTTAAGTGTACAGTTCAATGACACTAAGTACATTCACATTGTCATGTAAGCATCACCATCACCCATTTTCAGAACTTTTTCGTTATCCCAACTGAAATTCAGTACCCATATTAAGCAATTCCCCACAGCTCCTAGTAACCTCTATCCTACTTTCTGTCTCTATGAATTTGACTTAGTTTTAGGTACCTCATATAAGTAGAAACATGCAATGTTTGTCCTCTAAGGGCTGGCTTATTGCATTTTGCATAATGTCCTCACAGTTCATCTATGTGGTAGCCAGTGTCAGATTTTCATCCCTTTTTATGGCTGAATAATAGTCCACTGTGTGTATATATACCATGTTTTATTTATCCATTTATATGTTAATGGACACTTGGGTTGTTTCCACATTTTGACTACTGTGAGTAATGTTCCTATGAACATGGGTGGACAAATATCTATTCAAGTCTTTGCTGTCAGTTATCTTTTGTATATGCCCCAAAGTGGAATTGCTAGAGCATATAGCAATTCTATGTTTTAATTTTTTGAGGAACCACCATACTGTTTTCTACAGCAGTTTCACCATTTTATATTCCCATCCCAGCAATACATAAGTGTTCTAATTTATCCACACCTTTACCAAAACTTGTTGTTTTCTGTTGTGTTTATGATTTTAATGGATGTGAAGGAGTATTTCAATGAGGTTTCAATTTGCATTTCCCTAATGATTAGTGATGGCAAACATCATTCCATGTGTTTATGGGTCACTTGTGTAGCTTCTTTGATATCTTTATTCAGGTCTTTGGCCCATTTTTGAATTGGATTGTTTGCTTTTTTGTCTTTGACTTTTAGGAATTCTTTATATATTAACCCCTTATGAAATACATGGTCTGCAAATATTTTCTTTCATTATGTATCTTTATACTCCATTAATTGTGTCTTCTGATACACAAAAGTTTTGAATTTTGATAAGGTCTTATCTATTTTTTTCTTTTTGTTACCTTCATTTTTGGTGTCATATCCAAGAATCATGCCAAAATCCAAAGCTGAGAGGCTTTTCTCCTGTTTTCTTCTAAGAGTTGTATAGTTTTAGCTTTTACATTGAGGTTTCTGATGTATTGTGAGTTAATTTTTGTACATGGTGTAAGGTAAGGGTCTAACTTCATTTTTTTGCATGTGGATATTCAGTTTTCCCAAAACCATTTGTTGAAGACTCTTTTCCCCCACTGAAAGATCTTGCACCTTTGTAAGGAATTATTTAACCATATATGGTGGTATTTTTTCTGGGCTCTTCATTCTATTCCAGTGGTCTATATGTCTATTTCTATGTCACTATCAACTGCTTTGTTAACTGTAGCGTTATAGTAAGTTTTGAAATTAGGAAGTGTAAGTCTTCCAACTTTGTTCTTCTTTTTCAAGATTGTGCTAACCATTGGAGTCCTCTTGAGATTTCATATTAATTTAAGGATTTTTTTTATTTTTGCAAAATATATCATTGAGATTTTGATAGGAATTACAGAATCTGTAGGTCATATTAGTTAGTATTGATATCTTAACAATATTATTTTCCAATATATGAACATGGGATATCTTTTCATTTGTTTACATATTTTTATATTTCTTTCAGCACGCATAATATTTTAGCCAAATATTTCCACAAGACACAGCCCAGGCAGTTCCCAGCTACAGCTTAGTAGGCTTCTCAAGCTCCCCTGACCCCAATCTCTTCTGTTTCCGTGGCATGGTCTCCATGGGACATCTCACCCCAGAATTCGTGGAAGGAAATTTGAGGTCAACCCTCTGTTCCTGAAGTGATATTTGGCTCTATTGTCCTGGCCTCACCTCTGTTTCTTTACATAAGTCAGCTCCATAGTTCTGCCGGAACTGAGACTGAGACTGCTACCAAACTGAGTCCTGATGTCTCCTCCAATGGCCAGCCGGCACTAGTTATCACTCCAACTCTGATTGAGAGTAAGCCAAACAGAGACATTGAGGTCTACAATTAGTAAGTATGGGGCTTTCTTGAGGCCTTAACATAAGAGGTGGGATCCTGGGTCTGCCACTGACTTATTGCAACATATCAATTCCTTGTGTAGCAGGTTGAGTGATGGCCCACAAAAAAAGGTATGTCCACATTTTAATTCCCAGAGCCTATGTACGTGATTTTATTTGGAAAAAAAAAAAAGAGTCTTTGCCATGAAATTAAGTTAAGAGTCTTAAGATGAGAACTGTCCTGAACTACCTAAGCAGACCCTAATGCCAATGACAAGTATCGTTATAAAGACACACAGAGAAGCGACACATAGCAGGGAAGGCTATGTGACGACAGTGGAAGACATTGGGCTGAGTAGCCACAAGCCAAGGAATACCAGCATCTACCAGAAGCTTGAAGAATCAAGAATAAAACCTCCCGTAGAGGCTCTGGAAGGAGCACAGGCCAGCCAACACCTTGATTCTGGGCTTCTGACCTCTACAACTGGGAGATAATGCATTTCTATTGTTTTAATTTACCAGGTTTGTGTTCATCTGTTAAAGCAGCTACAGGAAATGCATATCTTTTGGTTTCCTCATAGCAAAATAGAAGTAATGATCATACCTACTTCACTGAGTTGTTGTGATGATCAAATGAAATAATCCATAGAAAGCATGTAGCATAGGGTCTAATATAGCAAGCTCTCAACAAACAGTTAGCTATTATTATTTACAGTCATTGAAACCCTGGTTTGCATTACATATGGTTGGAGGAGGCAACATGTACTTCAGTCAACAAGAGAATGATTGAGAGTAATTGTTTCGTGCATGAGATATCTCTCAGTTGTGGTGTGTGTGTGTGTGTGTGTGTGTGTGTGTGTGTGTGTGTGTCTGTGTGTGTTTAAAGCAAAAACTACAGCCATTTTCTTGTCTACTAGTACCCACAGGTACAGGGAAAATATTTCGCATGCACTCCAAAAAGCAAGTTCTGAGTTCTCATATGTCTCTTTATTGGAGTGGAAAGAAATCTATATATGTGATAAGCATGTGAAACAGACTTTACAGGCCACCAGATTTATAAAGAAAGGTTACTTTGTACGGCAAACTTTGTGTTTGTCCATATGTACATTTTTCTGGAGAGTTCATAGCTTTCATCAGATTGTCAAGGAAAGATTGTGACTCCAAAAGAAGTTTAATATCACTTACATAAAATGACACTGACAGCCTTGAATGAAAAGATGAAAACTAAGCTCAAAATATAAATGAGGCAAGTACCACATTCAGCTGGAGGACCACCTGTGGCTCAAAAAAAGTCACTGTTGGAGCTTTACCCATGGCCTTATTCCAGCAATAAAAAGAGATGAGTCAGGATTTTGGTAAGGATTTGAGAGATGAATGCAAGCAAGTGGCTTTGGGGCTCTTGCAATCTCCTCACTAGGACTAGCATGTGTGTAGTGCAGAAAGTGGATATGAAACATATCCAATGAAATCTCCTAGCAATAAACTCCAATTAAATTATCTGAAAAATACAATCTTCAGAGAAGCCTCTTGGTGAACCCCTAAGATCAATTGCAAAAATAATAATAAATAGCTGTCATTGTGACCCTTCTTATTCATCAGCAGAGAAACTAACAAGAAAAGTAGTTAACCATCTTCCTTATTAAAAAGGAGGTTATTGAGTTAGCACTATGTGTTATGGACTGAATTATGTCCCCCAAAATTCATATGTTGAAGTCCTAACACTTCAGCAATATAACTATATTTGAACAGAGAGCCTTTTAGGAGGTAATTAAGGTTAAATGAAATCATAAGCATGGGGCCCTAACCCGATAGGACTGGTATCCTTATAAGAAGAAGAAGCACCAGGTCTGCACATAAGGAAAAGACCGTGTGAGGACATAGCATGAAGACAGCCATCTTCAAGCCAAGGAGAGAGGCTTTACAAGAAATCAACCCTGCCAACACCTTGATCTTGGACTTTCAGCCTCTAGAACTGAGAAATCAATTTCTGTTGTTGAAGCCTCCCAGTCTGTGGTATTTTGCTCTAGTAACCCTAGCTGACTACTACACCAAAAACGACGCCAGGGCCTGAGGCTATGGAAACGATGGAGGCATAGCTTCTCCCCAAGGGCTCCGATGGGATCCTCTGCCAGAGACGAGAAGCCAGCCCTTGCTGGCCTCCCAAAGCCCCTGACACTGAGATAGGGCTTACCTGACTTTCGCTTGAAACTGCGTGGACTGGCTGTTTAGGTTGTTCATGTACCCACGATCCCTAGCCTAGAGCTAGACTCATGTTGAGTTTTTCTGAGAACTCGGTTGCTTTGTTCTGCATTGTTTTGTTGTAGTTTTTGTTCTGCTCTATTTCCAGAGGGAAATATAGTCTCACTGTCTCCCAGAGAAAAGATAACTCTTGGCTTTGAGAATCAATTGTTCATATCAAAATCTTAAAAAAAAATGCAACCTGGTCATTTTCAGACTGGGTGGTCATTACTCACTGAATCTGAGTAATCACATTGACAGTTAACTTGAGAAGAGGTACATTATATGAAATGCTCAGATTAAAAGTAGATATAAGGTTATTGTTCAGAAAGCTGGCTGGAGGATCCAAGCATTTTGAGATCATTACACTAACCATTACATAAGATGGTGCCCCAGAGTAGAATGTGTGGTGTCACTGGTTTGAAGGGAGTACATTTGCTTTTTTATAGGAAATATTAATCAGTAGCCTTTATTAGTTTTGTATGAACTTCTCTGACATAGTGATGGAATGTGGGTCAGTATGACTCAGAATTTTAAGGCTAGGTCTTCAAATCTCACTATTTTGATTCCCCATTTGTTTGATTTTTATAGCAGGAGGTAAGAAAGAGAATGGAAATACTTTTACTACTATTCAGTTGTGTCTGCTACAAAATGGAAATGATATGGCTCCATAATATAAGGCCCACAGAGAAACATTACAGGGAAGTAATTATACCATGAAATATTTTATAAATATTACAGTATAGTTTAGTATCCCAAATGCAATTTAACGTTTCCACCTTTTTTCCCTTAAAGATCCAAGTCACCTCTTTTAATATGCTGACTGTGTTTAACAGTGATGAAATTTACAATAGAAAACTCAGACCCTGAATTATCGTACTTGAAAATAAGGACAATTTGCTGACCTTCCTTAGAGGGATGGCTGTTAAACTCAAGAATGAGTTCAAGAGAATCTACTTCTCTGGAGAACTTTAAAAGCCCATAGATTATCATGTGTCTTGGGGATTTTGCTGCAATCCTGTCCAGTGTCAAAGGGTCACATCCTTCTCAGAACCAACCCATAATTTTGATTGCAGATCTTCATTAACAAATGGTTCTAAATTTTACACAAGAGCTTAACATCTCTATACTAGACAAGCTTTTAAACCTGTCCACATTTCGACAATCTGACCTGAATTTGGAGGAAGAATTATTTTATCTAGACACTGTGTTGTGTGAGTAGTTTTTCAAGTACTAAGAAGTTGCTTTATTTTTAATGCCCTTGGCTTTGGGGATAACACTGAAAGTGACTTTTCAGGATTATATTGGAACTGGAGCAAATCTTAGATTTATTGGCAATTCATAGATGAATCTAACCATTGGGAGAAGTGTTTGTATTCATAAAATAGCAATCCAGGAAAAAAAAATGAAAGGAACAGTAAATGTCAGGACATTAAAAGATAACATGCTTGCCCAGCCCAATGTGGCTCAGTCTGAGCAGACGGCACCATGTCATTTTCTGAGGAATGGTAGAGGAGCTATGATGACTAACCATTTCTGGCTCAAGTCCATTCTAGGGTTTCTTCCTACAATCTGGGACTGAAATGGTGCCACTCCTCCTTCACAGAACCCAAGCCAGCTCCTCCTGTGGTTTGCATTTGTCTTCAAAGCAGTATTTCCTGCTTTTAAACCTCTTGATGCAGGTGCAATTAGTGTTATTAGTAGTGTAGAAATAGCTCTTCCTGGAGATTCCTTCCCTCCCCAGAACACAGGAAAAATCACATTAACTCCTGACTTAAAATGCCTTTTCTGATTTTCAGATATCCTTTTAACAGTTTTCCTGTAGATATTCTCAAACTCTCACTATAAAATTCTCCTTTGGATCTTCTTTTCCCTCCTATTTTCCACCTTTAACTTACTCACCTGGGTCTCGTAAATTGCAGGAAGAAAAGGGGGACACAAGTAAATCTGTTCATCTCCTAAATGACTCCTTACAACTCTTTTAAAATGTCTTCTCTCAGGTTCTGACATGCCATACTTTTTCATCACACTATGCATGTATATATAATTCATACCAAAACATGAGTAATTTTCACCCAAGCTTTTAAAAATTTTTGTTCAGTCAAACCAGTTATTGGTCATTCCCTCATCATACAATGTCTCAATTCCAACAGTGCATGCAGGAGAGAATTTATGCTAAAATATTTCTTTCCTTGACATCATGAAATTCCAACATCAGAACTTAAGGAAAGAGATCCAGACCAAAAAAAAAAAAATTCATAGTTTTGCAAAAATTCCAATCACGAAATGGACAGAAGACATGAGCAAAAATTTCTTCAAAGAAGACCTACACATGGCCAACAAGCACATGAGACAATGATCTACATAACTTGCCATCAGGGAAATACAAATCAAAACCACAGTGAGATACCATCTCACACCAGTGAGAATGGTGAAAATTAACAAGACAGGAAACAGCAAATGTTAATGAGGATGTGGAGAAGGAGGAACCCTCTTGCACTGTTGGTGGGAATGCAACCTGGTACAGCCACTCTGGAAAACTGTGGAGGTTCCTGGAGAAGTTAAAAATAGAGCTACCTTACGACCCAGCAATTGCATTACTGGGTATTTACCCCAAAGATACAGATGTAGTGAAACGCCAGGACACCTGCACCCCAACGTTTATAGCAGCAATGGCCACAATAGCCAAACTGTGGAAAAAGTCACGATGTCCTTCGACAGATGAATGGATAAGGAAGATATGGTGTATATATACAATGGAATATTACTCAGCCATCAGAAAGGACAAATACTCATCATTTGCTTCAGTGTGGATGGAACTGGAGGGTATTATGCTGAGTGAAATAGTCAATCGGAGGACAATCATCATATGGTTTCATTTATACAGGGAATATAAGAAATAGTGAAAGGGATTATAAGGGAAAGGAGGGGAACTGAGTGGGAAAATTTAGAGAGGGAGACAAACCATGAGAGACTCCCAACTCTGGGAAACAAACAAAGGTTGCAGAAGAGGAGGTGGGAGGGGGGATGGGGTAACTGTGTGACTGGCACTGAGGAGGAAATTAGATGGCATGAGCACTGGGTGTTACACTATATGTTGGCAAATTGAATTTAAATAAAAACAAATGTAAAAAAAATTCATAGTTTCAAAAGCCTTCAAACTTCCATTTTTGTAGATTCAAAAGAACAAAACTGTTCCATATCCTCTGCTTTACAAAGGATATAACTGGCTGTTGGACCTAAAAGGAGGTATTTTCTAGTCAACTGTGTAGATCAAAATATAGTTGTCACTCTTCTGCCATTTTCTTACTTTTCAAAAAATAGAATTTTTAAGAAATTCAGATTTAAATTTTAGAGTCTCATTCAAAGGTTGGAAAATTATTTCTCCCAATCCCCCAGGGTTGCTTCTCTTGTACCACCACAGCGTCCCTGGAGTCCAGTGTCTATGGGGAGCTACATATTTCCCTTCAGTCATGGACCTCAATGACTTGATGGTCACTTCTTCCTGTTGGCTTGGCCAAGGGCTTTGCCAAAGCTTCCTGAGAGTTTTTAGTTTTAACCCTGTTTCAGCCTCTCTATCTAGATCAGACTCCAACCCAATTTTGGACTAGGATCACTTTTTTTCTAAACCCAAGGACTCCTAGCCTTCTTTAATCCTCAATATACATTTGAGTTCAGTAAAGCATTTGCCACAGATTTAACACCCCAAATTGCACTGTTCTCATCATAACCATTACCACAATATAATATAAAGATCATGAGTCTAGGAATGAGAGACACGGTGCAAATCCTGCACTCCATCTATTGGTTTTGTCATCTTAGGCAAACCACTTACTATCCAAGAGCCTCAGCGGCAAATGTGAATGAATGCATAGTGTGGTGGTGGTACAGATTAACAAGCAAAATAATGGTTGTGAGAGCACTCAGTTTAGTATGAAGTAGGTACTGTGATTTTTTTCCTTCTATTAGGGAAGAGTTGCCTATCTTAAACCCAATAAAAAGTGGCTTATTTATGCAGATCTTCCTCTGGATCTGTTTATGAAAATAAACTTGTTGTTGGCAAATAACACTTAACTTAAAAGTTCTATTCTGACGCTGGATATGTTTCACAAACAATACTCACAATACTTCAAGTGGAAGGACATAGTTTTAGAAAAAGACTATTTAGAGCAGAACACATACAAATCTGAAGGTCCTATGGTGATATATCTGCCATGAGCTCAGCTTTTTCTTGCATAATGTAAGCCAGGCTTCTGAAATGAGTAGTTCTAGTAAGTCCCAGGGCAAGAGAGAGATGCCAAAGCAATTACATTTATGATAAATTCAGAAGAGGAAAATGTGCATGAGCTAGGAAGAAAATCTCTATGGGCATAATTTCAAGGAAAGGCAGTAGTTGGTCTCTGCCAGCAGTCATTGTAAGCCACAAGCATGGAGCAATTAAAGATGGAATGGGTCTGTTCAAGCAAAAATGGTGTGATGGCCATGACACAGAACCTTAAAAAGTAAAAGGTCTTACAAGGATAATGAAAGCACTTTTAATGTTTTCTATTTACATATTTATGTTTTTAATTTCTAAAAGCATTTCAAGAATTTTTTTGAGTTTCAAATGAATCAGAGCAGAGTTTATATGTATTTCTATTCTCAAGTCTCCCCATCCCCCAAATGCTGTTTTTTTATTCTATTTTTCCCTATATCTACCTTTTCCCCTCACTGTCAAGCTTCTTATAAGAGGCTTCCAGAGGCACCTGGGTGGCTCAGTGAGTTGAGCATCAGACTCTTGATTTTGGCTTGGGTCATGATCTCAGGGTTGTGGGATCAAGCGCCACCCCAGGGAGCATAGTTAGGACTCTCTCTGTCTCCCTCTGCCTCTCCACCACTATCCCCCCTCTTAAAAAAGAAAGGGGAGCTCCCATTTTTTGACTTTAGCCTTCACCTCCCAATTTTCCTCAGCCCACCTGGCCATCTATCTCCTGCCGTCAGTTACCCCACCATAGGAATTGTCCTTGGAAAGGACCACCAGTGACTTCCTAACCACTAAATCCAATTCTTCCAGTTCTCACCCTATCTGACCACTCTAAGGGATTTGATGCTGTCAACTCTCTCGCCCACTTCTTGAAACTCTTTGGTCTTCTTTCTAGTCTTTTTTTTCACTTTTGCTTTCTTTTCCTTGCTAGCCTTTCTTTGCCCCCTTCCCAAAGAAAGCATTCCCCAGAATCCTATCCTCAGTCTTCTTCATATGCTTTGCTTACATGCTACAATGTCCTTGTATGACTTCAATTATTACTCACATGTTACTGCATCAGTCAGGATGCAGTCAGGACCCAGAAATGATACCAGTAATTTCAACAAGGAAATTTTAATACAAAGAAAATCACGAACTAGTAAAAGGGGTAAAATGGACTCTAAAGTGTATAGAAGCAGCAACCTCATAAAGCAGTAGCTACCTTCAGGATTGAGGGGATGTGAACAAGACATGAACTTAGAAACGTAGAAGAGCACTACCCTTCTTCCCCCACCAAGGTTGAGATTCAGTTTCATTTGATACCATTTGCCTGCTATAATAAGCATGCAGCTTGGCGGTGGTGAAGAAACTTGCAGGGCGCAGCAGCCACTACTAATCTATGAGGGCCACTCAAGTGAGGTTGGCTACTTTCTACCACCCTACTCTACCTGCCAATTGACTATGACATGGGCACACACAATGGAAGGAGTGAGCCCTCTTCTTGCTCTGCCCATTAGTGTCTCTCCAACACCTTCTATGGGTAAAGCCTAAAACAGTAGCTGCTGACAAGGAAAAATGTCCACAGGGTCCATCTTGTGTATCACAAAGCAAGACAAAGAGGGATGGATTTGGAGTTGGGAGAGAATATATTAGTAATTGGCACAGTAGATCATTTCTAAACTTGTATTTCTTACCTTGATCTCTCTTCTAAAGTTCAGATTTCTGAATATCTATATATAGATACCACAAAGATACTTCAAACTCAGCATATCTTCTTCATTATCCACATACAGTTGTCAAGACCTGTAAATACTATCTGAACAATGTGTCTGGAATATATCTCTTTTTTTTAATACATACATATATAGCCTATCACTATCACCGCATAGTACAAATTCTCATCAATTAGAACTAGTACCCATGTTGATAATTGCATAACTCTCCATCTGTCTTTTCCACTAACAGTAGAATTTACTGTCTAAAACAAGCTTTCCTTCTCAGTAAGATCTAATAATTCTCTTTGCCAACAGAACAAGGTCCACATTCCTTATTTTTATATTCAAGGCCCTTCACAATTCTACCTCCCCAGTCTCATTGCTCACTGCATTTCAGTACTACTACTACCAGTAATACTATAAAGCTTAGCATTTATTGAGCACTTAATATGGGCCAGACAGTAATGTAAACACCTTATATGTATAATCTCATTTAATCCTCACATCAGATTTACCAGGTAAGTATTGTTATTGCCTTCATTTTTCAGAAGAGGAAACTAAGACAAAAGGAAGTTAAGTAACTTGGCTAAAATCACACAGTTGGTAAATGTGGAAATCAAAATCTAAACTTGAGCAGTCTAATTTCACAATCTGTGCTCTTACATACATTATAATTCTCTCTAAGAAATTAATGTAAGAGTAAATCTAACTGATGAGGGAAATGATTTGTACACTGAAAACTATAAAACAGGGATGCCTTGGTAGTTCAGTGGTTGAGCATTTGTCTTCAGCTCAGGGTGTGATCCCGGGGTCATGGGATGGAGTCCTGCCTTGGGCTCCCCGCAGGGAGTCTGCTTCTCCCTCTGCTTATGTTTCTCCCTCTCTCTGTGTGTCTCTCATGAATAAATAAATAAAATCTTTTTAAAAAAGAGAGAGAACTATAATACATTGTTGAAGAAAATTTTAAAACATCATGATTAATGGAAAGGCATTCCATGTTCATGGAATAGAAAACAATATTGCTAATACTACCCAAAAATACTATGTCAATACTTCTCAAAGAAATCTATGGGTGCATTGTAATCTCTATCAAAATCCCAATGGTGTTTTTTGCAACAACAGAAAAACTTATTCTAAAATTCATGGAATCTGAAAGTACCTCAAATAGCCAAACAACATTGAAAAAGAAGAACAAAGTTGTAGGACCCACATTTCCTAATTTCAAAACTTAACACAAGGCTACAGTAATCAAAAAATTGAAGTATTCTTGTGATCCAGCAATCCCACTTCTGGTATATATCCAAAGGAAATGTCCATTGCAGTATTATTCACAATAGCCAAGACACAGAAACAACCTAAATGCCCATTAATGGAAGAAAGAATAAAGAAAATAAGATATGTGTGTGTGTGTGTGTGTGTGTGTATAAAATGGATTATTATTTGGCCATAAAAAATAAGAAAACCTTGCCTTTTTTGATAATACAGATGGACCTTGGAACATTATGCTAAATGAAATAAGTCAGACAGAGAAAGACAAATATTGTATGCTCTCACTATTGTATAAAATCTAAAAAAATTAACTCATAGAGAATAGAATAGAGAGGTACAGGAGAAATAGGAAATGTTGATCAAAAGGCACAAACTTCAGCTATAAATTGAATAATTTCTAGGGATCTAATACATAGTACAGTGGCTATAATTAATAATACTGTATTATATCTTGAAAGTTAAGAGAGTAAATCTTTTTTTTAAAGATTTATTTATTCATTCATGAGAGACACAGAGAGAGAGAGAGGCAGAGACACAGGCAGAGGGAGAAGCAGGCTCCAAGCAGGGAGCCCGATGTGGGACTCAATCCCAGATCCCGGACTCACAGCCTGAGCCAAAGGCAGACACTGAACCGCTGAGCCACCCAGGCGTCCCAAGAGAGTAAATCTTAATTGTTATCAACCCTCCCAACAAAAAAAGGTAATTTAGTAAGGGAAAGAGGTGTTAACTAACCTTATTACAGTAATCATTTCACATATATATATGTGTGTATCAAATCATGTTATACACTTTAAATTTATATATCTTATATATTGAGATATTACTGATATATTAATATATATTACTGATATATATTAAAACAATACATATTAATATAATAATTAAATTTCAATAAAGCTGGAAAGGGAGTGTAGTAATGGCTAAGGACAGATACATCAACCAGTGGAATAAAATAGAGAACCCAAAAAATAAACCCTCACTTACATGGTCAATTATTTTTTTGACAAGATCATTCAATGCAGAAAGGACAAAGTATGCTGGGAAGACTGGATACCCACTGTTAGTGGGTCATGTCCCCCAAAATTCGTATATTGAAATCCTAATCCCCAGTACCTCAGAATGTAACCTTATTTGGAAAGAGGGTTGTTGCAGTTGTAACTAGTGAAGATGAGGTCATATTGGAGGAGAGTAAACCTCTAATCCAATGTGACTGGTGTCCTTATAAAAATGGAAAACTTAGACATAGGCATGCATAGGTGAATGCCATGTAAACATAAAGATAGAAATCCGAGTGATGCATATACAAGCCAAAAAGTGTCAAACTGGAAGCTAGGAAAGAGGCATGGAATATATTCTGCCTCAGAGCCCTCAGAAAGAATTGACCCCGCCAATGCTTTGATCTCAGAATTCTAGCCCCTAGAGCTGTGATACAACACATTTCTGTTGTTTAAGCCACCTAGTTTATAGGACTTTGTTATGGCAGCCCTAGCAAAATAATATATCCACTTTCAAAAGAATGAGGATGGAACTTTATCTTATATCATATGCAAATTTTAACTCAAAGTGGATGAGACCTAAACACAAGGGCACAAAATTCTTAGGATAAAATTTAAGAGGAAATCTTCATGGCATTGGACTTGGCAATGGTTTCTTAAATATGACACCAAAAAGAGGCAACAAAAATAAAAATAGATAAATTGTATTTGATTAAAAATAAAAACATTTGTGCATCAAAAGATACTATAAACAGAGCAAAAGGCAACTCCACAAAATAGGAGAAAACATTTGCAAACCATGTATCTCATAAGAGATTAATATCCAGAATGTTTTTTTAAATTCCTATGATTCAACAACAAAAAAACAAACCCCAATTCAAAAAAGGAATAGGACTAAATAGACATTTCTCTGTAAATGTCTCTGTAAAAGACACATAAAGCCTGATAAATGCATAAAAGGGCATTCCATATCATTAGTCATTAGGGAAATGAAATCAAAACTAATGAGATACCACTTTGCTCTCACTATGATGGTTATTATCAAAAAGAGAAAACAACAAGCATTAGCAAGGATATGAAGAAACTGGAACCATTGTACACTGCTGGTAGGAATGTAAAATGGTGCAGCCACTATGGAAAACAGTATGGTGGTTTCTCAAAAAGATAAATATAGAATTATCGGCATATACCCAAAAGAACTGAAAATGAGTAAGCAAACAGATATATGTATGCCAATGGTCACAGCATCATTTTTTATGATAGCCAAAAGGTAGAAACAACCCCAGTGTCTATCAATGGATGAAAAGAAATAAAATGTGGTGTGTATGTATATTAATATGTATATTACATGCAATGCAGTATCATTCAGCCTTGAAAAGAAACAAAGCTCTAATATAAGTTGTAATGTGGATAAACCTTGGAAATATTATACTAAGTGAAATAAGCATGATGCAAAAGAACAAACATGGTATGGTTCCACTTATCTGAGGCATCTAAAAAAGGAAATTCAGAAGTACCTGGGTGGTTCAGCCAGTTAAGCATCTGACTCTTGATTTCAAGTCAGATCATGATCTCAGGTCCTGAGATTGAGCCCCACATCCAGCTCCATGGTCAACACGGAGTCTGCTTGAGATTCTCTCTCTCCCTCTCCCTCTCCCTCTCCCTCAAGCCCCTCTCCTTGACTCTTTCTCTCTCTCAAATAATAAATAAGTCTTTAAAATAAATAAATAAATAAATAAATAAATAAATAAATAAGTCTTTAAAAAAAGTAAAATAGACAAATTCATAGAATCAGTAGAATAGAGTCAACCAGAGGTGGGATAAGTGGGGAAATTATTGTTTAATGGCTACCGAGTTGCTATTTTGAGAGATGAAAACAGTCTTGAATATAGTGGTGACGGTTAAACAGAATTTTGTGTGTACTAATGCCATTGAATTTTACACGTGAAAATGGCAAACTTCATACTATGTATATTTTACCACAATTTTTTTTAAAAGCCCATGAATTGATGTTGAAGGCTTGGGAGACTGGAAAGGAGAAGAAAGGAGAAGAGCATTCAGTATTAAGAGCCAGAATCAAAAGACAGCTAATTGGGGATGAGGGTGAGATGTCTAAGGTGACACCCAAGTTGCCAGACTGAGATCTTGGATATCTGCTTATAACATCAAGATTAACAGGTGATCAGGAGTAAAGAATAGGTCTGGAGTGATGGGCCACAGCTTGTTCAGTTGTAGTCTCTTTGTATTTGAAGTGCCTGTGGGGCATCTCACAGTGTAATAGAAATAGGATCTGACTGTGACATCACCACACTTACCATCATAGTTGATACAGCTGAGAAAGTAAATAAGCAAATAAATAGTAGCTAACATCTACTGACCTCTTGCAGCGTACTAACACCATGCTAAGCACTTGGCATGTATCAATTCAATCTTCTCAACCAACCTCAGAAGGTCGATTGTCCTCATTTTACAAAACTCATGCTGAGTCATGACTATGCGCCATTCCCTTGCACTGTCACGCCTCCATGTATGTGTTCATTTCTGATCCCTAAGGCTAGAGTGTCCTTCTGTCATTTCACTCAGAAGATTCAATTCCACTTGTCCTCTAGAGCCCCTTCCAATGTCATCAGTTCTAAGTGCCCCAAGCTGTCTTGCTCAGAATTGATCATTTCCTCTTCAATCCTCACTCAGCATTTAGTAATCTAACAAAATGCCTTCCAAGTGCCATCTCCCAGCTAAGGTTGTAAGCTCCTTGGGAGCAGGAACTGTTTTTCTTTTGTCCTGGGATCTCCATCAGTACTTCTCAAAGCACCTTTCATTCAGAAGCACTCTTTATAAGTAGACTTTTTATAAATGGATGGATAAGCTTTTAAAAGGAATACGTGGCTAAGGTTAGGGGGAACCTGTTTTTGTACTGGTGAGGAGAACCCAGACCTGCTTGGTCTCCATTCAGTTCTTTCTCCATACCACCCTACCATCTTTTTTCTTTCTAGCTCAACACACAAAACTGCATCCTAAAACCAACCACTGTCCATGAAAGAGAAGTGTCTTGATTCCTTTCATCATGTTAAAAATTCACAGCCAGAAATATTGGGAATCTCAAGCCTTTTTCTTCCACTCATGTGCTCTCTAATGTCCTCACTAGACCTCAAACTACATAAAGGAGGGGACCAATTTTGTTGTTATTGTTGTTGTTGTTAAATTCAAATGTATTTTTATCAAATATTTGTATTGAGATATAATTGACATAAAACATTATATTAATTTCATATGTACAACACAATGATGTTTTCTCTTAGCAACTTTCAAATATACAACACAGTATTATTAACTATAATCAGCATGCTGTGCATTACATTCCCAGGATTTATTTATTTTATAACTGGAAGTTTGTACCTTTTGACCCTCTTTGCTTATTTCACCTACCCCAGCCCCCAGAAGTGATTATTTATTATTTTTCACTGTGTACCCAGTGTGTGTTATAGCGCCAAATTTATTGAGTGAATCATAAATCTTATTTAAAAGACCCTGATAAGGAGAGAATTATCAAACCATGTCTCTTAATTTGTTAAACTGAAGCTAGTCTCTAACAACCAACAGAATAACCAATCCTATACTTACTAGCCACCCTGACATTTATACCTCACTTCCCTTCTCTAGGACCTCTTTTTAAAAACTTCCTATGTTGGGGAGGGGGCAAAAAAAATGTTCATGCTGAGACTGACTTCTCTTGCAATCTGAGACATTCTCTACTCTCTGCTAGACCTTTTCCTAAGCCTTCCCCAAAAGAAGATTATCTCTGTAATCCTGTCATACATAATGATTTTCTTTTCCTCTATATTTCTCCAGCTTCCCACCCACTCCTAGTCAAGCACTACCTACCTTTCTAATCCTGTTCGGTGTCTCTCAGGATTTCTTGACACAATTTTAATGATGCCAAGCCCTGGAGCTGGACATCAAAAGAATAAAGCATGAATCGTATCTATCCTGTCATAGATTTAGTCAGTGTTCTGTGTCCTAGATTTGGGTGTGTGCATGTGTGAACTGCTTTACTTGCAGCCAGATACAGAGCCCCTGTTGAAAAGGCATGAATCATTTATAAAGTTTCTTATCTCTATTTTTTAACTTTATTCAAACGAATAAACAATCTCTTCTATTGGAATTTTATTCACCTGTTTATTCATTTTATTTTATTTTTATTTGGATATAGTTGACACACAATGTTAGACTAGTTTCAGGCATGCAACAGAGTGATTTGACATTTATATATTCTGCTATGTGCGCCATGAGTGTCGCTCCTGTCCCATTACATCACTATTACAGTATCATTGACTATATCCCTTAGGCTCTGCCTTTCATTCCCATGATTTATTCATTCCCAAACTGGAAGGCCTGGATCTCCCACTCCCCTTCACCCCTTCTGCCCACTCCCACACTCCTCTCCCCTCTGATAACCAACAGTTTGCTCTCTGTATGGTTTTGTTGGAGTTGCATTTGTGAGCGAGAGGAGAGGACATGAGTTTGTACCGAGGAGGTGAGGATAAAATGAAAGGGAAGAGAGAAGCAAGTGAGAAAGGCCTGGTAGTGAGAAAGGCATGAATCCAGGTGCCTCCCTTATCCTATATTCCCTAACATTTCCTTCTCTGGCACAACCGTGTGCTGGAATTTACACAGATGTAGATAATTATACCCTTGAAACTTGAAATTTGGCTTCCAAAGCAGTTTATCCCATTGTCGACACAGATGCCATTTGAGTGAGAATTTAGAAAATTCAAGAGTTTAGAAAATGATCTCCTCCATCCCTGCCAGAGCCCTCCAAGCTCGCAGCATTTGAGAAACCAAAACAAGGCTCTCTGATGGGCTTTGGGGTGTAGCCGCAGGCAGATTTGGCAGATTTGCCATTCGGCAGCCCTGGCTTGTATATATTCTTTTCTTCCCGACATCCTCCTCTCCCGAGAGCAGAGCCCCTCAGTGAGGGAGCACCGTGCCAGCCCATGGAGAAGAGCACACTTCTCCCTCGGTGGCCAACTGGCCATAAACCATAAGCAGCTGCTGTGTTTCCTGAATGTGGTTCAGAGCTTCTGGACTCAAGGAGAGGGAACAATAGTGCCCTGAAGGTGTCTCTGGCACAAACTGATGCTGGTTCTCTAAAGTGTGTCTCTGAGTTCAATGGTCCAGCAATGGAAAGAGTCCTGCTCAGAGTTCTGAGAGGCAGCTCTCAGGTTAGAGGCAGCTTTAGAAAACCAACAGACTGGATTCAGATAAGGAGATTAAGTGGGGGCTTTACGGAGTGTGCCAGGCTCAAGTCAGTGGCAAAAAAACTTTTGACCTTCTAGATGTTTCTATTTCACCACAGAAACTCAATCACACATCAAGGAATTGATTTTACAAAAAGCTGATTTTAGGCTTGGCTCCCCAAATTCCGCACCAAAATTCCTCCCTGGTACCACACCTCCCTGGAAGGTGGAGAAAAGAGAAGTGAGAGTGAATCAGGTGCACTTTGACAGCAGCCAAATCCATTCCCTGGCTTTCGGGATTTCCCACCCTACACGGAGGCAGGATACAAGTAATTTTCAAGGAGTGGGTAGAAAGCATTTTCCCAAATTCAGGGTTCAAATGTGGAGTTTAGGTTCCAGGAAAATGAACACAGTATCCACCTATGGTTTCATTTGTTAGTTTGGTTTTGTAAAAGTGTCCATAGCTTTCCTTGGATTCTCAGATAGGTCTGTAGACCAAACTAGGTTAAGAACTGCTGCCCTGGGCTCTACATTATTTCACAATTCCCTGTGAAATAAGGGACAGAGACCCTGAATATATAGTCCAACAGTGGGTGATGAACCCCTACTATTGCCAAATTCCCTGAATGGGGAAGTTGGTATCTACCACCTTGGTTCCCTCACAAATGATGCTATACCAACCTCTACTCCTACAGTAAATGAAATAAGAAAGTGCTCTCTCCCCAACAATCCCATTCCAGCATCATTTATTCCTTTCATGATATATCCTTTCAGTATATTTCATTACAACCTTCTCCCTTCCTCTTGTCTCAGCCCCAGTAGGAATCAGTCCACTTCAGCTGTCTTTCTCTCCTGGACAGACTCCTTTCCTTATCTGCTCATGCTCATTCTTGGCAAAAGGGCCTTGACTAAAATTATCACCTGAGTACATCCTGTCCTTGTTTCCATTCTTAACAATACCTAAGGGATTATTATAATCCAACACTATATAAAGGCATAAAAAGGATTGAGATATTTGAGCTTAGCGAAACGTTGACACCTGAGTAACAAACCATAAGCAACATCCAACTCTATCATGGGGTGCGGTTCCAATGTCAGCAGAATTGGTGAAAACCTCAGCCAGGCAGACTTCACAAAGGAACACATTTCCATGACCAGACTCTTTCTGTTGCTATTTCTTTCTTTTTTTTTTTTTTTGAAAGATTTTATTTATTTATTCATGAGAGACACAGAGAGAGAGAGAGAGAGAGAGGCAGAGACACAGGCAGAGGGAGAAGCAGGCTCCATGCGGGGAGCCTGATGTGGGACTTGATCCTAGGACTCCAGGATTGTGCCCTGGGCAGAAGGCAGGCGCTAAACCACTGAGCCCCCCAGGGATCCCTCTGTTGCTATTTCTATTGTTGATACTTCACATAGTCCACTCTTTGCCTACCTCTAACCACTCAGTTCCTTACATCAGTATTAACACGATTATTTTAAGGAATTATTGGTCACTTTTTTCTCATTCTGCAACTTTTCAAAGTTCAGACTTCACATAGAGAAACTTCATCCAGTGTAGCATTGCACCAATAGTACCTTCATTCTTATTTTGTTAATACTCTAGAGTGACACTGAGTTCATCATCCAGGAGAAATTCTACACCATGATAACAGGTGTAGACCAGGATCATCCAGGCAAACTGGGACATGTCACCACATCCTGCACAGAACCATGCAGTGTGCTCAGTCATTCTCTTCTGTCACCCACTCTACTTGCATTTGCTGCTCCATATCAGATCTCTCTCCCAGCTAAGGCAGAAATAGTAGAAGATGCTCTGGTGCAAGAAGATAACAAATTCCAAGTTAAGAACCTCTTGAAGAAAAAAAAAAAATCGCCATTTTATGAAAGTCATGAACTTGAGGCTGCTTTCCATATTGCATTATCACACAGTCCTTTGCTGAGGCCAGCTGCAGTTTCCCTCTTACCTGCCCACTAGGCCATGTTATATTTAATTCCTTGATTTTTGCTCCACAAGTTGCATGTAAGTTTAAAGCATCATTCAGCAAACATGTAATCAGAAAGACAACTAATAAGGGGTGCCTGGGTGGCTCAGTTGGTTAAACATCTGCCTTTGGCCCAAGTCCAGACCTCAGGGTCCTGGGATCAAGCCCTGCACCTGCTCCCTGCTCAGCAGAATCTGCTACTCCTCTCCCCTCCCCCCTAGGCACAGACATGTGCACTTGCTCTACCCCCTCCCTCTCCCTCTGCCCCTGCCCCTGCTCATGGGTGAACCTGCTCATTTGTTCTCTCTCTCTCTCTCTCTCACTTGCTCTCTTGCTCTCCCTCTCTCTCTTTCTCAAGTAGATTAAAAAGAAAACAAGATAACTACTGCTTCTAGCAGGATTGCCAAGAGCTAGGGGTGCAATCAAAACCAGCCCCGGGCTCATTTTTTCTTCTCTCCACAGATTCGAAACGTGGCAGCAAATCTGTGCGTGGACAGCAAGCATGGAGCGACGGGCACCGAGCTGAGGCTGGACATCTGTGTCAAGGATGGTTCCGAAAGGACATGGTCTCATGAACAGGTACATTGGCCACGGGAAGTGACAGAAGCAAGCCGGGCTGAGGCAGGCATGGAGGGACAGGGGGAGGACAGATCTCTAAGTGGGACGTGTAGGACTTACAGTGGGGTCCTGCTCCTGCCACCAACCAGCTCTGTAGTCCAGCGAATTACTTACCTTCTTCGTTTCTGTCTGTCTCAGAGCAGATGTGACAATCAATTGAGATCATGCATGAAGACATGCTCTGAATAACAGAAAGGGTGGTAGAGACGTGCATTGTGACCCTAGGCTCACATTTCTATTCCCGGAATGGTAACCATCAAACCACAGAAAGCCTATAGAGTGCCATGTAATCTCCCAACTAAATTTCACAGTTTTATTGAAAGACTCTTTGTTATTTTGTAAGTTTTGTGTGTGTGTGTGACCTTATCTAATCTTATTTTCCCCTCTGGCTACATGTTGAAAAGTATACTTTACATACACCTTTTGTTGCTGTAGCAGTCCGTAATCTTACACACAAAGGACAACTTTGAGACAGTAACACCCCAACATGGACTTCATGGGATACTTTACAACCATTTACTGCCTTCGATTGAAAAGGATTTCAGTGCAATTCTGTTTATTAAGCAAGTTGCAATTCCTGACCCACTTTGAAAATTGATGGTCTTTATAAGGGATTTTCCTCACACCATGTCACTTGCAAAAGAGAAATGATAGTGGGTAGAATTGTGTCTGCCCCTCTTTATTGTCTTAATTTTTAATTATGAAAAATCAGGGATGCCTGGGTAGCTCAGTGGTTGAGCATCTACCTTTGGCTCAGGTTGTGATCTGAGATCCTGGGATCGAGTCCCACATCGGGCTCCCCATGGGAAGCCTGCTTCTCCCTCTGCCTATGTCTCTGCTTCTCTCTGTGTGTCTCTCATGAATAAATAAATAAAATATTTTTTAATTATGAAACATCAAATAGGAAACTATAAAAATATTCTGGCACACCTTGGTACACTCACTATACAGATTTAATAAGTATCCGCAGCTATTGCCATATTTTTTAAAAGAATAAAATTTACAGGTACAGTTAAAGCCCCTTCCCTATCCTACTCTCTTCTCTCCCTCTGCAAAAGGATACATCCCATGTTCAGGATAGTATAAATTGCCTGTGCTTTGTTTCCCAGAATTGCCCATAATCCCTCTCCTATGAAAATCGAAAACAATAGACAAGCAATTTCCAGTAAGGCTTTAGTTCTCTTCTATAGCTTGGATATTAAACTAGTGAAGACAAACTGTGCCCAGCCTAGGATCTTAAAGAGCTGTTCGGGTGTGCTGAGGTACATCACGTTAGCAACCCCCCTCCCCGTCCTCACCCCGCTGTCCCTTCCCACCCCACCTATAACCTACAGTACAATGCAGAGCAGCATGATTCAGGAAAGCAGCAGTGAATCGAGTGCACAGCACAGTCCAGAATTAATGCGATCGGTCAGTGAACCAACATTGCCCTTCCCCTTGCCAGTAATCTGGCCCTTGCACTCTCACCCACAGCCTCATGGTGTTCCAGAAGGACTGGGGGCCTTGTGGGCCTAGATTTCAGCCACTTTAACCTGTGTGACCTTGTGGAATTGTTGAATCTTTCTCTCTAAGATTTTATTTATTTAGAGAGAGAGAACTAGAAAGATAGCATGAGTGAGGAGGAGAGGAAGAAGCAAGTCCCCACTGAGCAGGGAGCCCAGGGCGGGGCTCGAACCCAGGCCCCTGGGATCATGACCTGAGCCGAAAGCAGTCAGTTAACTGACTGAGCCACCCAAGCGTCCCAGTTAAATTCTCTAAGCTGCGGTTCCCCCACCTCTAAATAGTGACAGGAATATTCACCTCACAAACAGGTTGATTATGAGAATAAACCATGTCTATGATATAACAGCATCCTGCACGTGTGGTAGGGGCTAAATAAATGTACTTTCCCTTCTGCTTTCTGACATGTCCTCCCCCAGAACACTTTATACTAAACCCAAATTAGAAATCTCTCCCAGGTCCAAGGCAGCCGCCAAAACCAAAAACTATTTATCATTCACTCAAATATATCCTGCTCAGAGTGCAGACACTTATCAGATGGGTTTTAAAGAAGGCTCTGCAGCTCCAGGATTTACTGATGAGAATAAAGTATCAGTAAAAGCTGACTTTCTGCTCCTTCACCCATCTTCTATGAGCACACAGGGGTGTGACCAGAGACGTGAGGGATAGTCTGGCCTGTCCTCTCCAAGAAGCAATTGTGATTTCACCCTGGAAGCAAGAGAGAAGGCTTCAGAGGCCTACCAGAGTGGAAAGGGATATTTTTTAAAGAAAAAATAAAAAGAAGCATGCCATATGGAAAATCTATGTCTGTTGGGCTAAATTTCTCTCTACCACCCCTGTGCAGCCCCACCAGGAAACACATCTAGCCAGCCAGCTGATTAGGAAGCATGCCTGCCTGAATGCCTGAATCAGGTTTCATAGTTCTATTCCCTGGAATGTTCTAGAGTGAAATATGCTCTAGACCACAGGTTTTAGTTGATAGCCAAAAAAATCAATATAAATAAAACCAACTATATTGCATACACTTTAAAAATGTTTGGTTTCTTTTTCCCGCCTCATGATGACCTGCTAAAATCTGTCATGTAATTCAAGAAATAGTCACCAGAGGGCAGCACCAGACAAGCAGACAAGCAGACAACTATACAAAGCCCAAGAAGACGAGTTAATCCAGCTCTTTAGAAAGATTTCTGGTCTCTAGGTTCTGAAAACAGAGCTACAGGGAGATTAAACAAAGTTGACAGGAGGTAAAAAATGAATCATCTTTGAAATATGTATCACCATATATCGACTTGGTGATTAAAACATTACAAGCTGATTTGCTTTTGCAATTAGCTGTAAGCTTTATTCACTGTATTACTCAATGATTTATATGAATTAAAACTCATTCTCCTCCATTCAGATTAAAATGCCTGGGTGAAAAAAGAAGTGCATCAAAGGAGTAAAATTATAGGTATTCTTTTTTATTCAAAAGCATTCAAAGAACACACAACGGGCACTTATTAGAGTTGAAATGATCCTTTTTAACAAACGGCAAAAATAAAACACAAAGGGATAAACAAAATAGTTACATGGGAAATAAAGGATAGTCTACAGAAGCACCTTTATAAGAAAATGCCTTTTGTTGCAGAACACCAGTGATGACTAATTTGGCTTTTGTGAAGGAAGCAATTTGTGTGACTCATTTTTCCAGGGCCATCTATTTAGCTGTTTGAGATCACTGTAGCTTTGTGTACTGGCTTTCAGTTTCCTTTAGGGATCAAAAAAGAGAAAGCAAATAGACCTTAATAGGACTGTATGGTCTGGAAAGAATACCTTCCAAATGCCGTTACAAGTCCAGGGGAGGGCGGGGGAGGGAGAAAGTAGAGCCCTCTGCGGCCATATCATGCTGGGGAGGCAGCACTGCAGCAGGCCAGGCCTTCCTCCCACTGAGGAAGCAGACTGAATGTTCCCTTTGCGAGACCTGGAAAGGAGATGTGCAGGCAGAGACAAAAGCAAGTCATTGTATGGGGCAAAGAACTGATCCTGGGATACAGAGCTCAGAACAGTGATAGGTACCGTCTGGAACATGCAGTGGCTCAGATTCCTACCAACCACCTAATAAGAAAGTAAAATATAATTACCCAAGGAGAGAAAAATATTTTCAATCTTCTCAAATCAGGTAGCAAGATCAAGGTAGTAAGCGTATTTATATTACTATAAACCCAGGCAACATCACATGTACCACACTGACATTAGAGCAAAGAAGTACAAGTTATGTATCATTCTGGATTTGCACTTAAAAGTATCACTTGGGACCCCTGGATGGCTCGGCAGTTGGGCAGCTGCCTTCAGCTCAGGTCATGATCCCGGGATCCAGGATCAAGCCCTGCATCGGGTTCCTGCCAGGAGCCTGCTTCTCCGTCTGCCTATGTCTCTGCCTCTGTGTGTGTATGTGTGAATTTCATGAATAAATAAATAAATCTTTTTTTTTAATTATCACTTAAAAACAAGAAGTGGAGAGATGAACATCAATTTATTCTACAACTGAGGATTTGAGGTTGAAAAAAAATCAAGAGTTATTGTACAGGAAACCTGAATGAAATCTAAATCCTTCCATCAGTAAGGAACAGCCCAAGGCTGAGAGACAAACCATAAATGTCACAATAACATCACAGAATGCAAACGATGAAAATACATTCATAATGTCTGCTTGTTTCTGGTTTGACAAAATTGCACAGGAGAAAGTGTGCTTAATGAATGAAAGGCTTGGTGCCTGATTGGACTGACATGGCCATTAGGATAAGATGAATGGCAATAAAAAAGCATTTCAAAGACATAAGAGAAAAATTTTAGCTAATGGTAGGTGCAGAAGAATAAAGCAGTTGATATTATCTGGAAATGTCACTTGGAATGCAGGAAAGTAATCACCACATAATCATGATGATGGTGATGATAATGATGATGATACAGCATAAAATACTGTGGAGACCACCAGCTAAAAATCAATCTACAAATCTGAGAATGATTATCTCACTATAATGACAAACCTAGAAACAAGAAATAAAAGTCACCTAAGGAGCCTTGGGATAGAATTTGGACAATAGATGAATAAGTCTGTCAAAAGAAGAATTTGTTGACATTTGCTTTAATAGAGGAATTCTTTTGTACTTAACTGATCTATTTAATAAAAAATAAGAAAAGTAAAAATTAAAAAAGCAAAAAGTGGGTCACCTGGGTGGCTCAGTAGTTGAGTGTCTGCCTTTGGCTCAGGGCATGATCCCAGGGTCCTGGGACAGAGTCCTGCAGCAGGCTCCCCACAGGGAGCCTTCTTCTCCTTCTGCCTATGTCTCTGCCTCTTTCCGTGTCTCTCATGAATAAATAAATAAAATCTAAAAAAAAAAGCAAAAACAAAATTTTAAAGACTGTCTATGAAAGATTACATAAGCAGGAGCACCTGGGTAGCTCAGTCAGTTAAGCATCTGACTCTTGGTTTCAGCTCAGGTCATGGTCTCAAGGGTTGTGGGATGGAGCCCTGTGTTATTGGGCTCCCCCCTGAGCGGGAACTCTGCTTAGAGATTCTCTCCCTCTGCTCCTCCTCCTACTTGCTCACTTGCACTCTCCCTCAAATAAGTAAATAAATCTTTAAAAAAGAGAGAGCGAGAATACATAAGCCAAAGGGCCTGGATGGCTCAGTTGGTTAAGCATGGTACTCTTGATTTCAACTCAGGTCATGATCTCAGTGTGATGAGATCAAGCCTTGCATGAGATTTTCTCCCATTCTCTTTCCCTCCCCTCCACCCTGGACACTCTCTCAAAATAAATAAATAAATCTTTAAAAAGACAGAAAGACAAAAAGGAAGGAAGGAAGGAAGGAAGGAAGGAAGGAAGGAAGGAAGGAAGGAAGGAAGGAAGGAAGGAAGGAAGGAAGGAAGGGAGGAAGGAGAAAGAAAGAAAGAAAGAAAGAAAGAAAGAAAGAAAGAAAGAAAGAAAAAGAAAGACAGACATAAGCCTGACCACTTGAAGTGTGGTAGGGACCAACCATTTAACTCCTGCAGACGTGATTTCCCCCAACTGAATGATGAGGGGCTAGGCTAGGTAATGATGACTGTTCCTTTCAGCTCTGGCCAAAAAGGGAAGTTGAGGCACAGAAGGAAATGGAAAAATCAATCAAGACCACCAGTTCCTGCATGGGTTGGGCTGCTTACAGTACCATGGAAATGTGATATTTCAGTGAAATTAAGATTTAATCAGTGCTAATGACAGGTTTATAGGACAGGAAGTTTCTACTTCAGTAATAGGTAACCAAGTCCAGAATCTCTGAAGATGAAGTTTCAAAAAATAATATTATCATTGACAGTGTTGTGATTTGACACAAGCAGCACAAATTCATTTAAAAGATTAAAAAGACCAATTGATTGATCTTGTCAGTTATCCCAGAGCCCTTTCTGTTAATAGAAGGGGTGCACATTTTCATTTATTAAATAGAAATTTTGATGGATATTTATTATGCATCATGAATTGTTCTGGATGCTGGAAATTCAAAGATAAGAAAGATATGATTCCAACCATTAAGAATCTGTCTAGCGAGAGATAAAGAAACATAGATGGACAATCATGATGAAATAAGGTAAAGGAAGAGAAGGAGTAAGGGGTTTGAGGGGAAGGCTTCTTGGATGAGTAGGTGCCTGGACTGAATCTCAAGGAACTCATGAGCATAAACGAGGGTGAAGTGGTGAATGTTGGCCTCCTGACCACAGGGATTCTCATGATCAGAGTCGCAAAAGGGAAAATGCAGCTTGATCAGTGCAAGGAACTGCACACATTTTTGAATTGAGATATCATTGGCGTAGGACATATTAGCTTCCGTTGTATGGGGTAATGATTCGATATTTGTACATACTGCAAAGCGATCACTGCAGCCAGTCTAGTTAACACACATAACCATCCGTTGTCACAGAATTTGTTTTTCCGGTGGTTGAGAACTGTTAAGATCTACTCTCTTAGCAACTTTCCAATGTTTTGTTGTTGCTGGAACTTAAACTACAGAAAAAGGGATGCAGCTAGGGGGGAAATACAAAGGCCGGATTATGGGGAATTCTTATATGTTAAAGTGTTTGTACTGTGGTCTCTAAGCATTATGTGAAACACTGTGAGATTTTAGGACAAGAGGTAACGTAGTCAAACGGTTGTGAAGGAAGGTGGGAAAGACTCCAATCAGGAAGTTATTTCAGTAGTCCAGAACCTGGGCACGTAGGCGGCTCAATCGGTTAAGAGGCTGCCTTTGGCTCAGGTCATGATCTTGGGGTCCCCAGGGTCCTGGATGGAGCTCTCTGTGGAACTCCTTGCTCAGCGGAGAGTCTGCTTCTCCTCCCTGCCTTTGCAGTCTTGTGCTCTCTCAATCTCTCTCTCCCTCTCAAATAAATAAATAAATTCTTAGAAAAATAAATCTTTAAAAGAAATACTGAGGGCAAAGGTAGTGGAGCTAGAGAAGGGACTACTTCCAGCAATATTTGGAGACAAACATGGTAAGACTTGCTAATCGATTAAATAAGGAGGGTGAGGGAGGCAAAGGGGTTAAAGATGAAAGACAAAAAAAAGAAAGAAAGAAAGAAAGAAAGAAAGAAAGAAAGAAAGAAAGAAAGAAAGAAAGAAAGAAAGAAAGAAAGAAAGAAAGAAAGAAAGAAAGAAAGAAAGAAAGAAAGAAAGAAAGAAAGAAAGAAAGAAAGAAAGAAAGAAAGAAAAGAAAGAAAAGAAAAAAAGATGAAAGACTCCCAGATTGGCAAGTGAGTACTATGACCACCAACTAAAACAAAATAAAGGAGTAGGAACAGGCTGAGAAGGAAACAGAATCAATTGAATCTAGGGTGTTTTGAACTTGAGATATCCATGGGACAGGCAGGTGGGAAATCCTGCATGGAGTCAGACATATCATATGCTAAGTTACCAACTATTGGTATCCAAGTATTGGAGAGAGTTGAACTGAGCATGCATAATAGCAGCTAGAGGAGGTACAAGGACAGGAGGCAAGGGAGAGCCCTGAGCCATACCTATGTGGAAGAGACAGATACAGAAGGGACATGAGCAAGATGAAAAAGGGTAACAGAGGAGCACAGTGTTTCAGAAGCCAAGGGAGTCGTGAGTTCTGATTTAAAGAGAGTGATCAAATCAGAAATACCTAGCTGCTCAACACTTTTCCTTGATAAGTCACTCTCATGCCTGTTGATTTAAATGAATCTAAAAATGTCTCAGTCCACAATCAAAGGGGGGGGGGACTATAAGAAAAAAAGACCACACAATGTCTCTTCATGAATCTATTTCACATGCCTCACCTAAAAATCCTTGGCCTTCTATTTAAAACATTCTATTTTGTCCTGTCTTCCAGGGAAACAGAATATATAGTCACTCACCATTACCCAGGAAATCCACTTACATATCTTTGGATTCACATAATTTCTTTCTGATTTTCTTCCAACCATTTAACCCAGTTTTTTTTTTTCAAGTTTTCTGCAGTCTCCCCACCACCTCACTGTTTTTTGTTAGCCATTCCTGGCATTTTGCCAGATTCTCTACATTTTTCTCACCCAGGTAGGATGGAAAAACTGAAAAGTTCTGAGGGTGTGATCAGTGCCAAGTGTATTCTCTCTCCACAGCTCAGCATCCAGCTCGCTTTTGTATCAACAGGGCCCCTTTGACAGCTCTTTATCCTGCAATTCACAGCTTGGCTTCACAAAGGCCTCCTTAAGTCCTATTCTAAGAATTATATAACCTCATTGAAATTGTATTTATTTTTTTAAAGATTTTATTTATTTGTTCATGAGAGACACAGAGAGAGAGGCAGAGACATAGGCAGAGGGAAAAAGCAGCTCCCTGTGGGGAGCCTATCCCGGCGCCCCTAACCTCATTGAGATTTTAGAATTGGAAGGATGCAGAGGGCTCATCTAATCTATTTTCCCCACTTACTTGAGGATTTCTCCTACCGAACTCCTCAGATGGTTGATCAGCTCCAACTCAAGAAAATCAACACCTTTCAGTGATAAGTCACTTACAGAAGTGGTTTGTGTCTTAATTTAATATACTGTAAAATCCACGTTAGTGCCTCAGAAGTAGCATTTTTCAAAAAATAGAATGGGATGGATAAGGTAGAATAGACTAAACGAGGAGAAGATTGGATGGAATACCAGAGTCTATTAAATGTAGTAAGACGGGCAGCCCCGGGGGGCTCAGCAGTTTGGAGCCTCCCTTTGGCCCAGGGCATGATCTTGGGGTCCTGGGATCAGGTCCCACGTTGGGCTCCCCGCATGGAGCCTGCTTCTCCCTCTGCCTGTGTCTCTGCCTCTCTCTCTGTGTGTCTCTCATGAATAAATGAAATCTTTTTTAAAAAATAAATGCAGTAAGAATAAATATCCTTGTGTTTTCATCTGAGAAGGAGGAATTTGTGTAACGTGTGTAAACTGTATCTCTTACAGTGTGGTATAGCCCAAAACTTTCTACGTCGCCCTGCTGACTTATTCATACCAACCCTAGAAAATTAATTTGCGTATTCTTTACTTCATTAAGCTCAGCTTCCATTTAAATCAAAATTTGCACACTGCAAGCATCAATCCAGCTCAACTGGGCTCCTGGTCTTTTTGCAGTTAATCTGTTTATTTGGGCTAACTGTGTAGTGTTTGATCCAGTAACATTTTATCTAAAAGAAGAATGTAAAGAACTTTATTAAAGAGCTTCTCTCTGGAGCACCTGGGTGGTTCAGCCATTAGCGTCTGCCTTCAGCTCGGGTCGTGATCCCCAGGTCCTGGGATCAAGTCCCACAACGGGCTCCCTGCAGGGAGCCTGCTTCTCCCTCTGCCTATGTCTCTGCCTCTCTGTGTCTCTCATGAATAAATTTTTAAAATTAAAAAAAAAAAAAGGAGTTTCTCTCCTTCCCTCTCTCCCCTCCCCCTCCATCCTTCCCTCCCTCTTTCTTTCCATGCCACCCCTCTGTTATTTTTTCTGGTACCTATTTGGAAACTCCTCATTTGTATTTTTTGGCAGCCCAGGCCAAAGGTGCCCTGTTGCAGCTATAGAGTTTTATGATTACATGCCTTTTTCAACACCTCTATTATGCCTAGAAGTTGTTCTTTTAGGGTAAATCACAAAGCACAAATTCCACATTGCAAAAAAAACCTCCCCCCACCCCCACCCCATGCTCTCCAGACTCTAAACTCACTGTAGCTTTTCTGCTATTGTTGTTTTGTTAGCTCTTTACTTTTGGATGGAGAGAAGATATTCGACCTGGTGAGCCACTGCACACCCGAAAATTCTGCTTCGATGCAATCTCCCACAACAGCCCAGTCACTCTCTATGACTGTCATGGCATGAAGGGGAACCAGCTCTGGGGACACAGAAAGGTAAGACCCAGTTCATTGCAGGCATTCTCAAACTGCTGGGCTCAAGGCTTTCTAACCCAAAAGTTTGTCAACACACTGTTTTGATTTAAATTGTTGCCTGGACACAAGTATACATTTTGGACTCAGAGAGTTGGAGACCTCCACCATAGGTTGAGGGAAAGACAGGGTCTGCTGGAAGGGGCATTGCTTTTGGCTTTGCTTGCTGTGTGTGCACCCACCATAATCACTTATGACTGAAAAATAGCTTTGAACCAGAACATATATTGCAAGGGAAGGGACTAGTCTTAGCCCAGACAACCACCAAATGGAGGGACCATGTGCCCAATAAACAAACACACACATGTGTAATTTTTAAGAACCTTGAGTCACACACAAACATTTAAGATATCCATTTATTTATATCTCATTCTCATTTGCTTGGGACCTGTCTAGGTTAAGACAATTAGATTTACATATCCACACTCACGTAGGTGTAATTGTTGCGATCTTTCTACAGACTGACCCATTTGCAACTTGGCAAACTGCAAGTATAACAAAAGAGAACTTATTTGGGTGATTTAAGTTTAAAAAATTATGAAGTTAACATTTAATGATAGAAAAAAGGTAGTTCAAAAGCAAATACAAAAATCATTTTATTGAGTTGATAAAGAGCAATTAAGTTTTTATTTTAAACTATTTTCACCAAGTTGCCTTTCGATAACTTTTGAGGATACCACGCAAATTTCTTTTCCACTTTTTTGGTTTTTAGGGCAGGACTTGACTGTCAGTAAGCTCCATTCCACCCCTCAAGTTCATAGATGTGCTGGGTGCCCTCCTAGCCAGGAAGAAGGTGCCAGTCTTACCCTAAACTATACAGGAAATGTCACACCCACCACTTTAATCATGCACTTTGGCTAACCTGTGGCTGAGGCAAAACTTAGTATCCCTGGCATTACAGAAAGCTAAAGGAAAGAATCTTCAGAAAATCAAATATGGGGGATGACTGGTTTTGATACCTAATAAGCTTTCCAGTATCTACCTTTCAGGAGTGGGCACCTAAAATTATTCTCAAAGGCAGACTCATTTATACAAGTTTGTTCTGTATGCCACCCAGCCTCCCCCCCCCCCCAAACACACACACAGCATTTGGCAGATTCTGGCTCTGTGTCCAGAAAAAGTACAAAACATCAGTTGTATGTACCCTTCTGTTTTCCTTATGAACTGCATCATAAGTGATTAATCTTACCAAACCCTTTTTGTTATTGGCTATGATACAATCTATGTGTGATGCAATAAGAAAGTTGTTTTGTTTTGCTTTTATTTTTTTTTTGTTTGTTTTGCTTTTATAGTTATATTCTGATCTTTAAGAAGTTCCTTTCTCGGCACATCAATAAAATACCCGATTCACCATTTGCCTCATATGCTGGTTGTCCCTAATGAACAAACCATTCCTCATTATTGCACAGTTATAGCACGAGAGACAGAACACTCAATAATGTGCAATTAAGCCAAGAAAATACAGTTGTTTTCATTAGGGAGCTTACAAAAGCTTACAGATGGATAAAACCAACTAATACACATGCACACAGAGCTCCTGGAGAGGAAAAAAAAAAATGGCTGTGGTGATTTCAAGAGGTAACTCTTACAGCTTTAACATTTTAAACCTTTCCAGGACCCTAAGGGGCTTGTGAAAGGGAACCACTAGGTGCAATTGGCTCCCTTCTCAGATGCTTTTGTAGCTTGGCCTTGCATTACTTAGCAAAAGGTTACATTCACTGTGTATTTATATAACAAGCAAGGTATTTATACATAATCAGGAACATGCCAAGAGCTCAAAATGGAAAGTTTCTGAAATATCTCATCTTGGTGGATGACTCAGGCTTATTCAAATGCACCTGTTTTTGAAAGGGCTTCTTGTTTATTTCATGGGCTATTCCCAAGGCATAAAGAGAGAAAGCACAAAGAGAGAGGTCTCTCTGGGGTATTACCTTGTCTATTTACTACTCGGCCCTGGGGGCTTCCAGGTAGTTTAGCATCTTTTGAGTCAACTGTGGAGCTCTCTGTTTTTATTAGCATAGTCATGAATAAACAGGACCCCTAAGATTTTCCTAATTGCCTAAAGGACCACAGCGGGCCATCTCCTAAGCTCCTAAGGTAATCATCATCATCATCATCTCCAACTGTTAAGGAAGCATTGACCTAGTGCTTTACATATATTACCTCAAACCTCACAACCACCTAGTTTCTATAACGTGTAATTCACAGAGGAAGAAACTAGTACTAGCATGTTTGTGCCAGAGCCAACATTCAGATCCAGGTGCATCTGGGTTTAAAGTCTCTCCTTTTTCCTCTGCTGTGCTCTTACGAAAGCAGATCAGCATTCCCTGGGGGGAGTTTCCCAGTGCCTATTGGATTCAGCACCACTGAGTGCAAGCAACCCCTCCTCCTAGCTACCTGGCAATTTCTTGGAGAGGAAAGGTGGCCAGAAGCTATTTTGCTTGAGTGGGTGAAGGCTGTTGTCAGGCCCCACCTTCTGATCCGTCAGTGGTACTTTTTTTTTTTTTTAAGGAGATTATTGGGTCATTTCCCAGCTTTACTGAGATATAAGTGACATATAACATTGTGTACATTTAAGGTATACAATGTACTAATTTGATATATGTGTATATTTGAAGTGACCACCACAATCAGTTTAGTTAATACATCCACCACTTCACATAGTTACAATTTTTTTGTGTGATGAAACTTTTCAAGTCTACTCTCTCAGCAACTTTCAAATATACAACATATGTAATTAACTATAGTCACCATGTTGTACTTTACATCCCCAGAACTTCTTCCACTTACAACTGGAGGTTTGTACCTTTTGACCACCTATACCCATTACCCCCAACCCCACCACTCAGCTTTCAATTATTCTTAGATGTGGGCCATTGCCACCACAAAAAAAGAGGGGAATCCCTATTTTACAGTCTTGTTAACTAGGTTCAGTAATACAGCTGTGTCTCACAAGTACCAAGAATAAAGAATCCCACTCATGGTTATCTTTTACCACCAGGGGGACCCCTCTTTCAAAAACAATGACTGCTGATGACGGTAAAAATGTTTAAATTATTAACTGATATCCAAAACAAAAAAACTTCCTTCCCTCTTCTAGTAACCTAATTAGTCACTAAGATTTGTCAATCCCCTCCCCAGCCAATCTCTCTAAAACTCTATCCTCTCTGCTGTGTCTACAGCCCCTGCCCTACCTATAGCCCTTCCCATCTTACCCCTGAATTACTGCCAGAGCTCTCTCAAGGTGATCCAGCCTCCTGTCCCTTCTCTCTCTCACCCATCTTCCATTCTGAAGTCAAACAAAGTTTCTACAAAACCTGGTCATTGCATTCCTCTGTTTTATAACTTTACTTGGCTTCCCATTAGGTAGAAGATAATTCTTCCCCTGACCTTTCATAATCTGGTCATCGTAATGATTTCCCATCTAGCCTAGCATATCCTAATTCATCCTGAAACAGTCATGTGATCCTGAATAAGTTATATTTCATCTATGATTTTCAACTTCCTTATCAACATAATAGGGATAATTAAGTGAGCTAAACCGTGTAAAAATTACACATGATCAAACTTATATTCATGTGGGTGACAAATGCAATTTTTACACTGAAAATAGTGATAAGATATATCCTGATGTACCACATCACTATAGCAACCTATCCTAAGCAATATTAACTTATTACTCACCTCCCCCCCCCACAAAAAATATTAGGAGTTATCTCCCATGTCTCTTTCCTTTTAATAAATTTTAATTGGAGTATAATATATATCTTAACTTGGGTTTCTCTAGATGTATATCTGAAGTAAGATTTTGAGGGTGTTTTATTTGGGAGATGGCCTACCAAAATCTTGGTAGGAAGTAAGTGAATGAGGAAGGGATGGGAATCAATAAAGCGTGAACTATAAAGCAAGTACCACTGGGGGCAATTAGAACTCAACCCTTCTAAAGATCTCTGGAAATGGTATAGAGCATGTATCAGAGAGCAAGTGAGTCGGTGCACTTATTCACCACTCTAGTCGACCTGTGGGTAAATTTATTCCTAAGGGGAGGAGCATTTGTTCCCTGACATCTCCAGACTGTTGCTCTTACAGACAGAACAGTTCTTGAGAAGAGAGAAAAAGCCCTTAGGGAGTGAGATACCAAGACCAACTGCTGGGAGTTGGGCCAGCATGCACTGAATTGGTGAGGCCTGAAGAGCTGTAGGCAGGGTATACAGATACCTCATGAGAATCCAGTTGCTCCACATTTTTGTCAACTCTTGGCAATCTGTTTCTTTTTCTTTTCCTCTTTTCATTTTGTGGTTGTAGAGTGATATCACATGCTTATTTGCTGTTTGGGGGTTTTCCCTTTTTTTTTAAGATTTTATTTATTTATTTGACAGAGAAAGAACACAAGCAGGGGGAATAACAGACAGAGGGAGAGGGAGAAGCAGGCTCCTTGCGGAGCAGAGAGCCTGATGTGGGGCTCCATTCCAGGCCCCTGGGATTATGACCTACCTGAACTGTTTAATGCAAAATCATCCCAAAGACCAGCAGGTTTATTTGTGGAAATTGATTAACTGATTCTGAAATTTATATGGAAATGAAAGAGGCAAGGATAGTCAAGAAAATGTTGGCCAAGGAAAAGAATAAACATCAAACATTATAAATGTGCCAGTTCCAGGACATTGTAATGGTGCATTTAATGCAGTGTGCTGTCGACATAAGGTGAGACTGACTGAGGCTCCCCTGAAGGTGAGGCCTGGGGATTGGTATTTTTTGAAGGCTCCTAAAGTATTCTCATAGGCAGCTGATGGAGAATCCCTTTTCCAGCTCCAATGTTTACCTACCTTCTTCTTTTTTTTTTTTTAAGATTTTATTTATTTATTCATGAGAGACAGAGAGAGAGAGAGAGAGGCAGAGACACAGGCAGAGGGAGAAGCAGGCTCCATGCAGGGAGCCTGATGTGGGACTTGATCCTGGGTCTCCAGGATCAGGCCCTGGACTGAAAGTGGCGCTAAACTGCTGAGCCACCCAGGCTGCCCGTTTACCTACCTTCTTTACCCTGTTCCTCCCTCCTGCCTTAGTTGGAATTCCCGCCGCCCCCCCCCCCCCATTTGTATTCCTATACCGTATTGTTTCTTCTTTTGTTCCAAGAACATTGTATTCTACATAGTCTCCCTTTTTAGAAGTTAACTACCTGAGGGCAGGAACTTTTTCTTTTATTTCTGTCTGGCCTGCTTAATATCAAATATACGAAGTTCCTAAATAAGCATTTTTTAAATGGCTTAAAGAACTACTGGGTTCAATTATTGATACGGTCTTCTTCATGAACCTCAAGTTGTGCTGGACAAAATTTAACATATCTCATGGAAGCAACCCAAATGTCCATTAATAGATGAGTTGATAGAAAAGACATCAGGTGTGTGTGTGTGTGTGTGTGTGTGTATAACAGATATATATATATCTGTATGTATATGATGGAGTATTACTCAGCTACAAAAAAGGATGAGATCTTGCTATTTGCAGTCCATCCAATATGGATGGACCTGGAGGGTATAATGCTAAGTGAAACAAGTCAGCCACTGAAAGACAAATACCATATGATTTCACTTATATGTGGAATCCAAAAACAAATGAACAAACAAAAAGCAGTAACAAATCCATAAATACAGAGAGCAAACTGATGTTTGCCAGAGAGGAGGGGGATGAGGGCTAGGCAAAATGGGTGAAGGCTTCCTGTTATGGAATGAATAAGTCATGAGGAGAAAAAGTACAGCACAGGGAATATAGTCAATGGTATTGTAATAACGTCGTATAGTGACAGATGGTAGCTACACTTGTGGTGAGCACAGCATAAGGTATAGAGTTGTTGAATCACTATGTTGTAACTTGAAACCAATATAACATTGTGTGTCAACTATATTTCAATTAAAAAGAAAGAAGGAGAAAAAAAAAAAAAAGAACACTTAACACATTTCTTGGTCTCAGAACCACATACACAGCCTCCCCAAAGACCAAAAGTGAAAGGTTTAAATTACTATTCTTAGTTACTCCCTGGGGTGTTCTTGTAGTTTAACTGCTATAAGAAAGGGCTTAAAAATAACATCAAACAGGAAATACAGATAAGAAGTTTCCTTTCAGGCTAAATTGATAACATTGCAACAGTCACATTAGTTTAAAAAGTGAGTGGGCGGAATTCTTGGCTTATGCCTACATTTGACTATTTATTGTAATTTGTGATATATGCCAGGACTTTGGCCTCTCAGCTCGTAAAATCCTGCTGGTCCACAAAGATGCCAGATGGAAGGCCACAAGGTTCTTATTTTTAAAGTGTTCTGGTTAGATATTGATTTAGGGCCAAAAATGAGGGAAGTATATACAAAGAGTTTAATTAAAAGGCATGTATTTCAACTTGGGTTCTGATGTATGAAGCCCCACTACAAAATCCTGGATGTGTGGTAATACTTAGGCAGTCACATTATCCCAATTCAACCCATTCATTTCTTGGACAGTCCCAAGTATTAAAAAGTTCTTCCCTGGCCTTTAGTACCACAGTGATTAAATGTAATCTACTTCACTGAATGCAGATCCCAAATATTTGAACAGTGCTTGCCCTATCTTTACTCTTTACTTGTGATTAAATGGCCCAGTTTTCTGCCACTACTCTTCCTGTGACTTAATTAGGATCTACCCAAACTTCCTGGACACTCACTTTTAACATACTCCAAATAGTTCTAAAAAGTATCATGATACTCAGAACACAATATTCTAGGTGTATTCTGGTCAAAGAAAGTAGAATCTGTTTCTAGCATTCTTTGTTATGATTTAGTTGATTGATTTTCTACCTTAACTTTACATACTTGGCTTTTTAATGAATTTTCAGTATAAAAACTGTCTCTTGGGCAGCCCGGGTGGCTCAGCGGTTTGGCGCCACCTTCATCCCAGGGCGTGATCCTGGAGACTGGGGATCGAGTCCAACATAGGGCTCCATGCATGGAGCCTGCTTCTCCCTCTGCCTTTGTCTCTGCCTCTCTCTCTCTCTCTCTCAATCGAATAAATAAATAAAATCTTAAAAAAAAACTCAGTCTTTTTTTGTTTTCCTACACAGATACATCTCCACCGTCTCCTGTCTGTATAATTCATCTTTTATACTTGTGTAGCTATCCATTTATTTCCATTAAATTCTATTTCACTGGATTTACCTCAGCCTAGGTTTTAACTCTTTGATCTAATTTATTAGCCATAAACTAGTTTTGTTCCATCCATGAGATGAATCTGCATGCATTTAGTCCTTCATCTAAGTCGTGGATCCCAATGCACAAGGCCAAGAACTGAGCCCTTTATCATATAATACAGACGCTGATCCATTAATGAGCACCATTTGGATGAAGTTATTCAACCAGATACAAATTTACCTAATAGTTATTTCTTCTAGGGATCCCTGGGTGGCTCAGCAGTTTAGCGCCTGCCTTTGGCCCAGGGCGTGATCCTGGAGTCCCAGGATCGATTCCTTCATCAGGCTCCCTTCCTTGAGCCTGCTTCTCATCCCTCTGCCTGTGCCTCTGCCCCCTCTCTCTGTGTCTCTCGTGAATGAATAAAATCTTTAAAAAAATAAATCTAGTTATTTCTTCTAGCCCACACCTCTCCAGTTTGCCCAAAAGAGAACAAAGAAGGGCTTTTCAAACACCTTGCTGAAAACAATATGCACAATGTCTACATCATACTCCCATTTGTAATAGAGGACTTAAGTCATTGTACCCTAAGAAGTTATGATCTTCAATTCAAATTAAGGATTCAACCAAGGGAAGCTAACTCCCAGAAGGGAAATGCATTTAACACAGTAATGAAGCTACCTTTTCAATAGTGTTATCTTCGCATCCTGTTTTTATTTGTTTGTCTCACTTAGTTGTTGTGACCTCTTAGCTTTTGCTATTTCTATATACCAGTTAGAAATATCCTAATGAACTTAACTGCCATTCTCTGGTCACTCAGAACAAGAAAATCTCCATCACAGATTATCCCAGAGTCTAACATCAAGACTCTAACATCAGGATTAATACTTCTTGAATTAAATGCCTGCCAAGATTTAGACTCACAGAAAAGCATCTTGGTAATAAGAACTATACACAATTTATGTTAGTATTTAAATTTAAATTAGTTATCTGCTGGTGAGCAGGGTAGAAGTGGAGCAGGACTGCTGGTTGGCTCAGTGAAGAAGAGTGATGAAGCATAATTCAGAGGTCAAGAGCAGAGGCTCTGGGTCCTGTGAGATCCAAGACTGGAGTTCTGGCTTCTGTGTGGGTCCTGGCTCTGGGATCTCAGGAAAGTTCCTTACTATGTGCTTTTGTTTCCTCATTCATAAAATGAAGATAATAATAATATCTATCTTAGAGGATTGTTGTAATGATTAAATAAAATTTAAAAGTACCTAGCACATGAGTTCAATTAGTGTTAGCTATTGCAAACATGTGTTCAACAAACTATCTTCTGATTGTTCTTAGCTCTTCAACAAGTTTGCATATAGGAAAAGATGAGCTAATTAGTTGTATTTCTATATTATACATTTTTATACCATTTTCATTATTTAGCTATAGCTAGATATTCAAATGTAAATTCCATGAGAGCAGGGGTTTTTCTCTGCTTTCTTTTATTCAGTACCTAAAACACTGGCTGGCATATAGTTGGCATGTAATTATTATTTGTTGAATAAATGAACCTAGCTTCCTATTTCTCCTCATTCACTATTCCTTCAGATTCCTTATGTGGTTTACATAGATAAGACGAGAAAATCTACATAGAATATTTAGCACTGCTAGACACATAGATTCATATTTAATAAATAGCTATTATTATATTCATATGACTCCCAGAAGGTTTACTGAGGGGAGATAAGGAGCTATGGACAGATGGAAACAAGATATGGAACAGATGGGTTTTCTCTACTCTTGGAGCTTTCAGTCCAGTGGGGAGGCAGACAAAAATGATTAAATAAATTAAGTTACAAGATAATATGAGAATACAGAACACTGGGCTCTATCCAGGTCAGAGAAGTAGGCAAAGTTTCTCTGACAAACTAACATTTCAGTGGAGATCTAAAAGATGAGCAGGAATTAGATAAATGAAGGAAGTAAGAGAATAAAAGACCCCAGATACAGTATTAGCTAATGCAAAGGCCCTGAAGTAATCAACATCTTAGTTTTCTTAGAAAAACAAGAGAAGCCAGTTGGAAGGTATGAGTGTGAGGGAAAATGATGAACTATGTATACAAGATCAGACATCTGGCCAGGGATAGGACTATACAAGACCTTGCCGTCCATGCTAAGAATTTAGCTAAGAGGCCAAGAAGGCTTTGAATGGTTGAAAAGCAGAGGTCTAATCAAATTAGATTTTTTTTTTTTTTTACAATCCTGGCTACTGTCAAGAGCCAGTAGGAGGAGGGGTTCGAGGTCTGCTGTGGCTTACACTGCATCACTACACACACCCAGGGGTTCTGTCAGGACATTAAGCAGCATTATTTCTGATTGGCCGAATTAGGCACTGATGCAAGAAGACCAATTTTCTCCTCCTGTGAGAAATTCTACCTGTCAAAGAAAAAATGGAAAAGGATAGACAGTAAGACTGCTTTGTCCCTGTTATGCCTATCAAGGTATTATTTGCATTCGCCCAGATGCCAACAGTAAAAATAGGCCGCAAAAAACTACCTAATTTGTCTTTCTCCCAGAGCACAAAGGACATTCATATATCAACCTTGTTTTTCTCCACCACACTAAGAGGTGGGAAGGCAGATATTCTAAATCTTATCTCATCCCACTCTTCTCCCCTCCACTCTATTCATTTTGAAGCTGGAAAACCTAGATCACTGACAAACTAAGTGACTAGCAAAGATTACTGTCAGGGATGAAATCAGGATTAAAAATTAGCAATATCTTGGGGCACTTAGGTGGCCCAGTAGATCAAGTGTCCAACTTTTGATCTCAGCTCAGGTCTTGATCTCAGGGTTGTGAGTTCAAGCCCCATATAAAACACACACACACACACACACACACACACGTAAGTAGCAATATCCATATTAGATACCTTTTCTTTCTTTTTTTAAATATTTTATTTTATTTATGTATTCATGAGAGACACAGAGAGGGGCAGACACATAGGCAGAGGGAGAAGCAGGCTCCCTCCCGGGAGCCTGATGCAGGACTTGATCCCAGGACCCCAGGATCACAACCTGAGCTGAAGGCGGACACTGAACCACTGAGCCACCCAGGCAGGCACTCCAAGCATTCTCTTTCAATGTATGTTATCCAGAAATGAATAGTCAGTGAAAGGCAATAACAGTTCTCCCCACTGTGCACACAAAAGTATAGACCGGACCTCTTCCTCAGGTCCAGTCTATATCCAACTGCTTACTGGGCATCTGAACCTGGATGTTTCACAGCTGCCTCCAATTCATTATGCCTAAAATAGAAATCACTCTCCTCCCCACTGCCTCAGCCTGAGCCTCTTCCAGCATTTCTTGCCTCAGCACTGCTTTTCTTCTAGTCATCCGCTTCTTCCCTCACCTTAATCCCCACATGCCATGAATCAGAAAGTCCTATACATTTACTTCTCAAAAAGCTCTCAGATCATTTCTCAGGTCATCCCCAACTCACCCCTTGTTGGTTTGGGTTTCGGTTTGTAAGCTTCAGTCTGGATGATTGCAGTAGCCTCTCTCGATTCTCTTGGCCAGAGTCCAATGCCTCCCTACCCTGTCTCCATCCTCCTCTCTGCTACTAGCATGATCCACCCAAAATATGGAGTCTGTGACTCCCCTTTTTAAATCTTCCAGTGGCCACCCCCCAAACACAGAGAAAATAAGCCTTAGCAATGTAGCCTAGTCTCTGAATGCTATCTCTTGGATACATCGTCTGGTATTCACCTCCCTTGTGCTCTAAATGACTTGCCAGTCCCCAGAACATGATCTAGCTCTCCATTACCTCTGAAATCATCATCCTCTCCCAGTTTCTCCCCTACTCTAACCCCCCAGCCCCACCCCGTCATTCCTTTAACCCACATCGGGTGAATTCCTGCTTAGGGCCTTTGCACTCCCTGTTCTGTCTGGAACTCTCTTCCCCCCAGATATTGGCATGGCTAATTCCCTCACCTTCTTCAAGACTACCCAAATATCACCTTCTCAATGAGGTGGACGCTTGCTCCCCTATTTAAACTTGCACACTGGCTATATATTTTACCTATAACACTCACTGTTTATTGTCTGTGCTGTATTTCCTCACCCCCACTCTGCCTCCAGCATGTAAATATTGGGGGGGGGGGGCTTGTTAGTTCACTGAAATATCCAATCCACCTAAACAGTGCCTAATAAATATTAGGTCCCCCCAAAAAATAGTAGGTCCCAAATAATTTTTTGTGAATAAATCAAATGCATAAATGCACATGCTATCACATTTCTCCTTTCACCTGTTCCTCTCTGTCTGAAATACCCGAATACATCTTATTCCCCCTCATCTACAGTCTCATCGGTATTTTTTTTACTTTATACATTTATTTGCCTGTTGGTCCCCCCTACTTCTTGGGTCAGGAGATGCATCTCCGTTTATCTTTCTGGGCCTGTCTCCTAATACATACCAGAAAGTAAAAGGCATTCAATAAATATTTGTTGAACTCCAATACCTGAATCACATCGCATTTCAGGCAAGGGACTAAAACACATGAATCATATACAAACTCTGACCATAATTACATAGAAGAGCTCATTCTAGAGCCATATAGCACCTTTGTTCTATTAATCCTTTTGCTTAAAAAGGGAGGCACTGATATATCAATTTAGAGAACTTAGTTGAGGCGGGTGCTGATTTTTGCAAATTCTATTTTGCCAGGATTTCAAAGAATGCAATTTGGTCCTGAATAGCTGGTCTCCGACCAGATGGTTTGTACATTCTGATTTTTAGAATTGGGGATGCTCCCTGACTAAAAATAAATTAAGGGAAGATGCGGAGTGGAATCACTTATTATATGTAGGACCTGTGCCAGCGATTTTACATATATTAATTCATTTTATCCTTACAATAAATTTGTGAAGAGTATATTTTACAGATGAGGAAGCTGGAGTTCAGAGAATTAAATACTGCCCAAGGTCACACAACAAGGTCATGATATGACTGGAATCTGATCCAAATTCCCTGCAGATCAAAATCCCAGCCCTTGGGCAGCCCTGGTGGCTCAGCGGTTTAGCACCACCTTCAGCCCAGGGCGTGATCCTGGAGTTCCAGGATTGAGGCCCACGTCAGGCTCCCTGCTTGGAGCCTGCTTCTCCCTCTGCCTGTGCCTCTGCCTCTCTCTCTTTCTCATGAATAAATAAATAAATCTTAAAAAAAAAAATCCCAGCCCTTTACCCAGCATAGGTTGTCCTCCCTCCCACCATGTGTGAGTTCTATTCTGAGTCATCTTTCCATCCATTATGAACTCACACTTATTTTATTGTCTTTGCATTTGTGGTGTTTTGTTCTTTGATTACCCCGAACACAGTGTGGAATGCTTCCTACAACTTACTCGTGCCTTCAAAGTGCAGACCCTGTGGAAGGAGGGAATCTAATAGAATTTAGTGCCGGCCTTGAGCGTCACCAGATACCAATTACATGGCAGACCTGCTGTGGAGAGGCGGCCCTTTCAAGGAGCTCCCTGGAAGGTCCCACCCACGCCTTTCACAGTAGGGACTGACCGGCCAGAACTGGACATTGGGTCTGACCCGATTTGATTAGGAAGGGTGGTTCCACAGTCCTGGATCTAAACTTTTTCATTTCCTGCTCAAAGATTTCTCATTTTCTTAAGGCAAAAACAAAACAGAAAGATCACGGGGGGCGGGGGGAGGAAGAGGGCAGGGTAGGTGGGAGACCTACAGGAGACACAGTTTGCTGTATTGCACTTTTCACAATCAGAGCAAAAGCTCTGCTCTCCTCTCAGGACTGAACAATGAACAGTCCAGTTAAAAGCACCCTTTAGGAAGGATTGTTATGGAACAGCAGACTTGCCAAAGCACACAGAAGTCTCTTCCAGAAGAAAAAAAAAAACTATTCAGTTCTCTTACAGCCATCTCTTGTGATGATGAAAGGTAAAGGTGCAAAGGGCTGTCACAGAACAAGAGACCATATTGACGAATGATTACTCGGTCCACTGACTTAATTCCAGCCAGGAAAACCATCAGTAAAGACAAGTAGTCATCCAAAAGCTTAGCTGAATAGAAAGTCTAAAGATGGCAATGTGCACAGCCCCCAAGGTCAAAAGTGGAAAAAGCACACTCTGGAGAGGCTGACAATGTCTCCAGAAGCTTCACCTCTAGGACCTGGTAGATCCTCCAAAGACAAGGGTGAACAGAGCTCAGTCTATAGCCAGAGAATGATCAATCTGTCAATCTACTGAGTATTGTTGATAGTTTCTAGTCTGATGCCCTGTCATTCATCTCTGTCCACAGTGAACTTTGGAATAAAAGGTTCATTCAATTTTATGGCCAGGAAAGGCCTTACAGATTAATCTTATCCACCCTCTCCTTTGACCGAAGAGGCTTTCTCAGCCATAGATGGATTTAGGGAATTCAACTTTTCAACTAATATGAGAATACCAAGTGCAATAACAGAAAACATGTTCTGGATTTTTCAGTGCAGTCCTGAATTTGCATATACTGTCCAATTGCCCTCCTACACGTACCTCTATCTGTCAGAGCATGTGGTCCAATCTGAGATTGGGAGAAATATGATCACCTCATAGATCAGAAAATCTGGTTTGGCTTTTGCCACTGTGCTGAAGTACACAAGCTGGTGAAAGGAAGAGAATAGAAACATGTTCTACTCTCTCTCTCTCTCTCTCTCTCTCTCTCTTTTTAAGTTTTCAAAGAGATATGTATTTTGGCAGAGAAACCGTGAGCATATAAAGGTCCCCATTTGAGCTACCGGACAAAGGGAACAATAGAAGGAAATACAGATAAGTAAGGGGAAAACAGAAGTACACGTAGGTGGAACGCAGTGAATTAGAATTCAGTAGGTCACACAGAATTTTCAGGAATGGAACAGCTTTGGGAATACTTTTTGAAAACCTGATTTAAATATATTAAGTCCTGGAGCCAACCTGGCAGAAGGAGCAGGAGACTGAGGGTGAGAGATGCTGGGGAGCAAGAGAGTAGACACAAAGGAGAGAGCTGCCTGGGGACCCCACAGCGAGATCCCCAAGTGAGGATTTTGTGAGGCGAAATCTTGAACAAAAGCTTCACCCCAAGAACGAAGTAGGTGTGGGGTGAGCTGCAGAGCACGCTGGCCTCCCTTCTGCAGTGTGCTCCCTGCCCCTGAGCCCCAGGGGTTCCGCAGAGCCTCCCCTGGCCCAGACAGCAGCCACCTTAGCAAAGCCCCAGGTGAAGAAAATGGGAAGGACACTTCTTTGTGGAAGGAAAATAAAATCCACAGTAAACCCAGGAAACTTGAAACAAAAGAGAAAAGTGAGCCTTTGTGTGAGGCAGAGCTCCTTGTTGACACAAAACAGAACCGAGCACTAAATCACGGGCACCGCCTCTGTCCTTCCTTATCCTCCCTTCACTCCGGGTCTAACTTGTGCAAACATCCGGATCCTAAGAGGACATTAAATATTGGTTGATGGAATCTTAACATCCAGGAGCCACCCAGAAATATTGACACAGGCGGCCTAAGAAACTCTTTCACTCTGAAAGCGTTGTGAGTCAAATATTCCTCAGTTAAAATAATAAGAAACTCTGGACGTTTCCTTAAAAATAGTATTTGGCCCTGAAATTCAAGCAGTGACGTGAGAACACTTTTACATGTTCTTGGCAATTTTTTTTTGCACAGACGTTGTAAGAGACAAGTTTTTATGACTAGTTAAGGAAAGATCATTTTCTCTTTCCATTAACTTCCTTTTCCCAACTTGAACAATAAAAAGAGGTGTGTGTTGGGGCCCCTGGTTGGCTCAGTTGGAAGACTGTGGGACTCTTGATCTCGGGATCATGAGTTTGAAACCCACACTGGGTGTAGAGATTACTTAAAAAAAAAAAAAAAAAGAGGTGTGTGTTCAGATAGTGGGTTTGCTTGCCGCTTAAACTTTGTGTCCTGATAGCACCGTTCTCTCTCAGAGCCATTATCTTTATCATTTATATATACTGAGCAACATTTTTTTAAGTGAATGCAGCCTCCTCTCCTCTACAGAAAGCAATAAGAATTGCACCACAGGAAGAGCTACAATGGCAGAAAGAGAGGTTGGAGAAGATTCTGAAGCTCCAGAGCTAACAAATTTGAGTTTGTACATTGAGATATTACCTGTGCATCATATTTCTGACCCCATTATCTCCTGCAGAGGGCAACTGAGCATCTAGCTCATTTGGTTCCTATTTCTTTTTCTATTTTTCTTTCCCATTAGAGGCTGGATACAAAGGGAAGAAAAATTAAGACTCTTCTGGTCATGTGTGTGTGCATGTGTATGTGTGAGTGTGAGTGTACATGCACACCACTGTTGTTTGCTATGGACAAAATTACCATTTTTGTAATTGAGCCTCTCCCCAAATAGCTACACTATTAGCTACTTGGCAAGCAACCTCATACTTAGTATCTTTAAAACCCAGGCATGTAGCAAAATGTTTACTGCAGAGTAGGAAATGGGTGATTGCTTTTTTAACAAATCCCTAGAGGAGGGATCCCTGGATGGCTCAGCCGTTTAGCGCTTGCCTTCAGCCCAGGGTATGATCCTGGAGTCCCGGGATCGAGGCCCACATCAGGCTCCACATCAGGCTCCTGGCATGGAGCCTGATTCTCCCTCTGCCTGTGTCTCTGCCTCTCTCTCTCTCTGCGTCTCTCATGAATAAATAAATAAATAAATCTTTACCAAAAAAAAAAAAAAAAAAAAAGAAGAAGAAGAAGTTCAAATCCCTGGAGGAATGAATCTTTTGTTTCTGATGGAACCTGCTCGGAGTCCCTACATACTTGCCAGCGGCCCCTAGGAGACTGTTCTCCATGTAGTTATCCAACATGCTGTTGTTTAACTTGAGAGATGGTCTATTTTTCACACCCTGGGTATATACTGAAATACAGACAGGGATATTTTACTTCCTCTGTATATCTTGGGTTCTAACCATTCACCATCTATTATGTCAGTCCTTTCTTTTCTTTCTGATCCCTCCAGGACAGAACATTATTCCATCCTGTGAGCAACAGCTGCATGGATTGCAACCCCGCAGAGAAGAAGATTTTCATGGCCAGATGTGACCCTCTATCCGAGACTCAGCAGTGGATTTTTGAACATATTAATATGACTGTTTTAGAAAAATTTAACCACCATGCCAGCTCCTAGAAAGAAGGAAGGAGAAGAGAATGAGTGATTACCTACAGATTATAAAAACTAAATTTTAGCCAGCATCTGGGTCGAAGGAGTCAGGAATAACATTTCCTAGATCCAGGAAGCCTGGTTTAAAGATTTGTAAATGCCATGTCAAAGTAGGTTGTCCTGCAGAAATTCCTGCATCTGAAGAACTTGGCCGAGAACCTCACCAGCTGCATCTGAGAACTTGAGACTAGCAGTGCCCTTGCTGGCCAAGGGCAAAGATTATTTAAGGACTTTTCAAAAAAAACAACTGCTGAGTTAATAAATCCTAGCATTTCTCAGGTCAAATCCTGCAGTAGTGAGTAGCTATGAATGGATCCTATTAACTGGGTGGGAGGGGGGCGAAAATAGAGTGCATGACTGCTCTGACAACCAGAGGATACCACAGGTTTAGAACTAGCCACGCTTAAGGGGTGAGCTGTCCTCTCTGGTGCCATTCTCTGACTAAGAATGGGTTAAGCAGGTTTAACCCTTCAAAGTGCTGCAGATGATTTTAGAGTGCTCATACCATTCTGTTCTCTTGTTTTATTTTTCAACGAGGGCGCGCTGTCTAATGCAAGACTCAAGTTACATAATGAAACGAACTCCCAGTGTTCGCATTCTCTCATTCACATTTCCTTTTAGAGCAGAGGTAACTTGCTGTTCATCAAAGCTCATGCTCCATAAATCAGCTGAAGTTCTAATTCAGTGCCCTTGTATGAATTCAGTTTAAAAACGAAACAAAAACTATGCTAACCAAGTTACTCCAAAGAGAAAGATTTCACAGAAGCAGCAAAACCATGTAAGGTTTAGGAGAGGGATTTCCCTAGGAAATCTATTTTTACTTTTCTATTATTTTTAGAATCTTAAAAGTCTGATGTTTGTCCAGTCATACTTTTTATTAAGGAAGGAAATGGAGTGAGGTTGATGTAATTTGTTTAGGAGATTCTTAAAATCCAAATAAATCTACACTCCAAGTGATGTGCGAAAACGGCTCGGTTCACTTCCATTCTGTTTGATCGGTGCTGGGGACACGGACTTGCTTTCACTTGTTTCGTTTCAGGGGTTTTTTTCATTGTTTGTTTTATATTGCTGATATTAATGATGTTTTTGTTTTATTTGAAAGCTCACAGAAGGAATTTCCATTAATAAAGTGCTTCTGACACCACTTTCTGTTAATGAGACAGTATTTTAGGGGTTAAGAAAGGAGTGACTACTAAACTAAATGGAACATTTAATCCTTAAAAGTTTTTTTTTTTGTTTGTTTTGTTTTGTTTTTACTTTTCAATCATTAACAAGGGTGGGGGAAGAATATGCAGGGGCCAGAATGGGTCTTTAGATGAAGGGGTCATGTCTATTATACACGTCTCAAGTTTTTTCAGGTAGAAAAAAGTTCTATGTAGCTTTTATTGTTCTCGTTTAACTTAGGTTTTCAGCTAACACACATGTATATGTTGTCCTCGATATAGAAGCATGGGATTTTAGAACTGGGAAGACTCAGAATCTAACCCCTTTGTTTTTCCAGATGGATAACAAAAGGCCAAAGAGGAGTCCTGATTCCTGGTGCAGCAGATGGTTCTTTCTGACCAGCATTCTTCCTCCTGTGCTGTCTTGCCTCGCTTGTTACCCCCAAGTGTTTCTGGTTCTGACTTGGATGTAATTTGAAATTTTCACTCATTAGATGAGAATATTATGCCTCCCTGGGGACGCTTATGAGAGTAGCATTCACATTCAGCAGCTTTAATATATGAAAGGTCTTCTTGTAAATGTTTATGATTTTATTCTCTCCTCAAAATCAAATCAAAATATCCAGTTAAACTATCCTGCCAATGGCTGGGGAGAAGTTATTTCATTATCTTTACCGCTTTTTCAAGCTTTCTTTTGAAGAGCCATTTGTTTTAAAATGACAGTCACTGAGATTTTCGGTGTAGGTCAAGAGATCTTGAAGCATGTGAGATGCAGAGTAGAGAAAATCAATAGTGAAAAATTAACCTGTGTGTTGAACAATTCCAGAGAGTGAGTGAAGATTTATCTCAAGTGTTCGGAAAGCAATCTGGTTGCAGAATTAGATGAACCTATAAAAATTCACATTATGTCATTAAACAGTTGACTGCTATTTACAGTTCCACCAAAGAGCTGCCCTGGGTTCCGCACCCTGGAAAGCCCAGATTTGCAATATGTCAGGATGCGCTAATCATGGGAAGCTAGCCTAACATGTTTGGCTCTGTTTTCTGAGAAAGCCTGAATACCGCATCAATTGAGGATAACACCCAGGATCAACAAAGATTGGTTTCCCTGTCTCAGAAGGGGTCACCTCTTGGATCTAATCTTACCTTTGAGCAAAAGGATGTAATATAAAAACTTAAAATAAAAAAAAATTTTAAGAGAAGCCTGAGACATTAAAGCCAAAAATAAAATTTCAAACTGCCAAGCAATTAAATGTGAGCAAATGGGGAACATCCAGACTAAACTGAAGCCCAGAGAATCTACTTCTTAGCAGAAGGCCAGAACCTGCCAATAAGTGCATTTAGGGAGGCATTCTCAGGGCCTCGGAAGGCTGGGACTCCACTTACTTGAAAAACCTCTACTATTGTGAAAAATAGACAATTATGTACGTGTGTATATTTATTTGGCAAAGGGGACTGACCGGCTATCAAGAAGATTCTCTTTCCTGGAAATAACATGATTTAGACATGAAACAGTACAGTCCTGACTTACCCTTTTATCAGAATGAGAGTGGAAAATAGCATAAAGTTAATCTGGCTTCAAGAATTGCTGCTTCTCCATAATAAGAAATGGTTTTGCCAGAAGTTAGAACATAGTTAATTTTATATACCCTTATGTATTTAGTGAGGAAATGCTACGCTGAAAAACAATTGTGAACTAAGGATGGGATTTATACTTTGTTTCAAGCTGAATGGATTCCATGGTAATAACAATGCATTAGCTTCTATATCTATTGCTATTTAGTTAAAAATATGAATATGATCATGTGACTTTCTAACTGTATTCATTACAGAAGAGGCCTCAGTGAATAACCTAAATTCCAGGATTATTTTGTGGATTAGTAATACAGAACTTTGTGAATTAGTAATATAGAAAGAGATGCATAACATATAACAAACTGGATTTAGCATCAATGAAAGAGAGGTTTGGGCCCATTCTGCTCATGTTCTTGCAAAACATAAAACCGGGCACCTGGGTGGTTCAGTCATTGAGCATCTGCCTTTGGTTCAGGTCATGATCCCTGGGTCCTGGGATCAAGTCCTGCATCGGGCTCCCCTAGCGAGCCTGCTTATGCCTCTTGCCTGTGCCTGTGCCTCTGTGTGTCTCTCATGAATATAAAAAAACAAAACCCAAAAAACCAATGACAATACTTGACACCATTTCCTTTAGGGACAATTAACATGTTTTTTTTTAAAGCCAAAAAATATATAATGGGCACGTAAACATATATTTTGTGATTCTTGCCCTCACGTGGAAACCTTCTATTTCGATTCTTTCATAAGTAAGGAAATAACAATAAAGAAATCCTTTATTGGAACTGGGGCCGTAAAGTCCATGTCAGATACATCAAAACAGCCAAAGACATTTCAGTTATGAAGCCAACTGTCCAGTCAGGGAAGAAGGCCACACTCACCCACTGTGCGACATTTCCTGGCCCAGGCCTTGACATATCTGAAACCAGAACAGAGTTGACGGCAAGGTCTGTCACCAACTGCTTTTGATTCCCATCTTGTTACAGAATCTTTTCCAGGGATGGACAATCCCATGCCCCACCCACCCACATGCCTTCTAATGCTTCCAGATTACATTATTTAGAATTCAGAACCATCCTAATAATATGTGATTATTGTGAACACTGATTTATCCCTGAGAACCTCCTTTGTAAAATCTCTTTAGCTTTCTTCCCCTGGCAGAAATAGAAGGCTACAATACACTTTCCTAAACAGATACTGAAGACAAGGAAATAAGGCATGTCATATAAATTCTGAGAAGGAACACCTCGCAGGGAAAATATTTTTAAGTCGTTCTCCACGATTCTGAGAGTAAACACAAATGGTGAGAGGTAAATTGTACCTCTAACATGGGTGTGTGTGGTGCTCTCCATTCACCTCATCAACAAGCTCCATCCTTGCCATCATAATTCTCAGATGACACCACTGACTGTAATTACTCTATGTGCGAAACTGTGGCGGAGAACACCGAAGCGTGACAAGTGGCCAGTCCTGCCCACACGGCCGATGTCGAGAGATTGCTCTTTGATTTATGTCTGTAGCCTTTGCTTGCAGAACCGGGAGCTGTTTGCAACTCTATTTGGTAGACTTGACATTGGCCTGAAGCTTTTATTCACAGTCACTCATCTCTCCACCTGACACACCAGGCTTGTGTCTGGTACTGTGGCTTCTCAGCAGACAACAGCTCAGGCACATGTTTGATACTTCACTTCACAGAAACCTGGGAACATTTCGTCCACCCCCCCCCCCACCCTGCCAGAAGCAGCCCCCTCTGGCTCACCACACAATAGCCCCCCTGGGTTGCCACAGTCTATCACTCTCCACCTTTGTTTCAGGTCTCCCCCTCTGCCCCCCTCCCTCAACCAACCTCAACTAGTCTGGCTACATTGCAGAATCATACCATTAATGTTTTCTTTGTTTTCTTTTTTTGTTTGTTTTTGTGTTGTTGTTGTTGTTTTTACCATTAATGCTTTTATTCTGACATTTCTCACCTTGGTGGGGGGGGTTGGGGGAGAGCTGAGGGGGAAATGTTTATAACTAAGTGATAGAGGTCCTGGTTTATGCCTGCTGTCCTGTGTATGAATAGTGCCCTTTTTCCTCTTAAAAGTATCCTTGTTTGGATAGCAAATTAGATGGTCACTATAAACCACTGCCTGCTTCCTTGATTCCTTAGGGAAAGTTAAAATGTCCTGTATTTATTGCTTAGAGTCTTTTTTAAAAATTATTTATTTAAACTCAATTAGAGGAATACCTGGGTGGCTCGGTGGTTGAGCGTCTGCTTTCAGCTCAGGTTGTGATCCTGGTGTCCTGGGTTCAAGACCCACATCAGGCTCCTTGCAGGGAGTCTGCTTCTCCCTTTTCTGTGTCTCTGCCTTTCTGTGTCTCTCAATAAATAAAATTTTTAAAAAACTCAATTAAAATTAATGCTTACAGTCTGCAAGAGACCAACTAGTCTCACTCTTTCTTTTCAAACAGAGCCAAACAGAAACCAGTTATATTTGCTGATTGCCTATTGCATTCATATGCGATAGGTTCTTTCCAGATTGCTTCATGGGAGCTTTTCAATTAAGAGTTTTTATACCCACCTAAATCTTTTTGCTAAGATAACTCTAATTGAATTTTTCATGATTTTAAAAATTTATTTGAAATCAACAAAGTCATTTTCGACTCCTCCAAACTAAAAACAGTTAATGATCACCATTAGCCACATTATTAATTCTCGGTATTATGGTACAGGATAGAAATAGATTAGGAAGGTAGGTAGATAGGTAGATACAGTCTTTGCATTACTGGTATTGTTTTTTGAAATGATTTTACATTTAACTCATCCCACCCTATCTCAGAGGTAGATGGTATTACCATCCTTTTTTTTTTTTTTTTTTAAAGATTTTATTTACTCATGAGAGGCACACAGAGAGAGACACAGGCAGAGGGAAAAGCAGGCTCCATGCAGAGAGCCCAAAGCAGGACTTGATCCTGGTACTCCTGGTACTCCAGGATCATGACCTGAGCGGAAGGCAGACGCCCAACCACTGGGCCACCCAGGTGTCCCGGTATTACCATCCTTATTAAATGGAAGGGCTCAAAGTCAGGAGGCTCGCTGGATTGGGGTCAACAGTTGATAGTGGCCATTTTCCATATCTGTAATTATTATTAACTTGTGATGAGTTAATGGCAGAGTCAGGACCAGAAGTCAGCCTCTGTGATGCTGAACCCCGGGCTCCTTCCACTCCCCGCGGTGATTCATACCTCACTATAGGGTCACTGGTTCACAGCAAAACCAAATATGAGACTATTGAGTGACCTCAAAAACACCTCCATTTTTAAACTTTTAATTATGTTTGCTTGTCTCTGCACCTGTTTTTGTTGTTGTTGTTGTAGCTATTATTTTCCACAAGCTTTATTCAAGTCAGAACACCAAAATGAATTTAGCATTAGTTCCCCTTCATGAGATTTTCAGGGTACTTTGAAGAAGTGATCCACTAAAGCTATTTGCATAGCTCTGGAAGAAAATCCTAAAGCAAATACTTGTACTTTGTGATTGTTAATGGGCTCAGCCCTGGGGTGAGGGGAGGGAGCCAGCCACCAAGCAGAAATTGTGCATTTATTTTTCAATAAGTCTCCCAATTGACCCTCTTTTGCTATTCTTACTTCTGAAAGGTTCTGTCCAGCTACCTCTCTTAGCCATTTTAAAACTCTCTAAATGCACTGAGGTGAGCTCTCTCTGCAGCACTGTATTTCTTCTGGGGGTAGTAAATCAGAATATCTGAGTAAGGCTGCTAGATACAGATAATTCTACAATTGAAAAGACAATGTATTGCCTTGTGTCACAGCTCTTAATGTTTTACCACTTGTAAATCCAAGTTAATTTTCTGACACAGTTGTCTTGCTCCTATGCACGGGCTACAGGAGCCTGAGAGAATGGCCCGCTGTGGTCCACCGCTAAACTTACATTGAGAAGAACATATCCAAAAACACTTTGCTTCAAAAATCCTCTTTTTATTAGTCCAGGGTTATTAAACCATAGCACCTGAGGGATTGGTAAAGTGCAGATTTCAGGGCCACACCCCCCGTAGTTCTGATTCATTCTATCTGGGATGGGGCCCAAGAATTTACATTTGTAATAAATTTCTAGGTGATGCTGATCCTGATGGTCTGGGATCCACACTTTGGTGTAGGTCAATAGTCTCGCCATTTCCAAAATACCTTTTTAAAGATAGTTGAGTGTATTTAGAAACCATGGTTATATTTAAAAGCCATCTAGCGGAAATGAGTAAACCCAACTCACTCAAAATCCAAATGAGTCTAACTCAGTTCAATAAATATTTATGCCTCTCTTACAGCTCTTTAAATCAGGATTACAGAGTTAGAAGACTAAGAATAGGCGGTATTATGGTATCGCAGTAAATATCTTTTTAATCACTTACATTTCTCAACTAAAGTGTAATGAATATCAAGACCCTTACCATTAAGTGCCTAGCATTGAGCATCCCATTATTTAGCCTAAACAGCTAGTAAACTTCATGCTACTATAGGATAGTATCAGAAATCAAAAGACAGCATACTATGGTTAAATAATTCACTTAACGTTGTTTTTCATTATATCATCCTGCCTGACCTAGACCATGCTTTTTCTTTAGTTCTGTCTTAGGAAAAGAAACGTTACTTTTTGGTGGCAAATACCTGGCCAAGCTCCTTTCAAAACCATTGTGCAGATAATGACTGAACCATGGTTCCTTTCATCTTTGAAAAATGCTGCAAGTTTAATTAAAAGTCTTTTAAGTGAAACAATATCCCACTATGTTCAACTCAGTTCAGTAACTTCATTAGAAATAGTTGCAAAACACAGAGAAAACCTTAGTACTTCTGCCATGTTGAAACTATGGTTCTCTTGGATTTGTAAACTTCTCTTCACTCAAAATAAATACTAAGATCTTTTTTTAAAGTTTATTTCTCCCTCATCCTCTGTCTCCAAAAATAAAAGTTAACGGAGACTACTTTTCATTTTTTTTTCTTTCAGTTTATTTGAATTTTAACCCCTAATGGCACACAGAGTAAATCTTCCAAATTCCTTTTTCTCCCCATTTTTACCGACCATTTTTCTGTGTGTGTGTGTGTGTGTGTGTGTGTCTACGCATGTGCATGCACTGTAGGTGCATGAAAGAACATATGGGAAAAGGTGTTTTGCTTTACTGATATTTGCTATTCAAATTTCTATCACCCAGCAAATTGTTTGTTACAGAATTTATAAAGTTGTCACGAGCCAAAGCTTCAAGCCACATGTGTTCGGATTTTATGGAGGAAAAAATACATTAGATGCAAAAACTTCTTTTAGGGCAAAATCTAGACAGTGAATCTCAAATCGAAAAGATAAACTTCCATCACCAGGACTTTTGATTCTTTTCAAAGCTAGTAGAACCAAGAACAGTGAAGTTCTAACCAATGCTCCCCTATCCCAGTAACAAAGGGATTAAAGGAGATGGGGAAGTGGCAGGGGGGTGATGTTAAGAGAAAGAAGGAGAAACAGCCATGCTTTATTTTCCTAAAGATATATATTTTTTTTAATGTCCTGGAGGAACCAGCAGGGAAGTGTCGGAGTGAGTGAGATGTCAATGAAATAATCTCATGAAAGAAATGCTGCACTGGAAGCAAGGAGCCACTTCTCATTAATATCTACCCACTGGCAAGTGGTGAGGGTCAGACACAGGCACACACACACATTCTCTAAAACCGCGTTGAGTCAAAGACAAGGATTTATAGAGAATGGGACCTCAAACAAGTATTAAATAACTATGCAGAGTCACTGAAATGTTTAAAATAAAACAATCTCTAGGGCAATTCATCTAGATAATAAATGCCTCTGCTTGAGAAAGGACATGGAGTGGAGGAGGTTCTTTTATGGTGAGTGACAGGAAAGCCTTCACCAAGGGAGAGCTAATGACCTTGTTTCTACATTCCTCAGACATCTGTTGGCTGCCAGAAAACCGCCTGTGGGGTCGAGGCAGTGATGGTTTAAAATGGCCAGGGAGAAAGGCTACAGGAAAAAATGAGCCCGCAGCTTTGGTGGCAGCTTCTAAAGACGTTGATGAATATCTCCACACTTGCTGCCCAGCTGAGCCATTGGCCAAGATGCAAAGATACTCGCAAGGCTCATTGAGAAATTATTCTTCTCCTTCCATTTCTTTTTAAATTCTCCCCTATTTCTATCAATCCTGAGTAAACTTCCTCCAAAAATGAAGTTAAAATATCAGGTGACTTGAGGAAGTCAGAGCATCTTTCTTGTTGAGATAGAGAGAAACTTTAGAACAGCAAAATCCCCCCATCTTCCTTCGCATCATCTTTTATGTTTTACTTTTCCTGGAACTAAGAAAAACTGTTTCAGGCAATGTCAGTAGGTTGGCCTCTTTCTCTGAGGACCCAATGCTCTCTCTAAATTTAATTCAATAAATGTTTGTTGCGTACCAGCACCAGCAAGACTTCACTTTAGAACAAAACGTACAAATAGCTAGGGAAAAAAATGTCTCATTAGTTGTCCAAAAATTCTGTTCCTGCCCTAGCTGTGGCCCTTTCCTCCCATTTGAAACTAGGTGAATCTTCAGCCCCTCTAAGTCTTCTTCTTCATGAGAATGATGAAATATGATAATGAATAAGAAATTGCCATGTAACTTGAGGCAAAATGTAAATGAAACAAGTTAATATTAATGAAAGTCTGTCCTTTAGCAGCTTACAGTGTAACAAAGTGATTCTTAGCATGACTATATTATTCATCGTACAAACCAGATAATTTCTGAGAATGAAATGAGATATTAATAGTTGTGGAAGAAAAATTTGAGAACCAAGGGTGGGGAAACTAGGACATATGGTGATCCTCTTCTTAATGATGCTAGCAAAGGATTTATGGGTGAGATGAAAAAAATTTTTTTAGAACTAGGGGGGAGGGGCAGAGAGAGAGAGAATCTCAAGCAGGCCCCACCCCCAGTGCAGAGCCCGATGCAACAGGGCTCAATCTCTTGATCCTGAGATCCTGACCTGAGCCATAATTTGGATGCTTCCCCAACTGAGCCAGCCAGGTCCCTCTGAAAAGATGAAATATTTAAACCAAACCCACATAGCCAACATTTAGGAGAGGAAAAACATTTTCTTCCATCCTCTTTTGTACAGTTTTGAGGACCTATGAATTAAAGTGATAAAAGACAGATGAGTAAGGAAAAAAAACAGATATAATTAAGTATTTATGTAAAGGAGTACTTAAAAAATGTGACTCAAAGAGACAGAATTTGGGGCTTTTATACCATCTGAATAGACGATGGAGATGGGTAGAGGGGAACTACGGAGAGAGTAAATTTCTTCTCAGAAGGGGAGTTAAAGAGAAGGGTACTTATGAAAAAACAGGTGACTTTTTGGAAATATACATAGGCCCTTAGGAGGATAGATGGCATATAAGACAGTTTGTGACAATGTTTTTTTAGGTGTGGTGCAAACTTCTTGTCTCTAAGAAGAGATAAGAACTTTTCCCCGAGTAGGGCTTTATGACAGTTGAGTTCTTTTGAGTCCTTTCGGGTGGCTCTGCTTTTGGCAGATAAAGGATTTTAATCCTGAAATGTCTTGGCTCAAAATAATTCTATGCCAAGGTGGCATATTTTGGGGTGGCATATCCTGATCCCCTTCAGGGTTCACAAAGTGGATTTGGGTTTTAGTACTTAGATTCTCTTATTGGGAGGTTCTTTGAAATCATGTAGGCTATGTAGTTCTGTTTGCTATTTTTAAGTTTGAGCATGAAGCTTTATCTAAAGTTAAGGTGTTCATGTGCTATTATAGCTAGATTATCATATCTAGGCTATTCGCTGCTTGAAAATGGCCTTAAAATCTTTATTCATCAAATCAAGGTATCCAAAATATCATCATAACCAGCTTAATTTAGAGAATATAAAAGTAAAGACCTTATAAAGAAGGTGCTTTAAAAAGGAAAGATAGTCTTCTCCTCTGTTTTGATATGCAATTATATATACTTAATTAAAACGAAAAAGCAAAGTAGAGCTTATAAAACAATTGAGTTATTAAATATCTCTCAGAACATTAAAGTTACTATTTTGTAGTTGCTTTATGTAGATAGCCAATAGCATTGCGGTTTTGATGAATGAGAATTTGGGATGGAGGTTGCTGTCAGAGACTCTAGCTATAAAATAAACTAGTAAAGAAGGCATTAGGTTTTTATTGCTAATTTACTTCCTTGGTTTTGCATTGCACCAGAGGTAATTCCTCTATCAAAATGTAGTCATAATGCCTGATAGACTTACCTGATATATGTGCCCCAGCTTCAGAATATGTGATGAGCTGTCTTTGTTCAATTTCATTGCATCTTGAGACAAAAGACAATGGGGAAAGGCTACTATGAAATGAAGCTATTTTCTACAGGATGTGTTCCTGACAAGCCATATTGCCTCCCCTACAAAAATAAGGAGACAATATATCATCTGTTTCATAAACCAAACAAACCAACCAAAACAAACAAACCAAACAAAACCAAACATAAGGTGCCTAAGTGCTACTCTAGCAATGGACTTGTGTGGATAGAAATCAGTTTATCTTAAACATGTATGTATTAGATGCCTAAAAGTTGTGTTGAATGATGGATGGATAAATGGAAAGAAAATGCCTACTTCCCTGAGCTATTCTCAATATTTCCCATAACTCAATCTTGAAAATGGAGAACAGAGACAAGAGACAAAATATGTGTGTGTGTGTGTGTGTGTGTGTGTGTGTGTGTGTGTGTGTGTGTGAGAGAGAGAGAGAGGGAGAGAGAGAGGGAGAAAGAGAGAGAGAGAGACTGGGAGAGGAAGAAAAGTGATATAAGTGGAGGTCTGCATTCGAAAGCATGAGAAATATACCTTTACTGGATATTTTGATTGATGTAGTGAGTTATTTCATAATTGCTGCTCCAAGAAAAAAAATGCGACACAATCAAAATATACCCCATTAGGCAGTGAATAGGGGGGAAAAAAGTCTCCAGAGAAGCACACAAATCCCTGCCTGCAGTGAGCCTCTAACAACTCTGAACCACTTAAACTCTCTCATGCGCCAATCCCCCTCTTGGAAGAAGCACATACCAGAAAGACTACCCTTCTTTTTCCCAGCTCATGCTGACACTTCATCTCTTTCTAAATGTACACAGCAATGATATGTCTGAGAGATCATCCGTTGTTAGGGAAAGAAATCTGAGAAAAAGAAAAAAGATCCAATGCAAGCTGGTAAGTATACACATTACATATATAGGGCTTCTTTCTATTCATTGATGGAAATGGAAAATATAGACACATCATATTGAATCCCTTGAAAGAGACATTCATTTTAATGCCTGAGACCTCAGTAGAGCTAAGGCAGAACCTTCCCATGGTGATACGGTTTTTGGCCTCTTGGCTGTTAACGGAATGAGCACTAACCTTTTCTGATAGAGCCTTGGGGCACCAGGTGCTCAGGGAGGGGAAAAAATGGTGGAAGCCATGTAAGTACATTTACCCAATAAATTCGAATTTATTTATTTGCAAGCAGGAATCTGTGATTTGGAAGCTTTTCAGGATAGTGACATTGATTCCTAAAACTAATTAAGCAAGAAGAAATGCATGACACTGAGAAAGGAGGCCAGTCTAAGGCAAACATCGGGCTATAACACAAAGACAAAGGCTTCAGAATTAATGGAAGAAGGTTTCCTGACTGTCCTTGACCTAAGAACTTCACTTCATTTGGCTTGTACTGCTGAATCACACAAATAGAAAATAATCAAAAGCAAGGAAAACAGTAATTGCTTTTTCTAATAGTTACTGTTTTGACCTGATGTGAATTAATATTCTTAAACTTCTCCAAGGCACCTTGCATTAGACCAGCTGTGCTTATTCTTCAAAGTCACCACAAGAACAACGCTTCCCATACATATAGAAAAGCTGGTGTTTTATTTTTGTTTTTGTTTCTAATCCCTCAGGTCACCAACGCTAATTTCACAGAAGTTAAACTTTGCTAACCAGCCCCATAACCCTGAGTGAATGGCCTGATACCTATAATTTGGAATATTCATTCCTAAATTGTACTCTAACATCCCTTATAAATGGAAAGTTCTGCGATTGCATAATAACAATAAAGTTTAAAAAAGGGATCCATGTTAAGCTACCAGAATACAATCTGGAGACTGTGGAACATATTTTTCCCTCCCTTACAGAGTTGGGATAAGAATAATCATTGGCAATGTTAGAGTAAACAAAGTAAGTTTATTCACCATAGAAAAATGAGATAATGAATTATAGAGCCCTTTGATATTACAAGTGGCTGAAGATGTATTAAGTCTATTGGCTATTGATTCATTCATTCAGCAAACATTTATGAAGTGAGTGAATGGTAGAGCTAATCAGACAAGCTCTCAAAAACCTATAATATTGCTTCATGGCAAAGCTTTCTCTTATGAAACTGTTTACATAATTGAATTCACAGAGAGGCCTGTCAGATACTCTCTAAACCTTGCCAGCAGGCTAAAAATCTGCTTATCGGATTACAAAACCACAGCCAGATGTAATGTTTCAAGGAAAACATTCTTAGTAGTAATCTTACTCTCCTTTCCTATTGTTTTGAATAGATGACTGGAGATCTCTCAAAGAATAGGATAAAAAGAAAGGAGAAGAAGATATGAGTACTTTGGAAGACTAACTTTTATAAAATAAAAATAGCTAGTTATCTTCAATATAGGAAGGAAACTAGAGAAAACCTCTCTCCTTCATTCTCCTAAATATTCCCTTCTGGTCCAACCAGCTGAGAGAACATTGCTGTTTCACCCTTGAAGTCCTGACACGGGAGCATGGGAAAGGCACCTCAACTCCTTGCTGGCTCTCCTCATGTTTCTTGTCACAATTGATTTATTAATAACATGCAAAGCTCCCAAGTTTCTAAATTTTGATTGAGTTAAAGGAATTTGAATTTTTCCTAAAATAATATCATTCTCACTCACTCCTCTGGTAGGCTTTCTCAATAGTGTGAGAAAAGGGTATGGTCACAGTTAGTCCTGACAATTGAAGGTAACCCCCGATTCTGACTGTGGGGAGACCACAGGGCATTTGAAGACTCTCCATCACTGCCAACAACAGCACAAAGACTGAGAAGAGACATCTCAGAAATTTAGTTACCAATCTTTCACTCTTATGTGTCTTAGGACCTCTCATCTCTAAGGGTCAATTAGAGATTGAGGCAGAGTAAATGCTTTCCCACCCAAGGCAGGTCCTGAGGAAACAGCATAAGGCTCTAGTGAAAGTTGAGGAATTCACTCAGTTCCAAATTGACAATAAAAAAGCCACCCAGTGGGGACGCCTGGATGGCTCAGTGATTGAACATCTGCCTTAGGCTCAGGTCATGATCCCAGGGTCGTGGAATCAAGTTCTGCATCAAGGTCCCCAAAGGAAGCCTGTTTCTCCCTCTGCCTTTGTCTCTGTCTCTCTTTGTGTGTCTTCAATGAATAAATACATAGAATATTTTTAAAAAGCCAACCAGTGAAGAATAATGTTTAGTCTAGTCAGGCACACATTTCTGATCAAATCAAAATCTTAAGGATCAAATGTTAACTAACTAGGTGGCAATTACTCTACCAACATGAAGCAAGCTTCCACTTTTCATTCACTGACTTCAAATTTCTTCCTAAAATAGATATAGTATAAGCATATCAAACAGCTCACTGGTATTTTCAAACCTGGCAGGAAATGTGCCACCTGTACCGCTATTGGAACGGAAAAACTGTTATCCCAATTGCCAGTATTTACCAATCCAATAAGTAAATAGCGTAGGCTCGATCTTTATAGGCAGTTAAACTGTACAGTGCTTGATAGATATGCCTGTGTGGCAGCCTTAAAGCAAAACAAAGGACAATGCTGGATAACAAGACAGCTGCAAAAAATTAACTTTAGATCCTGGAGGAGATCGGAGTTTCAGGATCACAGGAGCTCTCCCTGGCAAGAAAGATACCTGTTACAAAAGAGCGTTGGTTATTAAAAGAGCAATAAGCCACCGCAGATATATTTAAAGCATTCCACAATCAATGTGAAGATAAGTGACATAGCCTGAAGATGAGCACAAGAAGATAAGTGAAATCTGTGATTCTACTTTATATTTGAGATTCACAGCCTGAGGCAGAAGAGCTGTGCAAAATACAAACTCCGTCTGAATTTTTGTATCAAAGCCCTATGATTGTCTTCCCATTAGCAGCAACTTGGTATCGAAGGACAGTTAAGGAAGGATATTGGTCCATGCAATCGTGGAGTTTAGGGGGTTAGAACGTGGGTCTTCTAAAAAGCGTATAGCTTCTTTTTGCAACCATTTGCAAAATCCTTGCCAGAAGCAGGAAAAATCTATATGCTAATCATATATCCAATTGGGCTGAAACTTAAGAAAGTTAAGAGGAGAGCACAAATCTGATTCAGAGGGCAAAGGGACTGACATACGAAAAGAAATGATTAAAGGGTTCTAAAATGTCCAGCTCTGCTGAGTAGCCACCAAGAGAAGACGTGACTATCATTGGAAAGTGTCCACAGAGTGTAAACAACAGTCAGAGTCATTACTGAGCAGGAGAAGGAATAAATTGAGGTGAAATTAAGGACAGAGAAATTTTTACTTAATGCCTGTAATGAAAAAAAGCTGCCAGATAGTGAAACATCTCCTCGGGGGAACCATGAGCCATCTTCTCAGGAAGCTTTCAAAGGTCAGACTTCACCAAGAACCAAATGAGCATTTTTCCAGTCCTTTGGATTAGAAAAGCCCTTCATAAAAGAGTAGAATTCTATTTTTTTATAGAAAATAATTGCCTAAAATTCCTCTCAAAAAAGGAAAGATCTGTGATGGGAAGACATGGGGAGCTAGTTTGTTTTGCTTTGTTGTTTTTGGTGTTTTTTCTTTCCTTTTTTCTTTTTTTTTTAAATAGGCTCCACACCCAGCAGCATGGAGTCCAGTGTGAGGCTTGAACTCACAACCCTGAGATCAAGACCTGAGCTGAGATCAAGATTCAGATGCTCAAATGGGTGGGCCACCCAGGCACCCCCACAGGGGGCTAGTTTTAAAGGAAGTGAGGTAATAGCAGAATGCTTGGAAAAGAGGTAGGTTGTTGGCCAGCAGAGAAGTGGTAGGAGGCATCGCCAAACTAGACTCTCTAGAAAGACAATCACAGACCTATACTAGTAACGAACTTCTGCAGGGCTTATATGTTGAAGCAATGGCACAGGCATCTTCTTTAGTTCATCAGCACAACTTGATTTTTTCCTAGCAGTGGCCTAAACACTTGGTGGCAACCTACCATTTCAATTCTCTGTGTCCTTAACCTAAGAAGTGTCTAAAAATTCTAATAAGCTGGTCTTTGTAGCATTTTCTATTTTTAACTAACCAGAGTGGTGGCTCCGGATACAAGCTTGCCATCAAGCAGATCCGAATTCAAATTTCAGCTCTAATATTTCCTGTGTGACCACTGGCCAAGTAATATGACTTCTCAATGACCCAAGTTCTCAGCTGAAGATGGGATAATAATATATACCTCTACCAGTCAGTGTTCTTTTTTTTTTTTTTAAGATTTTAATTATTTGAGAGACACAGACAGAAAGGCAGACACATAGGCAGAGGGAGAAGCAGGCTCCCTGCGGGGAGCCCAATGTGGGACCCAACCCAAGACCCCTGAGCCAAAGGCAGATGCTCAACCACTGAGCCACCTAGGCATCCCTACAGCCAGTGTTCTTGGTTGTAAGAATTAACATGGGGAAACTTAAGCAGAAAAGAAATCTATTGGAAGGTTATTGGAAAGTTCAGAGAAGCAACAGTAGAACCAGGTGGAGAAAATGAATGGAAATTAAGTTGCTTCAAACTATGGGCAAGCTTATGGCACAGAAATGGTCTTGTTAGGTTGTCACTACATAAATTGCTGCCACCACTACTGCTGGATCATACACAACTAGACTCTGCTGTCACTCAATACTAGATACTAGTATCCTTTTTTTTTTTTTAAGATTTCATTTATTTACTCATGAAAGACAGAGAGAGAGAGAGAGAAAGAGGCAGAGACACAGAGTGAGAAGCAGGCTCCATGCAGGGAGCCTGACGTGGGACTTGATCCGGAGTCTCCAGGATCACGCCCTGGGCTGAAGGGGGCGCCAAACTGCTGAGCCACCCGGGCTGCCCAAGATGCTAGTATCCATCCACTCACCATGAGGTAAATTTTAAGAGATCTCTGCATCTTGTTTCTCTCACTTGAGTCTAATTCCCTACTGGGAGCATTTGAATGGCTAAATCTAGGACACATGCCCATTTCATAGCTGCCAGAGGAGGCAGAGAGGGAGTATCTTACCTTCTTCATCTTTTGTTGAAGACAGGGCTCTGCCTCCCATGGAGATTTCCTCCAAATTAGAAGGCAGATTTGAGTGCTGGGAAGCCAGAAAAAGGACAAACATCTATTCCAGTTCATGTCTTTGCCTGTCAACTTCGCCTAGGTTATTCTTTCTCTAATTAAGTTTCCCCCAAAGTTCCTACCTAACAAAATGCAACCACCCTTATAAAGTCAAAAGCTCACAAACCCTCTCCCAAAAGGAAGACAGGGCACTGGTTCTCACACCAGTTTAAATCCAGGCTCTCTCAATGTCAAGACCTCTTGTTCTATCATAATCACATCTCAGTATCCAGAAACCAATGACAAATCATAACATGAATAGCTCTACTGCTACCATGTTGGGAAGGCAGAGGAGAGAAAAAGGAAACATGCAGGGATCTGTTTAACTCAAATCTATCAGGTTCTGAGTTTAAAGGGGGAGAAGTCAGACAGCAAGAGATGTTCTTACACATTCACCACAAAGAAGGAAATTCAAGTAGGAAGGACTCCATAGTCATTGTATCCACAACTACATTGTATCAGTCTACGTGGTCATTGGGTCCTGGCTACAATTTGCTGTTCAGGGCTTTGTTTCCTGGTAAAGTCATTCAAATCTTTAAATTTCAGAGGGATCTGGGTTTGGGGTTCCTGCCTCTAGGCAATTGCAGTAGCACTCCATTCAACTTTACCTCTGGCTACAAAAGAAGGAGGAATTACCCCAGAACATCACCTCGATGTCACAACCACAGGTCACCTTCATCTTGACACCTAGGATCAAGATGGGTATCAACATCAAAGCCTTCTATTGCAATGGCAGGAGGAGATCAAAATGGTCAGGTCATAATCACAATTTCCCTTTTTTTTTTTTTTTTTTGTTTATAAACATTTGGAATTTTATTAAAAAAAAATCACAACCATGAACATTGTTACAGTTAGAGGCCCTCTTGGTTCTCCACAATGATACTGAGCATGCTCACAAGGGGTTCCCATTGTTCAGTCTTTAGTCAACTATCTTTAAAAGAAGGAAAAAAAAACTCGGCGCACTACCATTTAACTTGTTTTAATGTTTCTTCACAAATGGTGAAAAATACTAAAGTACAGACAAGGAATAATCATAATGTTGTGGCCAACATTGTAAATATGGAATCATAAATTTAAAACATTTTCTGGTTTAAAAAATAAACCTGGTAGTCCAGGCAGCTCTGTGGGGCCTCTGCGTCTAGCAGGGCTGGTCCCTGCGCCCCTGACGGTGCTCGCCTTTATCCAGTTTTCCAGGTCCTCCACGCCGCCTCTTCTTCCTCCCTCTGTTCCATCAAAGGTCCAGGGGGGGATCCCTGGGTGGCGCAGCGGTTTGGCGCGCCTGCCTTTGGCCCAGGGCGCGATCCTGGAGACCCGGGATCGAATCCCACGTCGGGCTCCCGGTGCATGGAGCCTGCTTCTCCCTCTGCCTGTGTCTCTGCCTCTCTCTCTCTCTCTCTCACTATCATAAATAAAAAAATAAAAATTAAAAATTAAAAAAAAAAAGGTCCAGGGGGGCCCACCAGGACCGCCTCGTCTTCGTCCGCCAAAGCCACCTCGGTCCAAGCCCCGGCCACCACGGAAGCCCCCTCTGTCTCCATCGCGGCCACCCCTGAACATCCCACCGGGCCCACCGCGGTCCCTGAGGCCACCTCTTCCTCCCGGCAGGCCACCAGGGCCGCCTCTGCCCGGGGGCGGGAAGGGTGGTGGAAGGAAGCCTTCAGGCCTCGGGGCCTTACCCTGGTTGCATTCTGTTCTCCAGGCGAAGTTCTGGTTTCCACACCCCGGATTGGGGCACTGCCAGTCCCCAGCTCGGCGCTGGACGGTTCCTCCTCCAGATGGGTTCTCTCGGGAACCCCGGGGTCCTCTTGGGGGAAGCCACCTCTGTCTCCTCCAAGGCCTCCCATACGACCCATGGGGCCCCCAGGACCTCCTGGGCCCCCTGGACCTCCAGGGAGTGGCGGTGGCATCCCTCTGCCCTCACGGGGAGGCATACCACCCCGCATGCTGTTCATTGGAGGTTTCTTCTGAGCAAGAGAAACCTTAAGTTTGCTTCCTTGGAAATCTTTCCCATCAAACCACTCCACAGCAGCCTTGGCAGTTGGTGGATCTTCATAGGATACCGTAGCATCACCTTTGGGCTTTCCTGTTTCCTTGTCCAAGTAGATATGGATCATGGGTTGTCCGGTTCTCTTGTTCATCTTAACAACTCCACACTGCTTAAAGAAGTCAGCCGGATCATCTAGAGTCACATTGTCATTTAAGCCTTGCACATAAATCGCACTGTTGTCAGAGTCTTCATCTGGATCTACAGGTGGGCCTAGATCAAGATCTGGTCCTTCATCCATGGGTCCACCAGGCTTATTGAAGCCACCTCGCTCTCCAGCGCCCATTCCACCGCATCCTCCTCCCCGCCCACCTCTGCTCATGCCTCCACGATCAAATCCCCCTCTTCCCCTGCCCCGGTTATCAGGGCCACTCTTGCTCCGGTTCTCTCCTGGTCCGGAAAATCCTCCAGACTCCTGCCCATAAACACCCATGCTACTGGGGTGGTCCTGTCGGAATGAACTCTGCTGCCCGTAGCTGCTGCTCTGTTGGCTATATTGACTTGGAGCCTGGCTGTAGGATCCAGTTTGGGGGGGATAACTAGTGGGTGGCTGCTGCCCATAGCTGCTTTGTTGACCATAGCTACTCTGCTGTCCATAGCTGCTCGGCTGCCCATAGGTGTTCTGCTGAGAGTAACTGCTCTGATCATAACTAGTCGGCTGTGTAGAGGAGTAGCTGGTAGGAGGATAAGATGGTGGTGCTGTGACTGGCTGCGTGGGGTAGCTCCCAGGTACCTGGGGATAACTGTTAGATAACTGTCCATATCCTAGGCTGGGCTGGTTGTAACCCCCTGTGCTAGATTGAGGTTGACTAGTCTCAGCGGGTTTGTTACCATCCTGTGGTCTTGCAGGTGCGGTGGCTGCTGGCTGCTCATAATCACAATTTCCAATTCAGTGGGACAATTGTTTTGTTTCCCTACAATCACATTCAACCCTTGAGTGTTTTTGGGTTCTAACCAACGGGACCCAGGGTCACATGAATAGAAGCAAAAATTCTGCATTAGTTGTTAGGTGTAGTTATTTATATTCCTTGGTTCTAAGGTTCGTGTACTCTAACCAGGAAAAGCACCATAAATTGGTCCAAGAGCATAAAATTGAAAACTTGCATAGAGTACTTTGCAATGTACCTATGTGCCAGCTAGCACCGTAAGTTAATCTTCAGTAGGTTTTTCTATAGAACCAGCTGCTTCTGGATTGTAGGGAACATGTCAAGATCAACAAATAACTGAGTATGAACCCATTGCCTTTGTTGATTCACTATAAATTGAGTCCTTGGTCAGAGCAAAGTTGTGTGGGAGACCATGTATAACTAAGGTCTTCAGTAAAACCTGTCATCAACCAAACTATTACTCATTGATTATAATGTGTAAAATGTTACATCAGGCCATTCTCCTTTCCAGACTTAAAAGATAAAAAATATGGGCTGCTCAGAGTTCCTCCCTGGGGAAGGACTAACTTTCATCACTCCTTCAGGCCAGCCTGCATGGGCTCAAATTGCACAATACACTTCTGACTCCTGCCAGCCAGGGGTTCAGAACACTAAGTCTAGCTCAAAACGCTTCTTCCTCATTAAAGCAGTCATGGGGAACCCTCATGAGGCCAAACATGTTTGCTCAGTTATAAAATGGGTTTTAGAAGTGTGTGAGGATAAAATGGGATAAGTATTCAAAGCAGTTAGTCCAGAATCTGACAGAATAAAAATCCTAAAATCCAAGCTGTTATTGTTGCCAAATCACATTTAGGCAGGAACCAATATGTGTGGGCAAGCAAATGAAATCAACTACATGTTTTTCCTAAGTCTACATACTTAAATAAGTATATTTATTTATAATGTTCAATAAATACACAGATGGGTACACGCTTAGCATTCTATTAGTATTAAAATTATGCATTTTAAACCAAATTAATGGGGGCAGCCCGGGTGGCTCAGCGGTTTGGCACTGCCTTCCGCCCAGGGCGTGATCCTGGAGACCCGGGATCCAGTCCCATATCGGGCTCCCTGCGTGGAGCCTGCTTCTCCCTCTGCCTGTGTCTCTGCCTCTCTCCCTCTGTGTGTCTCTCATGAATAAATAAATAAAACCTTTAAAAAAATAAACCAAATTAATGTACACACACACCAGTCTCTTTCTCTTTCTCTAAAGAATTACCTGGGGAAAGTAATACAGATCTGTGATATCAAATAAGATGAGAAAATTCTAAGCATTTCTGTACACAGATACTTTTTTACATAGATTTTTTTCTATAGAAAAGTTCACTAGTCTAATCCAGGAGGGTACCAGGGTTCTATTTCTTCCCCCAGATCACTAGCCTTTATCCAACTGTGTAACATTCAGCAGATCCAAACTATGGCATTGAAAAAAATAGCCATCGGCAGAGGTCACAGAGCAACATCTTGAAGAGTCAGACTGTAAGTGTCATCTGTAAAGTCTCCACTCTCAGACAATGTCATCATGACAATTCTATCTCTAGATCTTCACTACCAGATCATTCTTTCTCAAACACTAATATAATTACCATGGAAAAAATGAGCACAAGAGACATCTGGAGAAACTCAGAAACCTGAAGGTGAGAGACTGCTTGTTACACCTCCTCCTACATGATATATTCTAGACCGAAGTTTTTGAGTGTCTCTTATAGCAAGAGTGTTATTTAATCACAATTTCCCCCTCAACGATCAAGTTTTAAAATAACTGAATATTTAATTAATTCTCCAGAGGAATCTAAAATATGCAGAATTGATTAAAGAGTAAAAAATTTGCAGTTTCTCTGTAGCTGTAAACTCATTGAATGCAAACGAAATGCTCCAAAATGCTAGCAGCTTCCACAATCTAAATGATATTGGAAAGTAGAGTTGAATGTTAATTACATCTAGAGGACCTTAGACTAAGACTTCCAGACAGCCCCCATTCTGTTTTTCACAACTAAGCTGTCCCTGAATTTAAAGGAGAGGGGATTAATCATAATCCGTGATTCTGTGAAAATATGTCATTATGCATTTGAAAATGGTAGTTCACAGTCAAATTAAAAAGCTATGTGGTAGATGGTTTTAATGGGTACGTGATTAATTTTATATGGTAATTGAAAATTCCACAACAGGAAAAGAAAAATGACATCCTGGTTCCTACCTCTCTGCAATGGAGCAATTTGACAAAAAATTCACGAGACCCATGCCTTGGCTGAAATAGTGGGCAGCCTCAGACTGATTACTTATCAAACCAGAATGACAAGAATTAAGGCGTATCACCAGGTAACAAAATAGCCTCTATTCAGGTACTGATTCTGCTTGTTACAAGTTGTAACAAAACAATCTCAATTTTGAGATTCCCTGAAGATATGGCAATGATAACAGAAGAGGAAAGTGCAAAGAAGGATGTAACTAAGTGGTGAAATAAAGAGAATAGTGCTAAATTCACATGCTTTAGTCAAAACAGGAGTAGAAGAGTCAAAGAGGACACCCAGGTCCACAGGAGCAACTAACATATCATAGATGAGGCTATATCGGGATGGACCTTCAACATCCAGGTGGTCAAGCAAGTGTTTAAACAACCATAATAATATAAATATAATGTCACCTCTCTACATAAATGGCAAACAAAAGATTTTCCTAACAATTAGCATTTTCTTTTTTGTTTTGTTTTTTAATATTTATTTATTCATTCGTGAGAGACACACACACACACACAGAGAGAGAGAGAGAGAGAGAGGCAAGAGACACAGACAGAGGGAGAAGCAGGCTCCATGCATGGAGCCCAATGTGGGACTCGATCCCAGGTCTCCAGGATCACGACCTAGGCAGAAGGCAGCGCTAAACTGCTGAACCACCCAGGCTGCCCCAAATTAACATTTTCATATAAATGTAGAACATGCACATTGAAATTTGAAACACTGAACTTCTTGTTCTAAAAATAAAATGGCAGGGGCATCTGGGTGTCTCAGTGGTTGAGCATCTGCCTTTGGCTCAGGGTCCTGGGATAGAGTCCCTCACCGGGATCCCCACAGGGAGCCTGCTTTTCCCTCTGCCTATGTCTTTGCCTCTCTCTGTGTCTCTCATAAATAAATAAATAAATAAATAAATAAATAAATAAATAAATAAATAAATTTTTAAAAATAAAAATAAAATGACAGATCATCTGTCATCATTCATTGTACAGTGAACATTCCAAATTTACTCATCCTGAAAACTTGTTTGTTCCAAACTGTGTCAACACCCAGGAAGGTTGGGTTTTGTCTTAACTAAAATTTCTGGGAAGAAACATAAACCTAATTTGACCCCACAGCTGTCTGCATCATCCTGGTTGGTGGGACTGGGTGGTGCCCAGCAGGGGCAGCAGCCAGTGGATTCTACAGAGAAAGTGAGGTTCCAGCAGCTGAACTGGTCGCTGAGGAAATTAATTTACCCAGCACAGATGAAAGCAGCAGAAGCAAAAGACAAAGAGGATCTCCAGAAGAGGGAAGCTGTTTAGTGCAAAAATAACAAAAGCAGGTATGTGGGAGGTGGGGGTGGGGGGTGGGGTAGCAAAAGAGGTTTTTTAAGAGGGAAGGGACCCAGGAATAATGGGCAGAAACAGGAGGGAAGGTACAGTTTAAAACTAGCCAAAGTGGGTTCTTCACCATATAGGTCGGGGGCTGGGTGCAAGATAAATGGGGTAGAAGTGCAAAGCTGGACAGGATGATGTAAAAGCTCGTTACGAAAATTGCCTGTTAGAGAGCACTGAGTGGTATTAGTGGGAGAGTTAATGTGCTGCAAAAACACGGAGTCATTTTGTTTACTTCCCAAATGACACTTAGGAATTCAAGGTCAGGTTTAAATTTGTCTTTTCTTCCCTAAAACAGATGGAAGGGCAAGGATCTTCAGCATCAGTCTGGAATGCAGCTTGTTCGGAAGTCCTGCTGTCATGCTTACGGCAGCCTGCTTTTTCAAGGGAGGCCAGCCAAGCAGGCATTTGTCATGCAAAGAGCAGAGATAGAACAAGATCCACAAAAGGAACATTAAGAGCACAAAATCAGGCCAAGTGGCAATAACCGTGACCTGCTGGGAAGCAGTAGCAGCACCTGGGAGAAAGTGAGTCATTGTGAATACAGGAGCTGTGCGTCGTCCCGGCGGGGGGGGGGGGGGGGGGGGGGGGGGGGGGGCGGGGAACAGAGAACAGCAGGTTTTGCAAACAGCCACCACAGTCACCAAACCCAGGCCATACTGTAGATGGATCTGGGAAGGACTGCATGAAACACACACACATTCTCATACATAAAGAGCTCAGCACTCTTAATAGATATCTCAGAAAGCAAAGTCAGCAGGAAGAGAACTTTTGAATAATTGTATTTTATATCCACAAAGAAATTGTCTCTACTCTATTTTTTTAAGTGGGCTGCATGACCAACATGGAGCCCAACACAGGTCTTGAACTCAGGACCCTGAGCTCAAGACCTGAGTTGAGATCAAGTCGGACACCCAATCCACCGAGCCACCCAGGCATCCCAGAAATTGGCTCTATTTTAATGCTATTTTCTCTCTTTAGGAAATTTCCCCAAAATTTGAATAAAAAATGTTGAAGTATAAATTTAATAGGATTTTCAGGTTATGATTCTATATTTCCAAGACTACTAAATGGATAGATAAATAATAAATGAAAGACTTTCTCCACTCTTACATTCATTCACTCTATTTATTCATTCAACCAATATTTATCAAACACCCAGCACAAGCCAACACTGCAGAGACCTCTGAAGTACAGTGGTGATCCATGTGGGTGTGGTTTCTGTTCCCTTGGAGTTAACATCCCAACAGAGAAGTCAAATACCAATCAAATAATCTCACCATATCATAACCACAAATGGTATGGTTATTCTGTGGTAAAACCAGTGCAAGCTGTGGGAGCACGCAGTGAAGGAACTGTCTCCTCTGTGACCTCAGGAAAGATTTGCTCAAAGAAATGACATTTTACCTAAGTTCCAAAGGATGAGTAGAAGTATCCTTAAGACCTGCCAGTTGAGGCATCATTTTGTTTTTTTGTTTTCAATATAACATGATGTAAGTATCAGGGCCCAGAGAGAAAGATGAGTCAAAAGGCTTTACTGTCCCCTTTATGGTCTCTCAAAAAAAAAAAAAAAAAAAATACTGCACTCAGTGCTTCTAGCTCTCTGTCTAAAGGTGGGATTCTTCCAACATCTTTAAGATTCTGGACATCACTGCAAATGCCCATACCTCTGCAGTGCTGGTGGGTCACTGTATAAAGGAATGGGAAAGGCATTTTGATTCTTTTTATTACCTTCTCTAAGAATTGAAATTGCCAGCCTTTGGTGAAAATCAATCTTTATTCTCTTGCCTTATCCAGGATGCCAAGGAACAAATTTCTCCCGTTTTTTCTAATAATATAAAAAGGCAGGCAAGTGTAATCTCTAAACAAAACAAAACAAAAACATTTGTTTTTGAACACTTGTCTCTGAACAAGACATTCTTATGAAACAAAAGAATGGCTCTGAACAAGACATTCTGAGGGTATGATATTTTCTCTTCTGGGGAAGGGAATTACAGATCTTGGTATAACTTGCTTAAGAAAAACAGACAATAGACACTTTGGTTCCAATTGTTTTCCATAAGAAGAAAACATTTTTGGGGGGGCGCTCAGCGGGGAGCCTGCTTCTTCCTCTCCCTCTGCCCCTCCCCACCTGCTCGTGCGCTAAAATTCTCTCCTCCTCTGTCAAATAAAATAAATAAAATGTTTTTTAAAAAAAGAAACATTTTTTCATAGCAGAAAATGAAGGCCTTCAGGTTTATAAGAGTTATCCTGAGATTTTCCACAAAAATGAGTTATTGGTAAAGGAAGCAAGAGCAAGGAATGGGTATGAATATCCAAGGAATAAGAGATATACATTCAAAGGCCCTGGGGCAGATGACCATGGTGCATATGAGGAGATGAAGAGAAGTCATTGAAGCAGAAGAAATAACAGGATAAGTGGTAGAGATGAGGTTAAAGAGCTGTCAGATGTTACAGGGCTTTAAGGAACAAGGTAATGATTTTAATCTTTTCCTTAAAGCAATAGAGACCCATTGAAGGAGATTTAGCAGGAAAGTAATAACAAATGTATTTTTTAAAGATCACATTTTCTGTAACTTGGAGAAGAGATTCAAGAGGAGCAAAAGTAGATGTACGGAAGAGGTTAGGGGTATAGTAATAGCTTAGGAGGGAGATGATGATAGCTAAACCTAGGATGATGGCAGTACAGATGGAAGAAAATAGATGAAATTAACAGGATTTAGGGGAAGCTGGGTAGCTCAGTCTGTCAAACATCTGCCTTCAGCTCAGTTCATGATCTCAGGGTCCTGGGATTGAGCCCCATGTCTAGCTTCCTGCTCAGTGGGAAGTCTGCTTCTCCCTCTGTTTCTGCCTGCCCCTGCCTCCTGCTTGTGCTCTTGCTCTCTCTCAAATAAATAAAGTCTTTAAAACAAAAGAAATTAACAGGACTTAATCATAGATTGGTTTATAGGTGACAAAGGAGATGGAATTGTCAAGGATGAGTTCTTCATTTTGAGCTTCTTTCCATAAAGGAATGGCTAGTGACAGCATTCACCAAGAGAGTAGACCCTCATACAAATAAGCTGGGCCAGGGGGTGGTAGTGGGAGAAACAATGTGTTTAGCTTAGAAATGCAGAGTCTGCGGTGCTTTGGGGATATCAGGTATATATACATTGTTGGAAAGTAGCATATTTATCCCACAGCTGAGAAATATGGGATAAAGATATTGTACTGGAGTCTTGATGATAGAGACATAAGAACGGATGAGATTGCCTAGGGAGAGAATGTAAAGTGATGCTTTGGGAAGAAGACAGACAGGTAAAGGAGACAGAGAAGATAGAGAGATAGGAAAATCAGAAAAATGGCTTCACAAAGGCTGATGTTTCACAGAGAACTAAAAGCGTCTGCTGGATTAGTGACATGAAGGTTGCTTCTGATGTTAAAAAGAATCATCTCTACAAAAGAGCAGAAACTACTTCAGAGCATGTTGATTAAGGAGTAGAAGGGTGGATAAGTTGAGTGTAGACAACAAATCTTCCAAGAAGTTGGCTGTAAATGCAAGATGAGTACTGAAGAGAAAAGTGGAATGGGGTAGGTCCATAAGAAATATAAATAAGTGGGGCACCTGGGTGGCTCAATGTTGAATGTCTGCCTTTGGCTCAGGGCTTGATCCCAGGGTCCTGGAATCAAGTCCTGCATCAGGAGCCTGCTTCTCCCTCTGCCTATATCTCTGCATCTCTCTCTGTGTCTCTCATGAATAAACAAATAAAATCTTACCAAAAAAAATATATATATATATAAATGGGTGACATTTGAACATACCTCAGTGCTGAACAGAGGGATCCACTGAAAGAAGAAAAAGTCGATGGTACCAAAGGGAGAGTGGATTATGGAAGACATAACTTTTCTAAATCAGCAGAAGATGGGATCCTGACCACATGTGTAAGGACCAAACTTAGAGAAAAGGGAGAAGAAAGTTGAGAACATTCTCTCTGATGGATTCTATCTTCTTTGTAAAGAGTAGAGGTTACGCCCAGAGCAAGAGAAAAGAGGAGGGATTGATGAATTGAAGGTTTGAGAAGAATAGTGGCCTGAGATGGTAAACAAGTTAATCAGAGTAGCATTGATAGATTTCCAGATAATGTTTGAAAGACAACTGAAGGGCAGCCCCAGTGGCGCAGTGGTTTAGCACCGCCTGCAGCCCGGGGTGTGATCCTGGAGATCCAGGATCAAGTACCACGTTGGGCTCCCTGCATGGAGCCTGCTTCTCCCTCTGCCTGTGTCTCTGCCTCTCTCTCTCTCTCTGAATAAATAAATAAATCTTTTAAAAAAAAATGAAAGACAACTGAAGTTGTCTAGTCATGAATTTGTGGTGGTGAATATCTCCCCCACTGTAACATTTTCTCCCATAGTTCTTCAACCAGAATTAGAGGGACATGCATTGAAATGATAGTTCAAAATCTAAGCTAATATATGGAAGAAAGTAAGGATAAAATAGGCTTATGAGCAGAGAGAAGACAGAACTGTTAATAGAATTGATGCCCACATGAGTTTGAAAGATGATGTTAGTACAAGTAATTGAACAAAAAATCTGGCTTTAATCAGACAGAGTGAATGTCAGATTTGTGAGTTAGAATTTTTAAGTGTTGGGTGTTTAAAGCTCCAGGGTGTGACTCATGGATTGGATAGAAGTGAAATAGAGAAGAAAGTCATTGGACAGAAAAGGTCAAGAAAATGGAGTCCAAAGTATGGGGTGGGTCATGAGTTTACATATCATAGCAGAGATTGGGGTGAGATGATCACCATTAGAGCAATACAAAACTCATTAATAATCAGAGTAATGAGGAGGTCATAACAATGAATAGGAAGAATGGCTAGTAGAGCCAAAAGGCAAATGCCTCCATGAAGCATGATAATCAACCAAACTGTGGAAGTGATACAGAAACAGCAAGGAGGACACCAATCCTACCTCTAATCCCAGAGGCACATGGGGTATGAAAAATGAGCAAACTCCTGTTCTCCCCAAAATGGCCATGCCCAAGTCAACCCTAGAGTCTTAGCATCTACCTGTCTGGGCCATCTTCTCTCATTCTTCTAAATCTATCATTTCTGTCTATCAAAAGCCTCTGAAATGATGTAATCATTTCTTTAAAATATATACACTATTTATTGCTTGAAAGATTCATTTTTTATTTAACTAATTGAACTCTAAGATAGTTGATGCTCCCTTTATAGATCTAGCAAGATAATCTCAGAAGCAAATTGGGATAACGTTCCACTTTTTGCAAGTCTAGACTGGAGTTTAACTTTTAAAGTAAGACCTTCAAGGAAAACTCATCAGAGACTCATGTTCATAATCTATTCAGCTGGTATATCTGGATTTGATGCTCAATATGTCTGTAATAGCATACTTTCACACTTCCACATCTCCACAGTTACAAGGTCTTAATCATAATGAGTCATAATGAACTCTTCTTTGGTAAGTGGGATTAACATTCCCACATGAACTTGAGATGCTGAATTATTAATAGCCTCCAAGGCTTTTGGTTTTTTACTGCAATGCCTCCAATGCTTTCATAAAAGTTTAAGATCATTAAAATAAAATGTAGGCTCAAAACCTATTTTTCCCAGTGCGGAAAAAAAAAACTAATAATAAAAGGCTATCATGGGCTTCTCTGCAGGTAAATATTAAGGTAATGAAGTTAATAATACTTTAAAAATGTTATTGCATCAGGCGGGGAAAAAACAAAACAAAACAAAACAAAACAAGACAAAACCTCCAAACATTTTGTTTTCACTATGTGACATTTATGGCTCATCAGTATGACCTCTCTGATAGTTTGTGTTGGCATTAAGCTAATACTACTCAATGACAAGTGAAAAATCGAAGTAACTGTATAATTGCCCCTCCAAAAGACATGTGGCTTCACTGGGTTTTGCCTTTTTTTTTTTTTTTTTTTTTTTACTAGGTTCATTGGGTGTGATGGTGTAAGAAAATGTTCCTGAGAAACTTTGATCACAAAGAAGATGTCTAGGGGAACCCTGGGTGGCTCAATGGTTTAGTGCCTGCCTTCGGCCCACGGCATGATCCTGGAGTCCCAGGATCGAGTCCCACATCATGCTCCCTGCATGGAGACTGCTTCTCCCTCTGTCTGTGTCTCTGCCTCTCTCTCTCTCTCTCTCTCTCTGTATGTGTCTCTCATGAATAAATAAATAAAATCTTTAAAAAAAAAACCAAAAGACAAAGAAGATGTCTAAATGCTGAACATCATTAAAAAGGCAAAGAGGTGAGCCACCTGGGTGGCTCAGTTGGTTAAGCACTTGACTCTTCGTTTCAGCTCAAGTTATGATCTCAGGGTGGTGAGATGGAGCCCCACATAGCCTTCACACTCAGTGGGGAGTCCGACTGAGGATTCTCTCCCTCTGCCCCTGCTCCTTTTCACGTGTGCACATGCAGCACAGCTGCAAGTGCTCATGCACACGTATGCACTCTCAAAATAAATAAATAAATAAATCTTTTTTTTTTTTTTTTAAGGCAAAGGGAAAGGAGGGACTTAGCATAACTATGTTACCTTCTTTATCTTGGAGGGTAAAATGAAAATAAGAAGTCCAAGAAAAATAAAGTTTCTATGAAGGGATTTCCAGACGAGATATAGATTATTCACAATTTTTAAAAATGGACTTCAGGTTGTGAAAAGGTGAAATGTAACAAAATAGGTAAGGATGAGCTAGCACTATATTTACCAAAGAAAAGCAATCAAAAACATGTTTATTTCAAAAGAAATAGCTTTGCAACTGCTAGGATTGGAATGACAGGAGGTGAGGACATTCAGAGTAGTTGTAGAGAAAAAAAGAATAAAACAAGGAAATTAAGAATCCTAGATCTGCAGTGGATGGAATGCTCCAGAGGAGAAAGCAATGCCAAAGGCTATAAATTACAGGATAGAAATAAGAATGGGAAATACATCATCTTATGAAAAGGTGGAACCTGAGGAGTCAAAGTGGGGAAGAAAAGGGGGGTTCACAGAAAATCTAGGGGTGTAACAATGCCATACAATCATGGAAAAAGAAAAACTTTGAATAGCGAGATTTATTTTTTTTTAAAGATTTTATTTATATATTCATGAGAGACACAGAGAGGCAGAGACATAGGCAGAGGGAGAAGCAGGCTTCCTGCGGGGAGCCCAGTGAAGGACTTGATCCCAGGACCCCAAGATCATAACCTGAGCCAAAGGCAGATGGTTAATCACGGAGCCACCCAGGTGTCCCAAATAGGGAGATTTAAAACAAATAGCGCAAAAGCAGATAGGTGGCAAGACAACTACCATGCTCAAGATACATTTTTAAAACTAATTTTTTAAAAACTGTAACACTGACTATGAAAAGATGAAGTAGGAGGTGACTGGGTTCATCTTGGTGACTCTATTAATTTGCTAGTACTGTCATAAAGTACCACAAACTAAGTGCCTTGAACAACAGAAATGTGTTGTCTCATGATGTGGAGGCTGGACATTTGAGATCCTGGTGTGGATAAAATTAGTTCCTTTAGAGGGCTGTGAGGGAAGGATCTGTTCCCAGCCTCTCCTTGGCTAGTAAATGGACATGTCCTCTGTCTCTTCACCTGATTCTTTCTGTGTGTCTGTCTGTGCCCAAACTTTCCCCCTTTTATAAAGACACCAGTCATATCGAATTAAGGAACCACCTACTCCAGGATGACCTCATCCCAATTGGCTATCCAATTTCATCTGTACCGATCCTGTTTCCAAATAAGGAAACATCTGGAGGTATTGGGGATTAGGACTTCAACATGTGAATTTTAGGACACAATTCAACCCATAACAGCGGTCAACAGGGTTGCCAGCATATTGCCAAGCGGAATGAGATTTCCACATGACCTACACGTTACCTAGGGTCCCCTGCTCTTTGAAATTTAAGTATAATCATATTGGAACCCCCTCATGCCCATCAGATATTCAACCTTTCCCAATACATGAGTGACTTCCCTGGGAACTGATATCGTCGAGGCCAGCTCTTATTTCTGGCTCCTGCTCTGATGCATTCTCCATCCTGCTCTGCAATGATCCAGAAGCACAATACACCCCTTACCTCCTCGATGTTCACAAAAATAAAATAAATAAGAGCCCAGCTCTTAGTATCTATGAAGCTAATGGATGTTACTGGAGATCTGAAGGTCATTGGAAGGGAGAAAGGTGGAACAAATGGGAAACACACAGTGAACATATTAATTTTTCTGCTATTGAGTGTCCTTTAGACCAATTGACCACTAGGGTCCAATGACAAGGGTACTGCCTCTGATGCCTGAAAAATCTTCAAGCTGCCAAATCAGCCCTGTGTTTCCTGCAGTCCTCCATGAGCTAGAGTGAGTTATCTGAAGAAGAGGAGAGAGGCCCTGCTCCCTACTTGGTCACATTGCTCATGTTGGCCCCAGAGCAGAGCCACCTGCACCCCTGTATTGCAGTGCCCACCCCTTGTGATTACAGCTCTCTCAGCTTCTCTTTGGAGCCCCTCTCTCTGTAAGACTCATTCATGGGTGAGATCCTGTATCAAATCAAAGACATAAACCCTACTGCCCCCTCCATTCCTTTTCTCTCTCTCCCCAGGGCCCACCATAAAATGCCTTCACCTCATTTCATGCAGATAAAGTTCTTACAGCCCCACCTATGAGTTCAGGCTTGTCTGATTCCCAGAATAGACTCAAATAGGGACTTCTATTTCATTTATTGAAGTTCCTGAAATGGGAGTTTCAGCAATGAAAAACCAAAAAAAAATTCCTGTCAGAAGGAAATTGAAAATGTAAGAGAAATGATCTAAGGGAGTGAGGATCTGTCCTTTCAGTGTGTCAGAAAACGGGAACCTATTAAAATATGATATATAGAAAACTCTCGACAGATTGCACAAAGGCAAAGATTTTAAAGAGCAAAGTAAATATTCCCAACTGCTAGGATATTCAGCGCGTACAAGCTTGAAAATGCGAAGGTAAAATACTGGAGGAAAATATCAAAAGACAACATCCAAGAGACAACTCTGTCAACAGAGTCAAGACTGATAAGAGAAGAAAAGAAATCAAGCAAGATTAAAGACATTACCTACAGATATTTTAAGTATGCAAGAGGAGAATAAAGGATGATAGTAGGCTTAGGACCTAGAAATAGATTGAAGTTTAGCCAGAAGAAAAGAAAAAAGATTTTTAAAAGGAGCACTGCATGGAATTGTTTCCAGAACAAGTTTCAGAAGAGACTGATTGTAATGGAGCTGCGGTGGATCCTATGGGGCCCTCCCCAGATCCCCTGCAACTAGTGAAGCTACCTCAGCTCCCGGGAGCACTGCAGGTCTTCAGCTGGAAGCTCCTTCAAGGATTCCTCGGTTGGGAAGTGAGCCTCACTCAGGATCACATCCCTTCCCAGGACAGCCTAGATCCCATGATGGTTCAATGCAGGGGTAGAATGGCCCAGCCACTTTGACACAACTATAAAGGGCCGTTCCAGTTCCAGATCCCCAGGCAGAGGGTGCCATTAGGTCTGCAGCCCAACTCCACTTCTCCATCCACCATATTCTTTCCTCTTTTCCCTTTCTTATGTCCTGATACTAAAAAGCATTCCTTAATTAATAGTATGCCCACTAAACTCCATCTCAGAGTCTGTTTCCCTGGGAGTCCAACTTGTAAAGGAGGGTGATTCATTTATATGAATAAGCACATATAAATATAAACTCATTTGCTTATTTGAACAAATTTATATGAGACAATAAAAAATGATTGTTCTTAGTCTATTATGGTGCTATAACAAAACACCATAAACTAGGTAGCTATAGACAACAGTAATTTATTTTTCACAGTTTTAGAGACTGGAAAGTCCAAAACCACAGGACCACAGATTGGAGGTCTGATGAGGGCCAGCTTCTCCATCAATGGTGTCTTTTCCGTATAACTTCACACAGAGGAAAAGGCAAGGGACCTCTCTGGAGCCTCCTTACAAGGGCACTGATGCATTCACAGGGGCTCCACCCTTATGACCTAATTACCTCGCAAAGACCTCACCTCAAATTACCACCACGTTTGCAATTAGGTTTTCAACACAAGAAATTTGGAGCAATGCAAACATTTAATCTATTCCAAATGGTGGGAATAAGACACTAAGCAGTGGAAGAACTGTGTTCATAACTTCATTGTTTTATTCTTTAAAACTTCAAGAATTATCTGAGAAAACTTTTGGTTTTAATGTCATATGCAAGAAAAGTCAATAGTTTAAAGAAACAAAAGTATTCCAAATCAAGTGTTAAAGAGAGAGAAGGCAGAAAGGCGGTTAACAGCTGAGGCGATTAACACTGTTGATAATTTTTTTTTTTTTGGTTGATAAATTTCCTATCGTAAAGCCTAGTGTGTATGGTAGAAAGATGATAAACAAGGTGCAATGTTGTGCCCTACAAAGAGGATGGATCTACTATGTTGGCCTGAGGGAAATGCTAGGTTTTATAGAAGAGATTTGGTTTGAAGACTTTTAAAGAATAGGTGGATAATCAATAATTAGAAAACTGTTTTAGGGGCGCCTGGGCAGCTCAATGGTTGAGCATCTGCCTTTGGCTCAGGTTGCAATCCTGATCCTTGGATGAAGTTGTGCATCAAGCTCCCCGCAGGGAGCCACCCGGCTTCTCCCTCTGCCTCTCTCTGTGTCTCTCATGAATAAATAAATAAAATCTTAAAAGAAAAAGAAAAGAAAACACTTTTAAACTGGAGAAGCAATCTCTGGGGGCAGCTTCCTCCTTCCTCTGGTGGAAAAGTTGTTTTCCACCATTAAAAAAGTGTGTTATATCAGTGGCAAATTAAATTCGAATATTAAAAGCATGCTGTAGTTCTGCTAATAAACAAAAGAAATAGATGACATGAAAGATTTCACAATTGCATGTTAATGACTTCATTAACATTAAATACTGTATCTCAATATGTGGATTTATATACCCAGTTATCATTGGATCATGTGATTTTATTTATTTTTATTTTTATTTTGGATCATGGGATTTTAAAGGATATATTTTTTAAATATTTTATTTATTTATTCATGAGAGACACAGAGAGAGAGAGACAGAGACCCAGGCAGAGGGAGAAGCAGGCTCCATGCAGGGAGGGACTCCATGTGGGACTCGATCCCCGGTCTCCAGGATCACACCCTGGGCTGAAGGCAGCGCTAAACCACTGAGCCACCAGGGCTGCCCTAAAGGATATTTTATATATTATTATACTAGTTGAATTGTCTCTGACATTATGCATAATCCATATTATGTTTAATATTGAGGAAATTATGAAATCAAAGAAGAAGGCACAAAGAATCAGTTTTGAGGGAGATTTTACTGTGTAATAGAAATAAAAAAGCCTGTAAGTAAGAAAAGAGAAGAATTTCTCAAAAATGGTAAAATATAAAAGGATAGAACTTTAGGAACAACTTTATTAAAAAGGAATAAAATAAAGTTTTGAGAAATATAAGCTGTTGGGAGACAGTTCTCCATGGATTTCTTACCTTCCTGCTTGGCCTAAGCCTTCTGAGTAAAGGACAAGTTTGAAAGACAAGCAGCCTGGAAGCTACAGATTAAGAGATGTATCTCACCAGAGACATCCCAGGGTTGTAAAGATAAAGCCCTCTTCTTTTTCACCCAAAGACATTGGTGTACATTCGGGGATAATGAGGCATCTCTCTCCAGAGGAAAGAAAGGGATGTCCCAGCAATCCCATTTAGCTCAGAGTCTACCAGTCTTGGGACTCCTCTTCAGTGATGTCCCACTGAATGCACGGGTAACCTCAGTGCCTCACCACATCACCAGGTGGGGATTAGGGTATTGAGAACCAATACCGATAATGATGCTCTGACTACTGTTCTTGCTGTGAGTAAGAAATGGTCTGTTTCTCTGACCCAGGGTTCTTATATTCTTCTGTCAGTAGATACCTAAAGCTGGGACAAGCTAACTCATTATCTTTCAAGAAGAGTAAAATCTTAGACCCTTCACAGTTTTCGACTCATCAGAAACAAAATGTAAATTGTGTTGTTTCATTTTGTGTTGGGAAAACAAATGCAAACACTAACTCTAGGATAATCAAATATAAGTCCTTAAAGTGCAAAATCCTATGCAGATACAAGGAAACAGTTTCAGTATACAATAATTTCAAACTATGATGGATATTGGTAGCATGACATCCTTCAGATGTGATACATCCCTTACTGAATCCATTTTCAACAGATAGCTGTCAAATTTGATGTTTACACACATAAACACAAATTGCAATTGTATATGTCTCCATTCATATATTTCTTTAGCTTTCCTGTCATCTTTTACCAGATGTGGTTTGTTTCATTTTGTCCCTAGCCTTCCTGCCCAGGGCTCGCCCACTCTCTCTTTGCTGGGTCGCGAATGTTGCCTCCACATTTTTGGCACTTTCTCTAGTTCTGAATTTTGAGATGTTCCGTATGCTTTATTTTTCTATGAGGTGTATTTTTTTCAGCCCCTAAGTTTTATGAGTTTCGTCCTGTTTCGCAGGACAAATAACTGCCAACAGCTACCATTGGCTGATGAAAGGAGGTTGCTTGCCCTGTGTATCATCTAGTGACCCCTTTTAATTCTTCTACAATGACCTTACTCCAGAGACTATCTGGACCTTCCTGGTTTCCCCCAAATATCCCAAAAGATAGGGGCACTTGTTGGGAACTTGAATTAAATGTGAAGAATAGCTCTCCTGACAGGGCTCTTAAACTGTTCCAGATACTCTGGCAGTAAAAGCAATTGGAATTCTCTTTATCATCTTCATAGTTGGTCAAGCTGCCCCCTCTCAATTGCTCATTTTTTCAAGATGCAGTTTTATTATTCATTATCAGAACACTTTTGATTGCTTCATTCAAAAGGTCCACATCAAAATATACTATAAAAATGTTTCCTGGAAAATTGACTATTGTTGCTTAAATGCACATTTGTTGGAGAGCTCTGAAGAATTCCTAGTAAGTTTCCACACTTACATAAGATTAATTTGCATCACTGCTCTCACACTTTGAATGCCTTTAGTTTTTCTTTTTCAGTATTAATTTCTTAACCTCTTTTCTTCACTGCATTCTTTAAGACCCCTGCACTCTCCCCTCATCAGTGAAATACCTGGTGGAGTCTTCAGTAGATAATATTACATTTTTTCTAGGACTAGGGTTGCTCGCCCTTGCCTAATTAGGGTATCTTCCATTACCAAGTCTCATCCTACCCACACTAAATATGTTAAACGCTCCCTCCCTTGTTCTGCTATTTAGTTTAACCCTGTGCTGCATGGGAGAGTGGAAAAGGGGAGAAGGATAAAGAGTAGAAGTAGGTCACTGATGCAGTGAAGAAACTTGACTTGGACATGCAAGTGTTTGAAAGAGATAGTATCCATATCAGGATAATTCAGGGAACTTTGTCTGAAATATCTACTCAAGTGAGGCTGAGAAATGGGCATCTTGAGGGTTGGGCTTGGCAAAGTCCTTGAAACCTGAACTGAGACATCAGGGCTTTGGATCCTGGCTAAGAGTTAAATAAGATCTTCCTGTCCATCTGGACTTAGCTTAGGGACCAGCAGAACACTGGAACTAGTGAAGGGCAATGTTGAAATTCAAAGTGCTTTTGTGAGGTCTGCATTAGGATAAGATCAGGTTGGGTCTTGAGATGAAAGGGTATGGCCAACAATGCAGGTATGGTGATATGGGGATGGGGGGATAACCAGAGTAGGCATGGTAAATGGAGGCTGGGGGGCAGGTATTTTTATCCCACTTTTGTTGCTGTTGCTATTCTTCTAATTTGTTCCCCCCCCACCCCAGCTTTTCTTCTTATAGTTATTCCTCCAGTTAACAATCACAGAGCATTGGGATGCAGGGGACAATGTACCAGGCTGCATGCAAATTAGATAAGACCATGTTCCTACTAAGTAAGTACCCTGTTACAAGAGATCATAGTCTAGGCCTCTGTCTCCCAAACTATATGTAAAGAATCATTACTGTCCCATAAGCTATAAATAAATATTTTCTGACATTTTGTTTCTGTAGTCAAAGGAATTTGGAAAATGCCTATAATATTCCACTGTTGGACAATGACAATGTATATTAGCACAGAGAAGGTACTGACATAGCCTGCAATACAGAATTTTTCAACTCATTATTTTTTTATCAATTTATATGACCACAGAACTCTATTTTGTTTCTCATAATAATTTTTAATATCCTAAATGAGGGATAGTCTATGAACATACTTATAATAGGTGATTTAAAGTATTTGCTTAAAAAAATAAAATAAAGTATTTGTTTAAAAATAAATAAATAAATAAATAAATAAAGTATTTGCTTAGTAAGGCCAACATCTGGACTCAGTCAGGGACAATTTCCAGTTGTGAGGCTGTTGGGTTTCAAGGCTCTAGCAGAACTTGGAAAGAGGAACGGGATTAGGGCAAGTTAAAATGTCACCAGGCTTGCTCGGTTCTTAGGTTTTTTTGTTTGTTTGTTTCCTTTTTTGAGATTTTGCCATTTTTCTTGAATAAACATTTCTTAGGTTGCTACAAGCCTTTAGTTAATTTCTACAATTCTGAAAAGAATGATTCTGACAATTTTACTGCTTTGTTGTTGTTGTTGTTTAAAGATAGTATTTCTTTATTTGAGAGAGAGAGACAGAGATGGCAAGAGAGTACAAGGGAGCAGGGAGGAGAGGGAGAAGCAGGCTCCTGGCTGAGCAGGGACCCAGCCAGATGTGGGGCTCAATCCAGAACTCTGGGATCATGACCTGAGCCAAAGGCAGATGCTTAACCAACTGAGCCACCCAGGCGCACCAATAGTTTTACTGCTTTTATGAACAAGTCAGTGTTTGGAGGTCCTTACTCCACCATTCCCTCAAGTATTTTTTTTATTCCACTGTATCTTTATTCTTGTTCTCCATACTAGGCATGTACTTGTCCTCTGTTTATGCTGCTTGGAAAATTCTCTTTCAGGAATCAAATGTCCCATCCTTAGTGCAGCCTCCCTTTCTTCAACTCCTCCCATGCAGAATTAATTATGCCTCATTTGACTTGTTCATACATTTTATAGCTGTGATTGCATAGCCTTATGCTTAGTTGTTTCAGAGTTCCGCATTTGGTTATGACTGTTGTGTACTACACACCCCAGGGATCGCTATTCATAGCAATCTCAAATGTGCCCCCTGGCACATATATAATGAACAGTCTGCATGGCCAAATCTGGGTCCCTTGTGTCTGTCTCTACCAGTTAACATGAAATACTTAGATAGAAATAAGGTCTAATTCAATTTTGTTTGCCCAAGATTGAGTCCAAAATGCTGTTTGGACATACTCAATAATTTAACAAATGAATGAATAGAATATATTCTCCCTATCCTTGTTATAGGTCATAGACAGGCCCTTCCTCAAAAAAAAAAAAAAAAAAAACCCTCATGATGTAGGATATGAACAAGAAACTAAAATAACTGAACTAAATAGCGACCTATAACTGTCATGAGGTTAAGAATAAAATTCCCATTATTTCCGCAGCAAGAGAGAATGATTAGCAAATTCATGAATTAACCTTCTGTTTATTATGAGATTTCTACTTAATTCATGCTTTAGGCCTTAATTATACATGTTTCCATATGTCTTATTAAGAACTTCTTAGGTTGCATGAAACAAGCTGCCTAGAGGCAGCTGAAATAAAGAGGAATTTTTATAAAGAATTAGAGGTATTTCATGGAAACCAAGTGCAAAACTTGAACAGGACCTCTTGACACACTGCAGGTCAGAACTAGAAAGTCCATAGTAAGGTTCTTCTTTCATTTCTCTGAGACCACTCTCTCGGATTCTTATTTCTTCTCCCTGAACATCTGCTTCATTCTTCTCTTTCTCCCCAAAGACCTATTTTCTCTAAGTCAGCATGCACAAGGTCACCACAGCCTAGGCTTCAATACTCTCTCTGTTACACATCACATCAAACTAGCTAGAGTTTCTGAGTCCCTCTTTCTAATTCCCACAAGAGCAAATCTGTTGGACAAGCTTGGATCAGTTGTGAGCTGCTGGGATAAATGGCTGTGCACAGGGAGCAGGGTTATATCACTCGCTTATTAACAACTTAGTCAAGTCTGTGGGAACTTACTCACTAGAAGAAAATGGGCAATGGAGACAGGGCTATAGGTGATGGGGAGTTTAACTGGATAGCCATCTGTATTAGTCTGTTAGAACTGCCATAACAGAATACTATAGACTGGATGGCTTAAACAATGGAAATGTATTTTCTCACAGTTCTGGAGACTAGGAGTCCAAGATCAAGGTGCCAGTAGAGGTTCAGGTGAGGTTTCTTTTCCTGGCTTGCTGGTGGTCACCTTCTTGTTATGTCCTTACATGATCTTTCCTCTCTGGGCCCTGAAGAGAAATTTCCATTGACTCTTCCTCTTCTTATAAGGCTATCAGTCATATTGGACAAGAGTCCCATCTTTATGGTTAACTTTAACTATTTTCTTAAAAGCCCTACCTCCAAATATGGGGATTAGTGCTTCAACATATGTATTTTAGGGGGACACAGTTCAGTCCATAACAGCATCCCAAAAGGTATCCATAATGTCACTTAAAATAATATGAGTTTAATGCACATTGTTTTACTTGCTAATAATGGTTGTTAATGGTCTAGAACTGTTAAAGATGTGTTAAGGAATAAATAATGAATTAGTTTTTCTTCCTTATGACCAATATTCTCACATGTGTATATACATGTGTGGAATATATGGTCATATATATTCAGTTCTCAATTATCCATACTACTGAAGATGTAAAGTGAATATTCAGATGATCTGAAATAAAAAGTATTTTTTTTTAAATCAAAAATATTTTTGCACCTACTCTATTCTTGTAACCAAATGTCCTATAAGAAGTAATAGTAACATTCAGAGGACCAAGAGTGTAACTTTTCCATGACTTTCTATATAGATGACCATACTTTTAAAGAGTAGGAAAGACGCTTTCTGGAGTTATGTAGCTACCTCTATCCTATTTTATTTAGTAGGAGAGATGGTTATATAGCAAAAAGCATGAAACTGAGCCTCAAAATAATGAGTAGACCTAGCAGAAAACTAAAGGAACTCTTTATAGTATCCAATTTAAATATATTTATCCTGGCTCTCAGAGAATTATAACAAAATTTTAAGGGGGGAGCAAAACAATCCTCCTCTAAACAAATGCTATTCAACCACACCACTGAAATCCACTTACCCAAACACAATGATTTATTTAAGTACTATTTGGGTGCCATTCTAAAAGCAAAAATCCTAATATCACCTCAGCTTAGGGATATTTTTCTGCTCCCAACAAATAATTCTAAGTATTTTGGGTCCTCAGGAAGCTAGTAATATGGAAATATAGTTAAATTTCGAGTCATTCAGTGACTACTCTATTGAATGCTGCCCTAATGCTCCTGTGCCCATCTTGGCTGCCTATTAGGAGAAGGAAACTAACAAAGATTGAGCATCTACTATGTAGAAATACATACTACATAGAACATTTTATTTTCTGGTAATACTTCTGATAGTCAGGTAACTCCTTTAAATACAGAAATTAGATACAGAAAAATCTTCTGTATTTGTATAAATCACTATTTATAATTTTATGGTATAGAACTATAGAGTATATGCAGTATAGTATAGTAGTCAGGAATAAGGACTCTGGAATTAAAAATGTCAAGGTTCATACCCCAGCCCTATCACTTACTAACTGTGTAACCTTAGCCAAATCACTTAAGCTCTTCTAACTCCAGTGTGGATTACTAAAAAGGGATAATAATAACTTCTACTTCAAAGGATTGCTGGAAGGATTAGTAAATAACAAATGCAAATGTTTAGAGAAGTTCATGGTGCATAGTCAGTATGATGCTACTTTTTGCTATAATTACAATCTCTATTATTTCCGTGTTAGCTATGATAGCAAGCAGACTCTAAGTCTCCAATGACCTCCATTTGCTGCTATTCACACTCTTGTGTAATCTCTTCCCCTCAAGTGTGGGTAGAACCTATAAGGCACTTCCAACCAATAAAATACAGCAAAGTTGATGGATGTCACTTCTATGATTAGGTTACATGAAGCTGAGACTTTCATCTTGCTAGCAGACTTTCTCTGCTGCCTCCTTGGCTCACATATGTTAATGAAGCAAGCTACCATATTGGGCTTCTTTTTTTTTTTTAAGATTTTATTTTATTTATTTATTCGTGAGAGACAGAGAGAGAGAGAGAGAGGCAGAGACACAGAGGGAAAAGCAGACTCCATGCAGGAAGCCCGACTCAGGACTCCATCCTCGGACTCCAGGATCATGACCCGAGCTGGAGGCAGCGCTAAACCACTGAGCCACCCAGGCTGCCCCTATATTGGGCTTCTATTTCCAATATGACAATGTGACTATAGAGCGCACAAGCCACTTCTTCAGGAGTTGATTGAAGAGAAGCACAAGGCACCCAGCATCTCTTGAAGAAGCAAAACCAGACTAGTGACCTCACCTCTTCCAAGATTTGCAGAAGCAATCCTATCATGAGCATGCTATGAAGGCACATGCATGAGTTGTGTCTTCCCATAGTGTCAGCTTTATTCAATTATAAAGCAAGGTCTGTTGCAAAGCAAAACACCACACAAAGTCACACAACAAACAAGATAACAACCAAGAGTAAGAAGTTAACCAACTAAACTCAAAGTCAGCCTGTGAGCACGCAGTTGAGATGAGGCCTGTCAGGTCAGGGTCGGCTCTTGCTATGTGCTGATAATTACATTCAAGCAGTGGAGGATCTCTGTTATGTTGAGAGATCAATTGGGCAGAGCCTTCCATGGCAGTTGCCTTTTTGATGTGATCAGACCTGAAACAGTCAGTGTCAGGAGAGTCTGACAGTTTGCTGCCAAAATCCTCCTTCTATAAAGGAGTTTAATCAGGTTTGGGCCTTTGTAAACCTGCTCTGGTTCTACTTGTCATCAGTTCTGGGTGTCTTCCCTGTGCTGGTTTTGGTGCTTTCTGGTCTTAGCTGCACTGCCATTAGCTGCTCACACAACTGCTTGACATAAGACACTGCTTGACATGAGTGATTCCATCTTGCTCTCTATATCCACGTGTAAGTAGACCCACAGAGTTCAAACCTGTTGTTCAAGGCTCAGCTGTCCTATTTTTCTCCAAATACTATACAAAGACTTTCAAGATGTTATTACTCTTCTTTCTTCATTTTTTCACCTAGAAAATTCTCGTGCATCAATGACCATTTAATCTGGCCCTTCCCAGTGTGTTTACACTGCTGTCAGGCAATGCTCAGAAGGTCAGTGTTATATAGCTGGTGTCCTATCTTGGGGGACATCTTCATACGTAGCCATGTCTGAAAAAAATAGATAATGATTTCAATAGCTCACAGTCAGGCCAAATGCTATCATTACAATATGCAAAGGAGCCTCTCAAACACCCTTTTCTAAGTTAAGGCTTAGGCAGAAACAGAGCTGAGATTTATGCCCACAAATCTCAAGTTCAAAATTATGGTTCCCATGACAGTCATAACTTACCCTCAAGCACACAGGTAGTATTTTTAGTTGTTAGGTTATAGTAGGAATGTTGCAGCCTAAAATATATGTGTGATATGTTCAGATTACAGCTAATACAAGATTGGCTAATTTAGATTTCCTTTACTCTAAGGTTGTTTATATTTATACCTAAGCTGATTCACTTGAGTGTGATTTTTACACTTAAAGAAATGTGCATTTCAAATTCAAGGGGGTAATAATTACTTGAAAATTTAAATTAAAGTAGTTAGAGCTTAAAATAGGCAGTGTTTGAGCTCAGCACTCAATGACAGGTACTGGGAATAATATAACCTCAGAGCACATTCAAATATTTAAGTTAAGGAGACTCGGAGGAAGGAAGGCTGTCTTGTTATAAGGAAGGAGAGAGGCCTCAAGGTTAAAATAAACCATACAGGTTAGTACGTGTATTACATTCTGTGTCCTCCAGGTACACGCATACAAGTAATTCTTCTAAATGCATTCATGTATTTAGACTCATTCCCTAAAAACATACCATAAGGTGGATATGAACATTTAATCTTGAAAACCAGCATATAATCATGTGCTTGGGCCTGAAAATAAATTCCGAAGAAGAAAGGAGAAACAGGATATGAGACAAAAAGAAGCAGTATATATTTAGCATCCCCCTTCTGTTTGGATTTCTCAGGTACCAGTGGCTACTTTGGGAAAACTGTGAGTGGATTGGCTTCAGTAGATGGTTAAATTATCTGAGTCAGTCTCTGACTATACTGCAGATTGTGTATGTGGCACTTTGGGACCTTTACTCTTAAAGAAATGCAGATTTCTGAAATAATGTGTAGATATTCAAATTCTTTGTCCATAAATACTACATATTTATATATGCAAAGATATCTAAGTAGGCTCATACATACACACACCAACACACATACTAGGGTTTTGTTTTTTTTTCTTCACTTAGAATTTGAACTATGTGAAAACATTGAGTTCTGGAAGGCAACATTGGGTACAAGATTACTCAGGAGCAATAGAAAGATTTTAAATATTTTTAAATGGACAAGAAGCATGACGGGCATGATATAAAACTTAAAACTAGAAGGCACCTGGGTGACTCAGTCAGTTAAGTGTCTGTTGATTTCTTTTCAGGCCATGATCTCAGGGTTGTGAGGCTCATGTTGGGCTCTATGCTGGGTGTGGAACCTACTTAAGATATTCTCTCTCCCTCTCCTTTGCCCCTGCCCTGCATTTTTTCTCTCTCTCAAAATAATAATAATAATAATAATAATAATAATAATAACCTTAAAACGAGCATTTTACTTGGTCTGCCCCTCAGTTTTGAATATCCAATGATCAAAATATTAGGCTTTAGAAAATAAAATTTGTTTGAAATGAACCAAACTTCTGAGATTGGATTAATACAGTAAACTAATCTCGTGAACATGAACATACTATTCTCCAAAGTTTCATTAAACGAAAGGTATATTTTAAAGCAGTGGTTTTCAAAGTGTGGTTTCCTGAGCCAACAGTATCAGCATCACCTGGGAACTTATTAGAAATGCAAATCTCCCCTGCCTGTCTCTCCATCTACTGGAACACTGGAGGGGAGGACCCAGCAATCTGTTTTAGCAAGACCTCCAGGTGATTCTCACACAGACTAAGGTTTGAGAGGCCATGGTTTAAAAAGAATAAATCCAGATTAGCCTCAAAACAGAAGAAAGCACCATCAGCAGAAAAAAAATTGGAGACATTTTTGAGAAATAGCACACTGGACTGGATACTCAAATCTTATCACATGCAGGAGAAAATGTCCACTAGGGCAGAAGCAGTTCAAGGAAAAGATTACTTTAAAAGAAGGGGGGGGGACGGTTCAGGGTTGAGGGGGCTAGAAGCCCTTGGTGATTAATTTAGGTGGTTGCCTTGGAACACCTGGGCAGGGCTGACCACTCTCCTGCGTCTCTGCGCTCCTCCTCAACACTGTTAATGCCAAGTTCCAGGCAGCTGTGGCCCTTACTCATTATAACAGAGGTTGGGGGGTGTGCCAGTTAAGCAGGACTAGACCCCAGGTGACTCCTGACGGGAAAGATAAATGACCCCAGACCAAGGACATGTGGCTGTCTCTCCCCAGAAACAGTTTCTCTCTCCCCAACAATCATTATTGACAAAACAAAGTAATCCCTACAGATAGGCAAGCAGGGGTTCTTAATTAAAGAGATGAGTAGTCAAACAAGAATTATAATTACTTGAAGAGAACCCACACCATGAGAGGAGCACCAAACTCAGTAAGCAGAAGACCTAATAAAATTAATAAAAATAAGCTAGTGGAGCAATCAGTAAAGAACTTTAGAATCAGTTACATTCATCAGGGATTGCAAATGGTTTTGCATAATAGCAAATCCATCTAAAAGTAAACTGAAAATTAGGTTTATTTTTGTTCTATAAAGAATGAAGGGCGGTAGTCCAAAGCTAGTGTAGCATTTCACTGATGCCATCAGGATCCATACTCTTTCCACCTTTCTGCTTTCCCATTCTTAGAGTGTTGGCTTTTGTCCTGATAACTTAAATAACTGCTGAAACTCCAGACCATATATAATTGCATCCTCTGAACGAAAAGACAAGAAATAAAAAGACAGCACCAATAAACTTGGTCAGAATTACGGAAGGTTTTATAAATTACAATACCCAGAATAGAGAGAGAGGAGGTTGTTAACCTACAGAATATCAACCACATAAGTGTAATTATTATATTTGGAGAGGTTTAAGAAGATATTGCATCTGTGATAAATTTTAAATGTGGGGCACCTGGGTGGCTCAGTTAGTTTAGCATCTGCCTTTGGCTCGGGTCATGGTCCCAGGGTCCTGAGATCAAGCCTCAGATTGGTCTCTCTGATCAGCAAGGAGCCGGCTTCTCCCTCTCCCTTTGCCTGCTGCTCACCCTCCTTGTGCATTATTTCTCTGTCTCAAATAAATAAAATCTTTAAAAAAAAATTTTTAAGGTAATTGGCAAAATAAAAACTCAGTCAATGGACTAAATAGCAAAGTGGACAGAGCTGAGGAGCAAATTAGTGAGTTAGGAAACCAAACTAAAGAATGTTAGAAAAAATCCCAGAAATTTAGAAAACCACTAAATTTAAAGCAGAGAAATTGAAAAATATTCATGGAGAAACCATGGAGGAATTCCAAAGAACAAATAAAAAAAAAATCAAAAGAGCTTCTATAGATGCAAAGCAGGTTACTTCCTCATATTAGCTGAGAATAACCCCCCTCTATTGTCTGTTCCTTCACTCTTTAATCACCAAGTAAACAATGTAAGCCTCATAATCCAAGACTACTTGAACTGGTTAAAGACTTCCACCTTCAAGCTGATACCTGCAACAATGTTGTTACTACTTAGATATTACTTGAGCATTGCAAAGGATAGGAAATAAAGACTAGATGAACTCTTTAGCACATGGTGTTTTTCTTTTACTGCATTAACAAAATAAAATTTATGACATGAACCAGAGAGATGTAGGCAGCCCTGGGTTGGGCAGACATTAAAGCAAAAAAAAAAAAAAAGTACGCTAACAGGTAAAAAATAAAGTGATATAAAGAGATTTAACAGACTGATTATGACAAAAGAAAATAGATATTGCAGTATTATTTTAGACCAAATAAAATTTTAAAAAGGGGGCATTTATTGTTTTAAAAAAGGATATATTTTACATTTATAAAAGGTACAAATTGGAAAGAATATTTAACAGTAGTAAACTTGTATGCACTTATGAACACAATTCTGAAACTTATAAAGCAATCGCTAGTAGAAAAACAGTTAGAAATGTGACTTTGATACAGCTCTCTCTTAGAAATAGACTAAGTAGAAAAAAAGGTAATAAGTTTGATCTATATGTAGATCATATATATTTTATATTCTCCTTTTTCTTCTTAATATAAATAAAAGCTAATACTTCAAAAGATCAATAAAATAAACTTTCCTTTTTTTAAAGATTTTATTTATTTATTCATCGCTTCCTATGGGGAGCTCGATGCAGTACTCGATCTCAGGACCCGGGGATCATACCCTGAACCAAAGGCAGACACTCCACCATGGAGCTACCTAGGTGCCCCTAAAACAAACTTTCAACAAGAAAGTAAAAGAAAAGACACAAAATAAACAACATTGGAAATTAGAATGTAGCATGCTTCAGAAAAAAATTTTTTTTTAATTATAAGAGAAAATAAAGCATAATTTTGCTCCAATATATCTAAAAATCTAGATCACATAGACAATTTTTCAGAAATAGATTCAAAACCAGGTAAAAACATTAATACTGTAAGCAAAAACCATAAGAAAATATAAAAGACAAAACAAGAAAAACTGTTAAAAATCTACCAGGATTAGGATATTTTTAAGGCAAATCCATCAAATAAAGAACAAATCATTCTATATCACATAATACAGTCTAGAGTATAGAAAAGTATAAAAAACATGACAGTATGACAGTTAATTTTGACACCAAAGCTGGAAACACAATACAAATAAAAATGTAGGCCAATATCAGTTCTATTTTTTTTTTAAGATTTTATTTATCTATTCATGAGAGACACATACACAGAGAAAGAGAGAGAGAGAGGCAGAGAGGCAGGCAAAGGGAGAAGAAGGCTCCATGCAAGGAGCCCGAGGCGGGACTCGATCCCAGGTCTCCAGGATCAGGCCCTGGGCTGAAAGCAGCGCCAAACCACTGAGCCACCCGGGCTGCCCCCCATACCATTTCTAAATACAGATTCAAATCATAAATAAGGTATTAGAATATAAAATCCATCACTCTATGCATAAATGGAGTTTATACAAAGAGTGCAAGGATGATTCACGACACTAAAGGGACATTTGAGAAAAATAACCATTAAAAAAAAAGGAAAGAAAGAAAAAAAGAAAAATAACCTTTAAACTTGGAACCAGAAGACCTACCTTCTAGTCCTGGATCATGCAAAACACTTAGCCTATCTGAGTTACCTAATATTTATTTTTAAAATCTCTTCCAATTTAAAAATAAATGATGAAAAATAAGATTTTAAAGAATGGGGAAGACTATTTTATAATATTCTTATTAAGGATCATAAAGTTAGATATTTTATTTATTTTTTAAAATATTTTATTTATTTATTTGAGAGAGAGAGCGTGCAGGAGCGCACATGTGGAGGGGGGGAGTGGCATAGGGAGAAGCAGACTTCCCTCTGAGAAGGAAGCCTGAAATGGGGCTGGATCCCAGGACCCTGATCATGGCCTGAGCTGAAGACAGACACTTAACTGACTGAGCCACCCAGGCGTCCTAAGTTAAATGTTACAAATATACTTTTTTTTTTTGAGATTTTATGTATTTATTCATGAGAGACACGTAGAGAAAGGCAGAGACATAGGCAGAGGGAGAAGTAGGGTCCCTGTGAGGAGCCCGATGTGGGGCTCGATCCCAGGGCCCTGGGATCACACCCTGAGCCGAAGGCAGAGACTCAACCACTGAGCCACTCAGGCGCCCCATAAGTACACATTTGTGTAAAGATGAAAGTGCCTCCTCATTCAGAGGTGTAGGGCCATTCCTAAAACTTTAATGGCATACCAAGATTTCTGAAGGAGAGGCGCTCCTGAATCCGCACCTCGGCAAGAGGCCATAGCCAGACGTGCTGGAACCATGTTTGGCAACCAGTATGACAATGATGTCACTGTTCGGAGCCCTCAGGGCAGGCTTCATCAAACTGAATATGCAATGGAAGCTGTCAGGCAAGGTTCAGCCACAGTTGGTCTGAAATCAAAAATCCATGCAATGTTGATTGCATTGAAGAGAGCACAAAGGTTGCAGCTCATCCGAAGAAAATTCTCCATGTTCATAACGATATTAGTACCTCAATTGAGGGACTTACTGCTGATGCTAGACTGTTATGTAATTTTATGCGCCAGGTGTTTGGATTCCAGATTTGTATTTGACAGACCTCTTCCTGTGTCTCCTCCTGTATCTCTAATTGGAAGGAGGACCCAGATACCAACACAACGATATGGCCATATGGTGTTGGACTGCTTATTGCTGGTTCTGATGATATGGGCCCTCACATTTTCCAAACCAGTCCATCTGCCAACTATTTTGACTGTAGAACCATGTCCATTGGAGCCCGTTCTCAATCAGCTCGTACTTACTTGGAGAGACATATGTCTGGGTTTATGGAGTGCAATTTGAATGAAATGGTTAAACATGGTCTGTGTGCCTTAGGAGAGACACTTCCAGCAGAACAGGACCTAACTACAAAAAAATGTTTTCATTGGAATTGTTGGTAAAGATTTGGAATTTACAATTTATGATGATGATGATGTATCTCCATTCCTGGAAGGTCTTGAAGAAAGACCACAGAGAAAGGCACAGCCTGCTCAACCTGCTGATGAACCTGCAGAAAAAGCTGATGAACCAATGGGGCATTAAGTCACAAACCAGTCTATATGTGTATTATCAAATATGTAAGAATGCAGGGGCCCTTACTGCTGACACTAATCTATACTTTGAACCAAAAGATGCAGGGTGGTCTTATGGTATGTTTTAGGAATCAGTCCAGATGTGTTTTTCCAAGTAACTTGTCTGAACCATATAATCGTATGCATTTTTCTTTGAGAGGGTCTATATAATCATTTTCTAGAAAGTATAGTTATCGTACTACTGTTTTTATATGAGGAACATAGTGTGTGGTTTTAAAGACAACTGTGAAATAAAATTGTTTCACCTGCCTGTGTAAAAAAAAAAAATTTCTGAAGGAGAATAAGAATCAAACATTACTTACAATATGCTTATAGTTAAAAAATAATTATAGAAGGTAAATAACTAGGCTAGATCTATAAATTAGCAAGACCTACTCAAGCACATAATTCTCAAGAGTGAATCTACAAAAGCCATTTGAATCTGAAAACATTAAGTCAAGTAATTTAAGTCAAACACAGAGAAACAGAGCCATAGAGAGAAATATCTTTTCTTCTGACACCTTTTAATGCTTCCAGGTTATTCCTCTGTTGTTGACCTCTAGGAGACATTGATTGTGAAGTATTTTATGCAACTTTACAAAGCACCATGACATCCTATGACATCCAATAGATGGGATATTATGCAACCAATAAAAATAAGGTTTATAAAGGACAAAAATATATCTTTAAAGAAAATGCCTCTAAAACAATGTGAATTTTTTTAGCAAGCAGAATACAAAATTGTAAACACAATGCAATACTACTTTATTAAAAAATACACATAATCTTATATATAATTATATATATATATGATACGTAATATATATAAGCTTTGAGTCCTCAACATCTAAAGCCATCTGGATTCACTTTCTTTAAAAAAAAATAATGTCTTCGGTTTTTCTAAACATTCCACCCTTTCATTGATCACCCACTTTTGCACATAGCCCCTCCTCTGGCATTACCTTCTTTAAGCGTGGACACTCCTAATCACATAGCTCCTGAAAGTATCATTAACATAAGGCTATTAAGTGTGAAGATTTTCACTAAACATTAGGCTTAATGGAGGGGAATTGCCATAGCACATACAGGAAACTACTTAATAGTAAGATTTTCTGGGACGCCTGGGTGGCTCAGTGGTTGAGCGTCTGCCTTCGGCTCAGGGTGTGATCCTGGAGTCCTGGGATCGAGTCCCATGTTGGGCTCCATGCAGGGAGCCTGCTTCTCCTCTCTCTGCCTGTGTCTCTGCCTCTCTCTCTCTGTGTCTCATGAATAAATAAATAAAATCTTAAAAAAAATAGTAAGATTTTCCTATTGTGTATTGTCTATTGTAAAGCTACAAAAAGTAACGTTTTGTGGCACTGCATCCAGGATAGGTGGTTGGAATAAATACTATATCCCAAAATTAAATCCAATTTAAAATTAAATCCAAAGTAAGAATTTAGGGTATGCTTAAGAAAGTACTCCAATAAGAAAGAAGCATATTCCTTTCAGTTTTTGTTTTTGGTTTTGTTTTTATTTTTGTTTTAGAGAAGGAGAGGAGTGGGGAAGGGCAGAGGGAGAGAGAGAATCTTTTTTTTTTTTTTTTAAGATTTTGTTTATTTATTCATGAGTGATACAGAGAGAGAGGCAGAGACACAGGCAGAGGGAGGAGAAGCAGGCTCCATGCAGGGAGCCCAATGTGGGATTCCATCCCAGGACTCCAGGATCATGCCTTCAGCCAAAGGCAGATGCTCAGCCACTGAGCCACCCAGGTGTCCCAGGAGAGAGAGAATCTTAAGCAGGCTCCATAGCCAGCACAGAGCCCAACACAGTGCCCCATCTCACAACCCTGAGATCATGACCTAAGTCGATATCAAGAGTCAGCCACTTAACTGACTGAAGCACTCAGGTGTCCCAGAAACATATTCTTTAATAGTCAGCAAGACAACTGGCAAAATATTATTTTGGTGAACTATTTTTTAATTAGGTAAGATTCCCCACCTGACAGTGTATTCCAAGACGAATCTAAAATGGCCTAAAGATTTATATATAGAGGGGATCCCTGGGTGGCTCAGCAGTTTAGTGCCTGCCTTTGGCCCAGGGCGCGATCCTGGAGTCCTGGGATTGAGTGCCACGTCAGGCTCCCGGCATGGAGCCTGCTTCTCCCTCTGCCTGTGTCTCTGCCTCTCTCTCTCTATGTCTATCATGAATAAATAAATAAAATCTTTAAAAAAAAGATTTATATATAGAAAACTAAAACATTCAGTGTTGAACAATAATAAAAGTGAGCATTGATAAAATCATGGAGTAGGGGAAGGAATTTCTGAAACATGAAAGAAAAATTGGATATCTAGAAAGAAACGGGAGAGTACACTTACAAAAAGTTGTTCAAAGGAAATAATTACACACAAAAACAAAGGTATATGTAAAATGATCCTTGTGGTAGGGTTGTTTATATATCCAAATTATGTGAAGGGCACCTGGATGGCTCAGCAAGTTAAGCGCCCAAGTCTTGGTTTCAGCTCAGGTCATGATCTCAGGGTGGTGAGATCAAGCCCCACGTCCCACATCAGGCTCTATGCTCAGCAAGGAGTCTGCTTGTCCCGCTCCCTCTGCTCCTCCCCCACTCATGCATGCTCACTCTCTCTCTCTCATTCTCTCTCTTGCAAATAAATACATACATAAAATCTTTTAAAAATAATGACAAATAAATCCAAATATGTGAACTAATTTAGACATCCATCAATGGGATTTAGTAAAATAAATTACAGTTCTTCCATATATTACATTTAAAAATAATGTGTTTATATATATTTATATGAAAGGACATTCACAAAATGTTAATAAATGGGAAGGGGGAATTATTACAAAACAGTATATAAATATATATATATAAATAGTATATAATTTTTTTAATGTTCAAACATATAAGTAAAATTGCATCATTTCCTCAGTCAAAGCTTCCTATGTCTTCCTAATACCTACAGAACAGCCCAGCTTTCTAGCATAACATTTGAAGCTCCTACATCAAACATTCATTTTCCTCCCTCAAGAGAATGTGCTTTATTCACACAAATCTATTATCCTGTCCCAAAGGACTGTGTGCTGTCACATTTTCATGGAGCTCATGCTGTTCTCTCAACCTGGAAGGAGAAATCTTCCACATTTGCTTCTTAAGGAAATTCTCCTCATGTCTCAAGCTCTGCTCCAATGTCACCTTTTGCTGGAAACTAGCACTAAGCCCACCCCCACTCCCTCCCTACATTCCTACAGCACAATATTTAGACCATTCTTATACATCAGCATTTCTGACAAGCTTCCTCCATACACAATACTGAGTTTAATGCTCATAATGGAGGTTCCAACAAGTGTTTGCTTAAATACAAGGCTTATAAAATTTTAATTATTTGATCAAGTTCTCAAAATAAAAAATAAATCTATCCTTTTTTGGGCATTCTTGTTTCCACTAATTAAAGAAAAATTGAATGAAATGAAAAAATGTAAATAAAAGTATCTCGTAATTTGGCTTCACCCCCCTCAAGGCAACCTCTATTAAGAATTTAGTACATACACCTTTCACAATTTATTATGTGTGCTTCATTTTTCTGTAAAAGTGGCATCATAAAAGGAAATTTTTTATTGGATTAGCAACGTTCCTCTCCCTAACCTTCTCAACAGAAAAATGTAGAATATTGGTTTTCTTCAAAATTCTTCCTGCTTCTTTTTCCTATTAGACAAGCATTTGCTTTTAATTTTATTCAACTCCACCTATAAATCCTCAATTTGCCAGGTGCTTTCGTGATATGGAAGCAATAATTCACAGTGACTCTTCTGGTCTATCTGGACCTGTCTGTCTGTGTGTGTGACTCAGGCCTCTCACTTCATCTTAGAACCTACATTGGGCTGACTTTTGGGCTTTCTCATACTAGGTTTATTTTTTTTTTCATACTAGGTTTAAATGGTGCTAATAAAGTATTAATGGGGTACACACTGAAATTGCACAGCCACTATCTCCTGAGCTGTATCTCAAGGCTTTGCAGAAAAAGAACTCGACTGGTGGGCAAATCCAGAGTATCTCAAGCTCCGCTTCCCACGGTCTTTGTCACAGCAAACCTTTAGCCCTTTACATCTCTGGATTTCAGTTTCTTAATCAATGAGGGATTGGATGGACATCATCAGGAATTTACAAACTATGCTCCAAATAGTGCTGGAACCCTGAGAACATACCCCCAAGGCCTTCGACAGAAGGATAGAGAAGATAATTATTTAATAGGTAAATAATTAATAGCAAATCACAGTTACTCAGCCAAATATCTCATCTTAGTAATTCCTTAAAATGATAAGAAAATGACAAGAGACCTCTCCAGAACCCAGACAGTGTGTGGCATATAAGTGAAACAAAATATCGATTTGTTAAGGAATAGAACTTATGTGCCATTATATTGGAATCTTTAAGCTTGAAAACATATACTTTTATTGTTGTTGTTTCACTTTCTCTCTATACCCCTTGTGTCCGGTTCTCTTTGAGAGGAAGCTTTCACACCAGCTCAGCCTTGTCTGAGTATTCTGTTTCAAAGCTTGCTACAGGAACCCCTGGGTGGCTCAGTGGTTGAGCATCTGCATTTCGCTCAGGACGTGATCCCAGGGTCTTGGGATTGAGTCCCATATCCAGCTCCTGGCAGGGAGCCTGCTTCTCCCTCTGCCTATGTCTCTCTGCCTCTCTCTCTCTGTGGCTCTCAAAAATAATAAATAAAATATTTAAAAAACCAAACTTGCTACAAATAATGAAATAGGAAGAGCACTGGATTCGAACAGGCAGGGAATCTGAGTCTCAGGTCTGCCACTGATTTTTGACCTTGATCAAGTGACTTACCTCTCTGGGACTGTCCCTTTGTGCAACTACTTATCAGTCAATTTGCACCCCTTACCACACACCTGATACTAAACTAAAATATTAGGAAAACTATGACTAACATGACTCCACCCATTCTCCTGGAGCTCACATGGTGATAGGGGAAAGGTAGAAAGACAAATAAATACAGATACGTAAAAGCCAGTGGAACAGCCTCGAGAATGTGTGACCACAGGACTACCAAATCCGTTTCAAACCCCAAAAGTATACAGCTGCGTGGAAAGTAGTTCATGCTCTTAAATACTGTTCATGTTTCCTCCACAAATCATTGAAAAACGGGGATAGAACTTTGGAGCAGGTGCTAGTTGACCCACATTAACGATCCCTTCCAAGCTGGTCTGAAACTGCCAACAATCAGACAACAGAGGTGGGGGTCCATCACCAGCACCGGCATGTGGGAGGGGTTCAATAAATATTTGTTGATTTGTGACTAAGTAATGTCTAGCAGGCCGAGCAGGCCGGAGCAGAGGGAACCTTCCAGCTTTTCTCTATTGGTATGGATTCAGCCAAAGCTAAGACACAGAAAATGTGACCCTGGGGACTGGAGTGGAGCATGAAAGTCACTCCTCGGGACATGAACCTGGGCAGTTTTCATCCTGTTGTGCTTCCAAAGCTGATTTTCCAGCAAAATGAAAATAGTAGTAGTGATGGTGATGATAACTCTGCAAGATTGGAGATAATTACTGTCCTCATAGAATCATAGATGAATGTTTTAGCCTCCGACAGAGAAAAAATTTTCCAACATGAATATGTCTTTACATGAAGTAGGCAGATCTCAGGACTCTAACTCAACAAGGACGTTCCTTTTGGGCAAATCATTTGCAGATGCCTGTGAGCGGCAGGCGTGTAAAGGAAGGATGATAACAGATTTTCTGTGCTGTGCATCACTCAGGGTGGCTTGTCCGGTGACATTCTGGGCTTCCAGGTGTGGCCTCAAAGCCGGAGAGGGTTCCAGCAGGGCTGCGGTCCGCAGCAGCTGCCTGGTGAGCAGATTCAGAGCACAGCTGTTTGGCTCAGAGAATGGCAGATAGGAAGAACGCTCTGCCTGCCACAGAAGTCAGCTGGGACATCTGCTATTCTTGCAAATTGGTCTATATTAAATACGTAATTCAAGGGCTAAAATTAAAACCAAAATGAGCCCACAATTTCTAGAGCAGTCTTCAAACATTCCAGTCATAGCAGCGCTTCTTTTAATACAGCCAGCCATCTTCGGAGATTCAAAAGGAATTTCCTCTAAGCAGAAAAGTCGGAAGAGAGTTCTTCAAAGATCCTTGAGGGAAACTCACTCTGATAGCAGGAAAAGAAAGTTCAAAATGCCTCAGAGACTACATGCATGGAAAAATACTTTAGACTGTCAAGGCAAGAGGAGGTCATGTTAGATGATACCTAATACAGCATTGGGTTAGAAATCCTGCTCAAAACTGTAAGAGCAGAAGTGCTATTAAAGGCATAAGCTTGTAAAGCAAGGATGCAAGAACATAAATACACACTCAGAAAACATTATCTCCATTAATGTATATGTGCATACATACTGATGCAGGGGTGGTGTCCAAAATGTCTAACAACTCCTATGGCAGCAGAGGATGATCAACTATCCCAGTCTGTTTGGGACTAACGGGTTTCCTGGGATATGGAACTTCTAGTACTAACAGCCCTGGGCAGCCCTGGGCAGCTGGGATATTTGGTCACCCTTATTCAAGGGCGCTAAGCAACCTGAACAGCTATATACCCTGGTGGGGCCTGGTGGGTTCTCTATCTGATCTCTCATCCTTGGTCAAGTCTGAGGATGTTTTTGAACCAGATGAACCCTGGGAATCACACAATCCTGTATTTGGTTCCCCTGAATTTCTCACACTTTCTCCTGCCTCTGTGCCTTTGCACAAACCGTTCTCTCCACCTAGAAAATCCCTGGCCAACATCTGTAACTGCCTCCCAGAAGACCTCTTGACCCTTCCAAAACTGAATTAAATACATCTCTGAAGGTCTTCCCTAAGGACTCTATATTTACTCCTGTATTCAGAATTTGAGGGAAAACATGAAGCAGAAAGGCAGCTCCACATAGAAGCTGGATTGTTCATCTCAATTACTTATGAACAAGGAAGAATCAGTGAGCATCTCTCAAATTTCCACCCCCAAATTCCAAACCAAAGTAATTTTTATTGCATTTGATAACATTCTTCAGGAAGCCACTAAAAGCTATTATGGGTTTTTGTACATGCTGCCAGGACCCCAGATGGAGCAGAACATAATCTGAATCTGAGGGGCACCTAGCTGGCTCAGTCAGTACTGCATGTGACTCTTGATCTCAAGGTTGTAAGTTCGAGCCCCATGCTGGGTTAGAGATTACTTAAAAATAAAAATCTTAGAAGAAGAAGAAGGAAGAGGAGGAAGAAGGGGAAGAGGAGGAGGAGGAGACAGTGATTTTTAGGGTCAGTAATGAAGACCCACTGTTTGTGCAGATCTGGGCCACAGCTCTGCTAATAGGAGAAATATTCTTCTTCAGCTTTGGTTAGGCCATCTTGTCGCTGAGAAAATAAATTACTCTTAGTTCTTGAGAGGTGTAATTAGTTACTACGGCATCAGCAGTTCCAGGAGCCATCCTCGGTGGGGAGACCAAGTTGGAAATGGAGGAAAGCTTTGCATCTTCCCCTTCTCCCAAGGCCCACTGCCCTCCCAACTACTGAGCCTGCAGGAATCAGGAAAGACCCAGAGTTGAGCAATATCCTTCTATGGAAAGTAGCAGAGTTTACCCAGAGGGCACAGAAGTCACGGGTGTGAACTGAAGCTAGAACCAGGTCAAGGAAGGGGGAACACCTATATAGACTGGAGTTAGGGTCCCAGCAAGAAACAAATGGCATATTCATAGAGGGAAATCCACGGAGAGTTTGATGAAAGGTCTATTTACAAAGGTGTGGGCAGGGTGTAGGGAAATCACAAAAGATTAGTGTAATTCCTGGGGCTGGTACTATAGGTGTTACCACCCTTAGCTAGACAAAGTGGGGAAATGGTTACCAGATACTTGAGACAAAAAATGCTGAGTGGAAAGAGCCATATGACGAGCTTGGCATCTATGGTGGCAAGACTCGGCGAGTGGGCGGTGACAAGGCAGGAGAGAGCTGATTTCTCTTCCTTTCCCCCTCCAGTCTCTTGCTTATGTTCCCCTTGGGGCCAAAGGGAAGGGAGCTGTCCACATAATTCAAGGTCAACTCCTGGTGCGCAAGACAGGGTGGGGAAATGTACAGAAGATCTGGAGGGAACAAACAGAAGGTGTCCAGCACATGAACACTCACATTGTGAAACCCTGCATCTTGTGGTCATTTCCTTTAAATGCACAAAGAAAATTCCAAACTCAGGGTCCCTGACTGGCTTGCTTGATAGAGCATGCAACTCTTGATCTCAGGGTAGTGAGTTCAAGCTCCTTTTTGAGTGTAGAGCCTACTTAAAATAAGAAAAGAAAATTCTAAACTACAGTTGACTCTTGATCAACACAGGTCTGAACTGCCTAGTACACTTACATGTGGATTTTTTTTCGATAAATACCGCACAGCACTGTAAATGTGTTTATTTCCTCTTCCTTATGATTTTCTAAAAAACAATTTCTTATCTTTAGCTTACTTTATTCTAAGAATACAGTATATGACATACAAAATACGCACTAATTGACTATTGATGTTATCAGTAAGGCTTTCAGTCAATAATAGGCTATTTGTGGTTAATAATATGTGTGTGGATTTTTGACCATGTGGGGGTCGGGGGCTGGTGTCCCTCCACTCCCACATTTTTTAAGGGTCAACTGTATTTAGAACCTGAATCTTGGCAGTGATTAAGAGCATTGGTGAGACTGCCTAGGATCTGGGGCAAGTTGTTTCACGCCTCTACAACATGGTTTATTCACCTATAAAATAGGCACAATAGTAGTACATGTTGTAGAGTTGTCGAGATTCAGTAAAGCATCCAACATAGCAGATGGTAAATAGTAAGCACTTAACAAATGTTAATATTTATTTCCCATTTATTACTATCACTGGGTTTTGCTAAGTATTATATATGCCGTGCCATTTGATGTTTTCCTATTAAAGAGGCTACAGGGTCAAGGGAACAAGGGGAAGAATCAAAGTCTTCTCCATGCCGTTCTTTCTGGTACCAAGAGGAGAAGCCACCTAATCACTGGATGTGCTAAGACACAAAGGCCATCGTGTCAGGCAAGAAACCCAGAATGTCAGAGATACTAGAGACAATGTTTGCAAGAAAGATGGTAAAGCCAAACTCCCCAGTTGACTCATGTAGTTTAAAACATCCACCCTCAGGAAAGGGTTGGGAGGCTCATACATTCCTATTATACTTAAAAGAAAAAATAGACCAGAAAAATGAAATTGAGTTTGTGTAGAACAGTCTATGCACTACACAGAGAGATGAAAACTCTTCAGTGATTCAGTGGTGATTTTACCATGTGTCTGAGAGAGTGAAGAAAGTAGGATACCTCTGACAACAATAAAAGTCATGATCTGCATACACTTATTTTTTTCTTTGTATATAACTGGTCACAACTTAAGCCCACTGGGAGAAACTGATGCCATTCAAGTGTTCCCGACGGGTTGGAAGCACAGGATTTTCTTCTCTACATCCCACCACAAGTATAATCCTTTTGGTAAAATTTTCTGTTTGACAACTTGACATAGCTAAGTTAAAAACAGAGAACTAGTATTGGTGAGTCAATAGCATTCTATGGACTCATGAGTAACTAAGTTCAGTGTCAGATAGGAATGCAGATGCAGGGAAAGCAGAACAGTTTCAGCCGGGGTGATATGAATGAATTGGGAGCAAACAAAGGATTAACACCAAAAATATGCATAATACAATCCTTGGACTTCACATTTTAGTCTCTCATTATCTTACCTGTTTTGATTCAAGAAACTTGCTAAGACATTGGTAGGCTATGACTTTTTTTTTTTTTTGATAGTGGTTTTCAAGTTTATTTTTTTAAATAACACCTTTACTGAAATACAATTCACATACCATACATTTCAAGTGTACAATTTCAAGGATACAATTCTGTGGGATTTTATTTTTTGTTTTTGTTTTTTTTTTGTTTGTTTTTTTAAGTATAGTCACACTTATGTGCAACCATCAGCACAATTTTAGAACATTTTTATCATCTCAGAAAGAAACCCCACACCCTTTAGGTATTACTCCTTTGTCTCTCTCTTCTTTCCCCAGCCCTAAACAACCACTAATCTATTTTCTGTCAATATGGATTTACCTCTTCAGGCCATTTCTTGTAAATGAAATGAGATCTGTTGTTGACGGTCTTCTTTCGCTCAGCATAAGGTTTTCAAGGTTTATCTGCATTGTCATATATATCGGTACTTCATTCTTTTCTATAGCAGAATAATAATCATTTGAAAGATATACCACATTTTGCTTACCTGTTCATCTGTTGATGGACATTTGAGTTGTTTCCACATTTTGGCTAAGATGAATAATACTATAAACATTTACATACAATTTTGGGGAGGACATATGTTTTCATTTCTCTTGAGGGGATACCTAGGAGTGTAATTGCTGGGTTAGATGGTAACTCTATGCTCAACTACTTCAGAAACTACCAGACTATTTTCCAAGATGGCTGCACCAGTTTACATACCCTTGACTCCTTCATCTTTTTTTTTTTAAGATTTTATTTATTTTTGAAAGACATATATATAGAGAGAGAGGCAGAGACACAGGCAGAGGGAGAAGCAGCCTCCATGCAGGCAGCCTGACGTGGGACTCGGTTTCGAGACTCTGGGATCACATCCTGGGCCGAAGGCAAACACTCAACCACTGAGCCACTCAGGTGCCCCTCCAGAGTAAACATTTTGTTCTCACTTCCCCATCTATTCCCAAATGTATGCTGACCATCAATAGCAAGTCACAGTAAATCTTCTGAGGATTCTAATAAAAACTGTGTTGTCCATTGTAGTATCCCTATGAGATGAATTCATTTTATTTATTTTATTCTCAGAAAACAAAAACAAGTGAAATAGTCAGGAAGGGCATAGCTATTTCCATTAAGCTAATTAGGAAACAGAAACAGGAAAATTCATAACTTGCCCTAGGACACGTCTAGGTGCTAATGCTGGGGATAATATCATGTACTTCAATTTCTTCCCTCCAATTGGAATGATAAGATATTAACATCAAAACTAACAATGCAAGATGTATGTGCTATGAATTGAATGGGTGACAAGAGCCAAAATATAAGAAGTATTTTAAAGAGGTGAAAGCAGATGAGGATAAGGGTATACTGGGGACAAAGGAGAAAGACACAAGGGAGATTTCCTAGACGAAAAGAGAAGGTGACACTGGAGCTTGGCCTTAGGGAATGTTTAGAAGTTTGAGGGTTTGACAAGTCAAGTTGAGAGAAGACAGTGCTGGCCTGCAAAGCAGCAAGACCAACAACTTGGAAAACACAAGCAGAGCCAGGAAACAATGGGTAGTCCAGTTGCAACAAAAAATACTCCTTTATGTTAAGCTGAGTAGTAATAGGTTATGGATTCAAAAATAGTTATCGAATTAAAGAATCTGGTCTTTATTCAGTGGACAGTAGAGAAAAATCAACAAAATTTTATTAAAGGATTTTCATAATCAGTGTGGTGTTTTAAGGATATATTGTGGCAGTACTATAAGGAAGCAAGGTAAAAGGATATGTAATGAAAAAAGAAACACTAGTTAAAAGACTATCATAATAATCCAAGTGCGAGATAACAAATGTTTGTCTCAGAGGTTCTTAACTAGGGCATATGTTAACTCCCAGGAGACATTTGCAATGTCTGGGGACATTTTTGGTTGTCACATAGTGCAGAGTCCTTCTGGCATCTGTTGGATAGAGACCAGGGATACAGCTAAACATTCGGCAATGCATCCTACAGCAAGAGTATCTGGCCTACAATGTCAATAACGCCAAGGATGAGAAAACCTGGTCTAAATTAAGGTAGTAATAAAAAATAAAAGCAAATGACAGATAATAGAATTATTTTCAAGGAAGAAGTGATAGGGTTTGATGGTAGTTGGGTCTGGAGGCAAGAGATAGGGAGTAGGTGGTTTATAACATGCTTGACAAATTTCTAATAGCAAAAACAAAAAAAAATTTAAAGAAATTAGTAGGAGGAAGAAGGAAGAGTATAATGAGTATATGTTTTTATCTTCTTAGTATCCTTTTCTTTGGAAACAACCTACTCCTCAAACTGTAATGGCATTTGGATGGGAAAGATCACACCCTCAAGCCACCTACAAGCAGTACTTTTCTGATCTAGGTCTAGCCAAACAGAATCACCATAGATTTGGCCTTACTGAACGTTCTCTTAGTGAGCATGTAATCCAAGCAGATCAATAAGAGTTCTTTCTGAATTCTGCATGTCACAGATATGAAGCTAGCCTATCTGAGAATTAATGAGAGAAAAACCAAGAAACAGGCTCTAAACTATAAAGAACAAACTGATGGTTACCAGAGGCTAGGGTGAGGGGAGGATGAATTAAATAGGTGACAGGGATTAAAGAGGGCATTGGTTGTGATGAGCATCAGGTGCTGTTTGTAAGTGCTGAATCACTATATTATACACCTGAAACTATTATTACACTGTATGTTAACTATCTGGAATTTAAATAAAAGCTGAAAAAAGAATTAAACCATGGCAAGCATAGCAGAGTAAGGAAAGACAGACAGAAAACCATAGACAGAAACAGAGACAGAAATAAAATTTAAGTGATATCATTAAGTTCCTGGATCTAGCTATGCCTGAAATACAAGATTCAGATTTCCCAGTTAGATTTGGCCAACACATTTCCCACTTTTGTTATGCTAGACGTGGATTTCTATTTCTTTCAAATGAAAAAGTCTTAGCTAATAACAAAAGAATGAGATTAGTTTTCAACGTGTTAACAGATGGAAAATTTATCAGTGAGAAAGCAGCTAGAATGTAGAGAACTAAGTTAAGTATTTTGGAATTTATTTTTTGAGAGATGACAGATGCCAGTATAGTTGGGACCATTTTGGAACAGGCCAAAGATCAAAAGACTTGGTATTTCCTTTCTAATTTATAAGAAAATAAAAGGAATCAAATTATTAAGAAGTCTAAATTAATAAATCGTGATCATCTGGAAATAGTAATCCTACTAAAGATATTAGCAACTAGTTAGGAGTTATTTTGAACTATTTGTGGTTTCATCACATGTAGAATAGCTGCAGATTTGTTCAGTTCTGGCCTACCAATTGTTAATCATTTGCCTATTTGCTCTTGGATTTTTTTTCTCTGCTTCTTGTTTCTCTGCTTGTTCTGTACTACAGAGGTTTGATTTCTGCAAAACACATTGCCCAGGCTTCTTTGCCAATTGGCTTCTCATTAGTTTGGCTAATAAAAGTCATTAGCAGGAGTTTGGAGTATGGAAGATGGGGAGAAGCCAGAGTATGTCTCTCCTTCTTTCCTTGCTTGGGCCAGTATTTCTAGCAGTGGTTGTGTCTTCTCCATGGTCCCAGTTCCCACAATCAATCCTATTTTTGGTGGCCTCAGCTCCCACTAAGCCGACCCAGCTCCTAAAGACTGGTGAAAGCTCCTCCTCTTTCTGTCCCTCCAGCCCTGGAAGTGCTGGCAACTTCTTGCTATTACTAATCTCTGGCTTTATCATTTGCTGTTTGCCTTTTTAGCTCTTCCAACACCTTTGTAACCAGTTCCCCATGTTAAATTCTATTAAACCACTTGGTTTGGATTCTCTGATTTTTTTTTTCTGATTCATTTGCTAAGTATTTTAGTCAGTTTGGAATGCTATAACAAAAATACCATAGACTGAGTGACTTAAACAACATTTATTTCTTGAGGTTCTGGAGGCTAGATGTCTAAGGCTGGATGTCTAAGATCAAAGTGCTAGCATGTCAGATTCCTTGTGAGAGTCCTCTTCCTGGTTTATAGATGGCCACCTTCTTGTGGTGTCTTCATATGGTGGAGACACCCTGTCTCTTGTGTCTCTTCTCATAAGAGCACTAATCCCATTCACGAGGGCTCTACCCTCATGACCTATTTACATGCCAAATGCCCACCTCCCAATACCACCATGCTGGGGATTAGGGCTTCAACACATAAATTTGGCAGGGGGTAGTGAGGAAGGTTATGCAAACATTCCATTTATAGCACCTAGTCTTCAATTCACATCACCAGAACTGGGTGATGGACAAAGGAACAAAAGAAGCCCATTGGCAATTTTTAACCCTTAGATTCAATTAAATAAGATATATAAAATGATTATGTTGGTGGTGGATATAAAAGTATAAAATATAGTTCATAAGGAGCCTGTGATAGAAAGCCATACATAAACAAAATAAAAATATGACATAGTATAAGTTTCAGAGTTCAGAGGAGAGAGAAATTGATATTAATTGCAGGCATCAAAAGAAGGCTGGATGAAAGAAATAAGACCAGAGCTGAACTCTAAGGGATGGAAAGCCAAACAGCAGAAAGCAGGATTACAGACAGCATTATATGGGAAAACGGGTGGAGCCTTAGCAAAGAAGCGGGAATAAACACAGTGTGTTCATGGAAGGTCTGACTAAAGTAGAGGCATTTACGGGCAAATTGGTTCAAATAAGTAAGAAAAGGTCACATTGCGAAGTGCCTTTAATAGGCAGAGAACTGTGAAGTCTGTGGGATCAACTCCAGAAAAACTCAATGGAGGGAACATGTCCTTTAGAAGATGAAGGCTATTGCCCCTGTTTTATCTAGTCAATCAAACACAGAACAAAGAGTCTGAAGCCTGGCTTTTATTCCCATTTCCTGACCCATTTTATAATCTTAAATTTTTTTTTTTTAGATTTTAGGTCTCAGTTGCCTAATTACAAAGGAGTTAATACTATGTAAGATTCATCCGAAAAATGTGAAGATTTTTATTGTTTTTCAGGAAGCGGAATACTTTTTTAAAAGATATTTATCCTATATATAATCTTCTGTTAAGCCTAAGCTTATGAGGTCAGTTTTCTTTTTCCCAGTGCCCATTTTACCCCTTCATAATAAAGAAGATGACTTGACATTGCATAAGAGGAACCAGAAAGAAGGGTGTTTCTCCCAGCACCTAGTTCTAAGACATGCTGAATTTAACTCTGACCTTAAAAAACCAGACTGGAAGAAAGCAATAGTTTAACATAGTCTGTTAACTGCTTCTGTTTTCTTTTCCTTTCTTTTTAATTTTTATTTTTTAGAGAGAAAGAGAGAATGCATGTGCAGGTGGCTGGGCAGGGGCAGTGAGGGGCGGGGGGAGAAGGAGAGGGAGAGAGAGAATCTTAAGCAAGTTCCATGTCGAGTGGAGAGCCTAACACTGGGCTCAGTCTCACCATCCTAAGATCATGACCTGAGCCAAAAATCAAGAGTTGAACACTTAACCACTGAACCACCCAGGTACCCCTGTTAATTGCTCTTAAAAAGGAAAAGTATACAGAAACCCAAGAATGGGCATGGCGTTTGAAACTTGATGTGTTTTGAGAGTGAAAATAGAAAGAAACATTATTGCAAAGATTAATATTATTTTAGAACTTGTAAGTGGGTTCGCTTGACAGGTGGCTGATGAAATAAAATTCTACATTCCATTTAATATTAAGGCGAATTTGTTTTGTCATGTGTATTATAATTCACATTAGAAAATCTAGTCATCACTCTGCTGTTAACTTCACTTTCATTGTGGCAAGAATGGGCAAAAGCAAAATTTTAGCTCTTATCCAGTGCCAGGAATGAATTGCAGTTGGAACAAACAAAAGACTTAATTATAGCCTGTAAATGGAAGTGGGAATAGTACACATGGACCTGAAATCTTATCCAAGACAATTTTTTTTTAAGAAAATAAAAGTGAACCGGAATTTTAGCTTTTGGAAGAAGAAATCAAACTTAGCTTCTCCCCTTCCATAAATTGATATCAGTAAAAATTTGGTTAGCATTTGGAGTCTGTGAAAGGATTTTCAGCTGATTTTGAGTATGTTTTGTTGACTTCCCCCAAAATAGTTTTTACGTGCTGCTAAGAAAAAGAATGACACTAGATAAAGTCAATTTAACTTTATGAAATAAAGACATCTGTGACTTGAGCATCGTTTACCAGAACATACAATTTCATTCACAGCTTTAAGCTGGGGGCATGGGGCATTTAGGAGAAAACACATAAAAATAAACCTCTTAATAGAAAGCAAGTCAAATCCTACCAGAGTCACATAATCTTGTCATTTGGTAAAATGAGCAGGCCGGGAAATGAGGAAACATGAGTCCAAAGGGTGTTTTCAGTTCCGAATAACGACATGGCAGGGCAAGTCAGCTTAATTATTGTACTTCTACATGATGATGATACTGAGCAGTCTCCTGAGCTTAACAAGATTTTCAGCTAACCCTTAATTGTTAAGTCATTATGACAACTACTGATGTGTCATCCTTGCTATAATTGCCGTAGGCTCTTTCCAGCACCTGTTTTACATTTACTGTTGTATTCTGAGACTTAACACAAATGTAAAATGAGACTATTACTTCTGTCAAGGGCATATACACATTTGTTGTAAAACATTTTTGAACATGCACACAACACAACGGGAATAAATCTTTTAATGTTGTACAGATGAGACCAGCTGTTGGAGCTCTGAAGGTCAAAAATTGTGAAAAGAAAACAAAATAAGAAAAACAACAACAAAGAAATTCACACAGTCAATCCATGAGCAATTACAAAAAAAAATCGTGAAAAGAGGAGAAAGCAGCATAGATGATTTTCTGTCAGGAAACAGGATTTGCCTCAGTAGTCAGTACACACCCTCCATGTCTCCTAAAAACCCTGCTCACCAACATTGCTCATGTGGCCAAACCTGCTTCCAGCTCAGCCTCACGACCCATGAAAAGACTGGAACATGGAGGCTGAGAAGCCATGAAAAATGGGGCCCCTGGAAGCGGAAGTGAGCCACTTTCTTGCCACATCTGTTCATCTCATCCCACCCTACATACTGGCAAGCAGCTTGTAAAAAGAGAACCCTTGATAATCATCTTTTCACTTTCTTTTTTTTTTTTTTAAGATTTTATTTATTTATTTGACAGAGAGTGAGAGACAGCACAAGCAGGGAGGGGGCAGAGGGAGAGGGAGAAGCAGACCCTCCCCCCCCTCCCGCTCAGCAGACAGCCTGATGCAGTTGACCCCAGGACCCTGGGATTACAGCTTGAGGTGAAGGCAGATGCTTTACCGACTGAGCCACCCAGGCACCTGATCCTTTCACATTCTCAAGCTTTCTCTAAAAACATTGGTCCTTATCTGAATGTGTTTAAACTGAACTTTTGCAGAAAATTTACACACATACTTTGATCCCTACTGAGTGAAGTGGAGGTTTATGGGATCTAAGCAGAGAGCCTCAGTTGTCAAAGGCAAAATACTCTTCATTGGTAACAAAGAGTAGCTCATTACTATCACAGTATGATGGTACCTCTAGGAGAAGAGCCAAGTTATACTTGAGCCAGACCCACCTGAAGGACTTGCAGAGTTCCATCAACCAGTTCCATGCTGGTCCTCACCTTCACGTTGATGCTCCAGTGTGGGTGTGTAACTGATCATCTACAGAGGGAAGGTTTTGAAATCCTCCTGGTATCAAAACTACGCAGTGGCTGGCTGGCTTCCTCTGCACTGGAGCTGAAGTTATTTTGTTTTAAAGTTGATGTTTCAATTCGTTAACATAAAAGCACAGCAGATAAATAGGAGTTTTGAAAATCTTTACCAGAAATATTTATCAAGTCTAGTCCATTTTATCATTACTAGAGGGAAGTTTACAAGGTATACCTTCCAACATGAACACTCTGGAAAAGAAAGAAGTTGCAATAAACTGCTTAATAGGGACGCCTGGGTGGCTCAGCAGTTAAGCTGCCTGCCTTGGGCCCGGGGTGTGATCCTGGAGTCCCGGGATCGAGTCCCACATCGGGCTCCCTGCATGGAGCCTGCTTCTCCCTCTGCCTGTGTCTCTGCCTCTCTCTCTCCCCGTGTGTCTCTCATGAATATATAAAACAGAAATAAAATCTTTAAAAATAAAATAAAACTTTGCTATTAAAAAAATAAACTGCTTAATAGAGGTATTACATTAAAGAGAAACATGAAGGCCCTGCAGCTGCCATTTTTTTTGGGGGGGACACAAAAATATGGAATGATATCAGTAGCTAAAATAGTAGATACACAGGGACTACAAACATAAAGCTTCCAGATAACAGCCGATATCTGGAAGTAAATGAACTTGTGACCCTTAAAATAAAAAAGCCAAAAACACAAAACTTAAAATTTTTATAAAACACTAGGCTGAGAGTTCCCCAAGGTTTGTTTTCTATTCTTATGATAGTAGATAAAAGGTAGTGTATTTTTGCAGAAAGGGAAAACAAATCACAGGACACCAAGAAAATAAGAGAATTATTAGAAATCATACAGCAAGCCCATCTTGCTTTCTAGACTCCAAACGTGAGACTCTAATCCCATTACTGTACAGTTGTCTTAGAGGTGATTTTACATGACAGTGTGTTTTCTTTAGTCGCCAAAGAAAAAGAAACAGAGATTCCCTTAGATGTATCAAAGCAGGTTTAGGTATCAGATGGAAAAAGCCATGGATTGTTTGTTGTAGTTGACTCAATGCCCTATATTCCTCCTTTCTGGATGCTGCAAGCCACTAAAATATATTACTTAGCACCTTCTTGGGAAGCCAGATGAAAGTCAGCATATGGTTTCTTTCACAACAGTTGTGATAGGCACTTTTCCTGATCTCTAACTCTGTGATGGATGAGGTCTAATATTTAACACAGAAATTGTATGGCCAACTGTGAGGATAGAAGAAAGAAACAGGTGTCAGGCAATAGAAAGACACATAATATCAAGTTAGACTTGAAGCATGATTTCCTTTTTTTTTTTTTTTTTTTTACTTTAAAGCCAAGAAAGGGCCTAACTCCCTACAGAGAGGAGACTTTGAAGATGAAAATGCAAAGTTGAGGATTTCAGACTAAACCTGTCTTTCCATCATAGAAAAATGAATGAGTGTTATGGCTTTGGGAGAAGATTAAGGGAGAGAAGGGTCTCAGCAAAAGACCCGTTAAGAATGTGAATTGTTAGGATAGGACAGTACAAGTGTGGCAAATTCTTCTATTTTATCTGAACAGCACGGAAAGACATATAATTGTATCTGTGAACTTAAACGACTCTCTGAAGATTTATGACTTAAAATGAATGTAAAATATGACTCTGGCAATGTCTGCTTTTTTTTTGTAGCTACTGCAGATTTGATTTGCAAATGCATTTGATCCAGAGAAATGGAACTTTGTAATTTACCTGCTGGCATAATAGATGATCCAACACTCATTTAGTCTCTTTTGCCATACTGCTAACAAAATGTATTATGATTTAGGAAAATTACCTGGTATTTGGAGTGGGGGCTAGGGAGATTTAGAGGTGAGAAAAGGTAATATTACAGAATGATGTCTTCTAGGAAATAATCTTGCCTTAGGGTGATATAAAATAAGGAACTGGTGAAGGGAGTTACATATTTGTTTTTTTCAGCTGAGTCCAGTAATACTTGACGACTGGCATTATCAGTACACCCACATAACTATATTGCATTTCCCTTGGCTTTGCTCTCATCTTATTTAATATTCCTTCATAACTTTTCACTTAAAACATAGCAAGGAGATGTAGAAAGAAAATCATATCGGTGCATAAATAATTCATATGCACCTGAAGGCATAAAAATCATGCCAGACAAAAACAAGTAGTAAGGAAGGTGAACAAGAAGTTAAATTTAAATGTTGTTTTAAAAAAAGGAAACCAAAAAACCCAGTGGAACATAACTGAAGGAGTCTGAAAACTAATATAAAATGATATCTCTCTCAATGAGGATATATGTAACCCTGCTCTTTGGCCCACATCATAGTAATTGAACTAATTCATCAGGGATTGTCTTAAACTTGAATAACTTTAGTGACTGTGAGATTATTAAGGTACTGAACTGTCAGCTCAATACAAAGAGATTTGCAACTCTATTTACATAGTATTCTTCTTTACATTCTAAGATAATATTCTCACTCTGTCCCGGCTTCTCAGAAGCACTTGTCAATCCATTTACAAACTTTAATGGCTTTATGTCCCCAGACTTCAGAATAACAAAGGTTCTGGTACCAAATAAAAGAAAGAGACTGTGGATTCTTTTTTTCCTTTTTTTTTTTTTTTTTCTAGGTCATCTTTACACTGAAAGTAGGGCTAGAACTCACAACCCTGAGATCAAGAGTTACATGCTCCACTGACTGAGCCAGCCAGGCATCCCTGTCCATACTTTTTAGAGGTAGTATGTGTTTAAAACATAAGTTTCTTTGACGGAGTAAACAAAACCTCAACAGCTAACAGCTTTAGATTTGATAATACTTTACAAACCTTTTAATCATTTTGTATGTATTCCTGTAAGGTGGTAGGGTTTACTAGTTTATTTTCCCGTAAGTAATGAAGCATGTACAAATATAGAAAAATAATATACAGTAATTAAAATCCCCTAAAATTTATTTTTATTTATTTATTTAAAGATTTTATTTATTTAATCATGAGAGACAGAGAGAGAGAGAGAGAGAGAGGCACAGCACAGGCAGAGGGAGAAGCAGGCTCCATGCAGGGAGCCCGACATGGGACTCGATCCGGGGTCCCCAGGATCAGGCCCCGGGCTGAGGGCAGCGCTAAACCACTGAGCCACCGGCGTTGCCCTAAAATCCCCTAAAATTTAATTGCCAGATATGAGAGGCAGCCAAATTACCTTTTTACTCATTAGTGTTATACTTCCCTATATTTCTTTTTATTCTTTATACTGATAGATTAATGATAATAATAATGGTTAACATATAATATTTACTATATGTCAGATACTATGCAAAGTCCTTTATAAGATTTATCCCATTCAATCCTCCTAATAGCCCTTTGAGTTATTCTCAGTTTATAGAGGAGAGAACCTTGATAAGAAACTCACTCAGTGTGGTAAAGCTAATAAGTGATGGAGCTGGATTCTAGCCCTCTCAATCCTGAATATGTAGACTCTTAAACACTGTATTATTTTCTGCGCTCATTGAAAAAGCAATGATCAGGGCACCTGGGGAGCTCAGTAGGTCAAGATTTGGTAAGACTCTTCATTTCACATCAGATCATGATCTCAGGGTTGTGAGATTGAGCCCCTCATCATGGTCTCCATTCAGCAGGGAGTCCGCTTACAATTGTCTCTTTTTCTCCCTCTGCTCCTCCCCCTACACACACATACACTTTCTCTTTCTAAAATCAATCAATCAATCAATCAATCAATCTTTAAAGGAAGAAGAAATGATGGGATGCCTGGGTGGCTCAGTGGTTGAGCCTCTACTATTGGCTCAGGTTGTGATCCCGGGGTCCTGGGATCAAATCCCACATCGGGCTCCGCTTAGGGAGCCTGCTACTCCCTCTGCCTGTGTCTCTGCCTCTCTCTCTGTGTGTCTCTCATGAATAAATAAATAAAATCCTTAGAAAAGAAGGAGGAGGAGGAGGAGGAGGAGGAGGAGGAGGAGGAGGAGGAGGAGGAGGAAGAGAAATAATGATCACTGGCCCTATTGCAAAATTAGGCATTTTGAGTGGATCTACTGAACTGAAAGGACTTTCAGTTGTCGTTGTTTTTTAAGATTTTACTTTATTTATTCATGAGAGACACAGAGAGAGAGAGAGAGGCAGAGAGACAGGCAGAGGGAGAAGCAGGCTCCATGCAGGGAGCCTGACCTGGGACTCGATCACGAGTCGCCAGGATCACGCCCCCCCGGGCTGAAGGCGGCACCAAACCGCTGAGCCACGGGGCTGCCCAGGACTTTCAGTTTTAACAGGCAGTTATCTTAAATGGATATCAAGGATGATGAAATTATAATTACCTATACATTTACAATTATCTCTATCATTATCTCCCAATCACACTGTATCATTTTTTTATTCAACAATCGTTTTTTGATCAATTCCTATGTGCCTGTTTTTTTAAAAAATAGGAAGGGTGGGATAGGAAATAAATTGTACAGATATTTTATCCAGGTAGACATTGTTCAGCAAGTTTTATTGATATTGTTGTACTCACCTTCACTTAACAGGTGATTAACCAATGCTATTAATGACAAAATTGTCTGAAATACACATCCACTAGACATTCCCTTGCCTTTGATCATTCTTCCTTCCTTGTAAGGAAGGATATCTTGAGCCAAGGAAAAGGGAGATCGTTTGCAAGTGATTGAACAGTCACATCCCTATTTAGAATTTCCTTCCCTGTAATGGTTTAGTTTTGTCTCTTAACCACCTTTGGTTTGGGAGAATGAAGAATCGAGCGGGATAACATCTGCAGTTCCAAAATCATTTCAGACTCTTCGAGGGACTGGAAATTCAATGGGGCACCAAGCACTCTTGCCTAAAGAGGAGGGAGAGAAGGAGCAAAGACACAGGGAGTGGTGGGGGAAAGGGGTGGTATCAGCAGGAGTGCTGACTGGCCCTCCATGTTCTCTACACCAGCCAGTGGCATATATTTATTTTAAATCTCACGTGCCCTCTCAAAGATGAAAAAGACTCTTCTTAGAGAACCCTAGATTTATTAGAGTAGTTGCTATCCTAAAGCAAAAACTGGAAGTGTATTTGTGAAAAGATGATAAGGAAATGGCAAAGGTACTACCCTCTAAGAAAGTGGCTAAAAAAAAAAAAAAGGAGAAAATTTGAAAATATAATACTTTCTCTTATGCATATCAACAAGATCACATGAAAAATTACTTAATCCATTCCTCAGAGTAGGATAATCTATGGATTTCAAGATTTCTTGTTAGTCGATTCACTTCTTTTGGGAAGGCTTGTGGAAGGTAATGGGATCCTCTTTGCTCTATTGCAATCATGCCGGTGGTGGAGGTTTCAGATTGCATTTTGACTTTTCAGAATGAATGTACTGCTGACCAGACCTGGAAACTCCAGAATAATAGGGCAGTCTTCTAAGAAAGGTACTTATAAGCTCTTTGGAGTATTATTGATCCTTCTTTCTTGGATCAAGAGCTCAAATGAGCTCATTTGAGCTCTTGATCCATATGTAGTTAGTCTAAAATACAAATCCCTCCTTAGAAAATTCATGTAAGAGGGACAATATTGTAACAGAATGTTCTCATGCTTTTTACTTACTCTAATACCATACTCTTGACGTTGGAAGAAAGTAGAGGTCATCCAAGCAGGAGCCTCCTCTAAAATTCCCTAAGAAGTAATCACTTGTTAAATACTATCTGGGGTGAGAAGTTCTACCTTCATGAGATGATCATTTCTTCTATATTCTTAAGTAAAACCTGTCTTCCTTCATGATTCCACTCATAGGTACTAGCTTGACCTCTTAGAGTATTAGAAATTTCTATTTTCTCTGCCACAGAAGAGTCAGTTACTATTTGAAGACAGTGATGTACACATAAGCTCTTTATGTCTCACTGTTTGCAGAGAGAACATGGGATTTGGGGTCAAAGATTCAAAACCTGGCTCTGACATTTACCACTTACAAGGACCTGGACAGGACATTAAATGTCTCTAAGCCTCAATTTCCTTGATGGAAAAGAGAAGAAACAAACCCATCCCATGTATTGTTAAATGGGTTACATTAGCTAATGTATGCAGAGTACCTTTTATTGGAGGTACTTACTTAATTGTGGCTAGTATTATTACATACTGTGGCTTCAAGTCTTCTCCTTCGTCTCAGATGTTTTTCTCCTGACACAATAGGGCAGAGCAGATGAGAGAAGCACCCTATTGGTTTTTCTGTTCCCTCCTGGGTATCAAAGCATTCTTTAACATTAAAAATGTCTTTCTCCCTTGTCATGGGAGTATTCCTTCATGATCAGCATTTAAACAGCAACTTTTGTTAGAAATAAAAGATTCTTTAAGAAAATATGTTAGTTCTTAACAGTGTATTAGCACCTCAGCCCTCAATGTGGCCCAGCAAGACTTTTTCCTCCCGACCTGTATCCTACAAATATTGTCACTTTCTGGGGTCACCTTGGCATAAAAAAGTTAGGGCAGCACAGCAACTGAGTTCATTAATGTTGTCTTGGTGTGTGGTGGTTGAATTTAACTAGATGCTATACTCCAGAAGATAAAGAAGAGTAGAATGGATTATATTCTTCATTTGTCTTACACATGTTACAGGTTCCTCTGTTGTAGGAAAGTAGAGTGTACCCCCTGAAACCTTGCATTAGCCAAAATGACAGAAAGCGGAGAAGCAGTTATCATTAATTTATACAGAAAAAAATTTTTTTGAGCCTTCCCAGGTCTGAAAAATAATCTTTCTTAAGCTTTTCTGATTCCTCAGGACACACGTTGCTAATGGATACACAAAATAAATGGAGATAAAACAAATGCTCACAGACACAGTTCAAAGCTGTTGTGGCTTGATGCTGTGGTGCTGAGTGCAGGTTCCCTGGACGGAGCCTGGGTGCTGGGTGCAGGTCCCTGGGAAGGAGCTCGGCGGGGCAGGGGCCTCTCTCTCTGCTCAGGGTGCACGCTGCCCACATAACTGCAAAATAAATGCTGAATGCTGTCTTCACTCTCCACCTTTTTTGTAAAAGCCAAATTCCTCCTCAGATTTCTTTCAGTGAATGAAAACAGTTACTATACTAAATAATGTAGGTATTTCATAAAAGAATAGAGGGACACAAACTTTCACAAAGCAGAGGATACCTGTACTTTTTTTGCTTGAAGCTTAACATGGCATTTGGGTCTTGGGAAAGCCGTTTCAGACTGTTAACTAACACTGACCTTGCAGTTAATGAAAACTTCTAGCAAAAATATAGATTCATTCACTCATTTAAAAAATACTTGATGGGACACCTGGGTGGTTCAGTGGTTGAGCATCTGCCTTTGGCTCAGGGTGTGATCCTGGGTCTGGGCATGGAGTCCCACCATCGGGCTCCCTACAAGGAGCCTGTTTCTCCTCCCTCTGCCTGTGTCTCTGCCTCTCTCTCTTTCTCTGTTTCTCTCATGAATAAATAAATAAAATCTTAAAAAAAAAAAAAAGCTCTTAAGTCTATTACTTTTACTATTCTAGATACTGGGGACAGAGCTTTGAACAAGATAACAAGGTTCCTTCCCTCATAAAACTAACATAATTAAAAACATTAAAGTCAATGGTATCTAGAATATGACTTGAATTTTAAAAGTAAATAAGTGCTTTTGGCTTTCAGCTCAGAGGAGGCTGAGGTGCAAGCCTCTTCAGTCGCCTGGGTTCATCCAACACCCGCTGCCTCCACCATGCTGCCTAAGCTCAACTCTGTCGCAATCAAACTCATAAACCTGACAGTGCACCACCAGTAGGGAGGTCGGTGCCATGTCTGCTCTGGCCCCAAAGATAGGTGGTCTCGGTCTGTCTCCAAAAACATTTGGTGATGACATCGCCAAGGCAGCTGGTGATGGGAAGGGTCTGAGGATGACAGTGAAACTGACCATTCAGAACAGACAGGCCCAGATTGAAGTGGTGCCTTCTGCCGCTGCCCTGCTGGTCAAAGCCCTCAAGGAACCACCAAGAGACAGAAAGTAGCAGAAAAACATTAAACACAGGGGACATATCACTTTTGATGAGATTGTCAACATTGCCCGACAGATGTGGCACCATTCTTTAGCCAGAGAACTCTCTGGAATCATTAAAGAGATCCTGGGGGCTGCCCAGCCTGTGGGTTGTGATGTTGACCACAGCCACCCTTATGACATCAGAGATGACATCCACGGTGGTGCAGTGGAGTGCCCAGCTGGTTGAGAACTACAAAGGAAAATATTTCAAAAAAGGACCATTTGGCAACCATAAATAAATAGACTCCCAAGTTGCTACCCTGGCTCATTTCTAGTCAGGAGGATAAATCCCAGAGCCCAATGGAATGGGAATCAATTCCTTTAAAAAATAAACTCTTACTACTTTTTCCTATTCATTTAATAGAAATAAATGCAAAAGAATGCACAATAAGCAGCCTGACATGGCCAACATTTTCCCTTCTATTGTGTCTTATAATATCTATTGTGTCTATCTATCCCCCGACTCTGCCAGCCACATCTTTGTTATATTCCAACAAACTGACACAATTTGGAATATCTTTCTCTTAACAACTACTAGTGGTTTTTCAAACAGAATAGAGGCCAAAAAACCTCTTTATTTCACTCTTGATGATAATGTTCTTGTATACTTTTGTATATGGTATTGTAGCAAGATCGGTTACGTTGTGACACAGTGACTGACTTCAAAATCTTAGTGGCTTAAAGCATAAATTTTACTTATTTTTTCTTTTGCTCTATTTCTGTCGCAGGTTGGAAGTAGGACTCTGCCTTTGATAATCTCTCAGGCCTCCCAGCTGGCTGAGCAGCTGCCATCTTAAATATGGTCAATCACAAAGCCAGAGGGAAAAACGGATATGGTGAAGGAGACACTGCCTCTTTTCACTTTGTCTTGTGAGAGAAATCACTTGCCACACGTAATTCTAAGTGCCAAGGAAACACAGCCCTACCATGTGTTGTGAAAGAAAGACAGCCTGGAAAATGCAAACCACCATAGTGATTATCACAGGAGTGCTATTTACTGATTATATTCTTCCCTCCCAAAGTAATATTGCTTTCAGGTATTCAGAATCTTACTTTGACATTTATGCTAATATGATCAATTGGTACAATTTATAACAGTGCATTAAGTTTGGGAAGTTCTTGTAATATCTGTCAGGTGTCATCATAAATCTTGAATATATTCTCTAATTAGACATTTCGCTTTTTTAGTGTCAAAGAAGTAAATCACTTAATACATTTAAAATAGAGTGATATTGATATAAAATACTTAGACCTCTGAGAGGCAGGAATAAGTCTAGAATGCTGTGGGCTTTTCACCCCGGGTTGGAGTTTGCTCAACTGCTCTAATGACATGAATTAACTACAACAAGTGGTTATTAAGAAATCTGTAGGTTTTTTCTAATATACCTTCATTCATAATCCATCCCAACCCTAATATTTTTAGAAAAAAGTATGAAGTACTTATGAATTTTCAATAAATTAGGTTTTAGTGATTTATTGATTGAAGATGATTTGGATGGATTTGCATTGGCCTGAATATGCCAGGGGCAGAATATTTTTGTGAACTCCTGCTCGGTTTTGCATGTGGCACTGCTGGCGTCCTTATGACTTGAACCACTGTCTGAAACTCAGTTTATGAAGAAGTATCTAGCTAATCACAGTCGATTCAGATTTGACTTTCTTTTATAAAATTTCTTTTGCAAATAACATTGCATTTTCTTTCTACCATTCACCTTTTAAAGAATCAAGTTTTGATCTTCTTTCCATGGTTTTCTGCAGGCTTATGCCTGTTTTGCTCGTGTTGGTGCTCTATCGCTTGCACCTTTGATAGAAGTGAATATTTTTCTCTTATTCTTTGTTTAATACAGAAGGCTGCACTGTGCACTCTCCTCTGTTACTTGAACGAATTTCAAACAGTCTTTCAGAACTCCCACATGGGGATGACAATGAAAGTAGTCAGTAATTGTTGATGAAAGCTTTGCAACTTCTGCATCATATAACAAAATTGAATTGTAAAGAACAAAAGCTGGTCTCTCATCCTTCTTTGTGTTCTGAGAAGGCTTATAGGAACCTCAGGTAAAGTCTGAGTGGTTATTCTTCTGTTTAGCAAATGCAATATAAGACACAAGCTGATAAAATTAATGAGGTAATCTAACAAATTGAATCTTTAGATGAGTAGGAAATATCTCTTATGATACGTCTGGTATTCTGTATCTGAAGTCATAGGGAATCCAGATATTCCAGAATTTAGTTTGTTGGAGACAATTTACCCATAATTGTATTCATTGCTGCCATAAAGTCTCCATAAATTATCCATTGTTCATTATGAAATTGTTACAATTTTTTGAAGACTTGAGTTATAAATGCTTATTTGTTGGGAGCATAAATTGAATCTGATGGTTTGTTCAACTTATTTATTTATTCCCTACTTTATTAGTTTTTGATGTAACTTACAAAGATACTATGGTATGAAAAGAAGACAAAAATTAAGAAAATTCAGAATATAATTGAGACAAATATGAATGAGGACAATAAGGCTAGGACAGGCACAACAACCAAGAATCACACACACAAATTGATCTTGGAGCCAGATCCTCGACTCTGTATTACTAAGTTTTGTACCCAAGTTGCAAAAATAATGAAACTAATTAAATCACATTGCTCCCCTTAAAAAATCTTGTTAGTAATATAACATTTAAAAGTAAAAAAGATGGGATGCCTGGGTGGCTCAGCGATTGAGCGCCTGCCTTTGGCCCAGGGCCTGGCCCTGGAGACCCAGGATGGAGTCCCGGGTTGGGCTCCCTGCAGGGAGCCTGCTTCTCCCTCTGCCTGTGTCTCTGTCTCTCTCTCTCTCATGAATAAATAAATAAAATCTTTGAAAAAAATAAATAAAGGTAAAAGAGAGAGAGAATAGTTTATGATATAGCTACATTTTCTAATCTTTTCCTTTGTGATTTGCAATTTTTATATTTTGATGAAGAAATTCTTCCAAGGTCATAAAGATAATTTTTACATTTGCTTTAAAAATTCTTAAAGATCTGCTTCTGCTTTTCTTATAAAAGCCCTTGATTCCTGTGGATTTTTTTTTTTGATTGTGAAATAGGGATCCAAGTTGATTCTTTTTCTACATGGAAAAAAATCAATTGCCCTTAGTCATTCTAGTTGAAGGAAAACAAGTAGGAAAACCTGTGACCAAGAAATTACCTTCCTGGCCAACATTAAGACAATTTAGTACCAAAAGCTGAATTCCAACCTTAGTGGAGCACAGAGAACACTGGTGGTGTAATCTTGGCAAGGACACAACCTGCTTGAAACTATTGCCTTGACTCATAACTTGGGATTTTAGCCTTTTCCAGTTCCCTTACATAATAAATCTTCATTATGTGGAACTTCACTAGTTCAGAAATTGTTAAAATTCACATAGGTACTCTACTGAAGTTTGATTTTCTATCAAGAATAATGACAGAGATTGCAAACCATCTTAGTAAAATAAAGGAGGATGTTCACAAGAAAAAACTATTTTCAGATACTACAAAGGAACTTGTTTGTCTATAATATTATGCTTAAATATATGTTAAAGTCAATCTATCTCTTAGGAACTTCCACTAAGCAATTATTATATTATTACACATTGCTAGAAAGAAATGATAGTTCCAGACTAATTTGCAATAGGTTTTCTCCCAGAGTCTAATATCATGTTTTTTAATAGAAACAAATACACTGCAATACTATTTAATGAGCTTAATAAAATGGAAAATAATGCTGTGGTTACACTTTAGTTCCCAAAGCTAATTGTCAATTTTTCTAATGTCGTGTTGGGAACCACTCTTAACATGTTTTACCCAAAGGGATTACTTTTGGGGCCAACAATGAAGATGAAACAGAAGTATCAAAACCTGTCAAAGCATCTAACTTACTAATCATATACCCACATTGGTTTTATTGATTTTATTTACATGCCATGTGTTTTAATTATCTATTGTGTAACAAATTACTCCAAAACTTAGCAAAGCTGCTTAAAACAACAAACACTTATTATATCACATGGTCTCTGAGAGTTAGGACTCTGGGAGTGGGAGAGTTGAGTAGTTCTGGTTCAGTTGTCACTTGAACTACAGTCATCTGAAGGCTCAACTGCAGGAAGATCCACTTCCAAGCTCACTCCCTTGTTTGTTGGCAGCCTTCACTGAATTTCTGGCTGTCAGCTGGAGGCCTTGGTTCCTAGTCTCATCGGGCTTCTCCAGAGGCTGTTCCAGAAGGAGCATCTTCTCCTACTACAGCCCACTTCCCCAGAGCAAGGGATCCAAAAGCATAGGGTGGGGATACAATGGGAGCCTTTTTGGAGGCTTTGCCATAGCACTATGTTTTTAAAATATATATGTAGAAAAGAAAAGGAATAAAACAGAATATAGGGAACATGAGATGTTCACTCAGAAGACCATAAACATATATACTTATATATGCTTTTGTATACATAAACAGGATACAGAAGAGTGACATATGTCATATACAGTTGAATATGACCCAGAAGAGTCTTCTATGTCAATCCATTGATCTGTCTCTTGCAGCATCATCATTGTTCCGGTTTTGATTACCATAGCATTATAACATACTGCAATATCCGGTAGGAAAAAAACAGAAGGAAATGCTAATTTTTAACAATAAAATCATGGATTAAGTCCCGCATCAGGGTCCCTGCCTATGTAGGGAACCTACTTCTCCCTCTGCCTATGTCTCTGTGCCTCTTATGAATAAATAAATAAAATCTTTAGAAGGGGGCCACCTGGGTGGCTCAGTGGTTGAGCGTCTCCCTTTGGTTCAGCTTGTGATCCTGGGGTTCCAGGATCAAGTCGCACATCAGCCTCCCCACAGGAAGCCTGCTTCTCCCTCTTCCTATGTGTGTGTGTGTGTGTGTGTGTGTGTGTGTCTCATGAATAAATAAACAAAAATTTATTTAGAAATTAAAAATCATGATTTTTAAAAACTAGCTTTTATTTCTATGTGGAAATAATTGATTCTATCTCCCCTTCCCTTCTTGCAAATTCATTAATTTCAAGAAAATGGTTATCAACAATTTATGAAAAGCAAATAATTTGAACAACTGGAAAAGGAATCCAGGATAATGGAGTGACATAATCAAGAAAGAAGTGTTGTGAGTGGAAAAATGAACAACCAGTTCCCAAGGGAAAGTCAGCAGCTATATATGTTTGGGGAAATGTGACACAGATATGCAGAACTTGGTTGAAGGAAAACAAAAAACAAAAAACACCAGACCATAGCAAGATACTCAACTATATTTGAACCTTAATATGGTGGTTTGGTAGGGCCCGGGTGGCTCAGTAGGTTAAGCATTTGCCTTCTGCTCAGGTCATGATCCCAGGGTCCTGGGATGGAGTCCTGCATCATCCCACCTTCTTGCTCAGCAGGGAGTCTGCTTCTCCCTCTGCCCTTCCCGCTGCTCATGCGCTCTCTCTCACTCTCTCTCTCTCTTCCAAATAAGTAAATAAAATCCTTAAAATACATATATTGGTTTGGCAACTTTTTGTTTGGTTTGGTGCTTATATCATATGGTTTTGCTCTTGCTATATTCTTTCCACAATTAATAAAGCATTAATGTCAAACTATAAAGCAAGGATATTTGCTTTCTCATTCTCCTACCCACCATTTCCCTTTACCAGCTGTATTATACATAGGGTTTTTTTTTTTTTTCGTTTTATTTCTTCATGAGAGACACAGAGAGAGACAGAGACATAGGCAGGGGGAGAAGGAGACTCCCTGTGGGGGGGAGCCCCATGCGAGACTCGATCCCAGGACTCTGAGATCAGGACCTGAGCCAAAGTCAGACACTCAACCATTGAGCCACCCAGCCTCATTTCTTGCTCAAGTCACAATCTAATGCAAGTGCAGTGGGAGGAAAAGGAGGAAAACTCTTCCACAGACTCCCTTGGAGTGCCTCCTCCATCTCCCAAAACTCAGTCTTTCTTTGAATTCTGTGCATCGGATGCTCGAAAGGCTAGACAGAACTTGCAGACCTGTGCAAGATGATTTTTAGGGGCCAAACCAGCAAGTGGTGTACATAATCTCCATTGGCCAGACCCTAGTCACGTGGCCCTGATAAGAGACTCTGGATAATGTGCTAAAGCTGTGTGTCCAGGAAGGAAAGGGGATGGAGTGGATTGGAGTGGGATGCCTAGATGGCTCAGCGGTTGAGCGACTGCCTTTGATTCAGGGCGTGGTGTGATCCTCAGGTCCTGGGATAGAGTCCGACATCAGGCTCCCCACAGGGAGCTTGCTTCTTTATCTACCTATGTCTCTGCCTCTCTGTTTCTGTGCCTCCCATGAATAAATAAAATCTTAAAAGAAGGAAAGAAAAAGAAAGAAAAGAAAAGAAAAAGAAAAGAAAAAAGAAAAGAAAAGAAAGAAAAGAAAAAAGAAAAGAAAAGAAGGAAGGAAGGAAGGAAGGAAGGAAGGAAGGAAGGAAGGAAGGAAGGAAGGAAGGAAGGGAGAGAGAGAGAGAGAGAAAGAAAGAAAGAAAGAAAGAAAGAAAGAAAGAAAGAAGAAAGAAAGAGAGAGAGAGAGAGAGAAAGAAAGAAAAAGAAAGAAAGAAAGAAGAAAGAAAGAAAGAAAGAAAGAAAGAAAGAAAGAAAGAAAGAAAGAAAGAAAGAAAGAAAGAAAGAAAGAAAGAAAGAAAGGAAAAGGGATGGAGTTTGATGCACCACCATTAGTCTCCCTGCGGGTTGTGAATGTGTGCTTTGCAGAAACTCCCCACAAAAATCTAGTATTCAGCCCTTCAATTTACACTTTTCTTGTATTTTATGCTTTGAAACAATTATTCTTCAAATTTATAGAAATAAGAAAGGATTTTTACCAAATCTTAGTTAAAACTACAATAAGGTCTGAACTGGATGGTGGACGATAGGCTCCAAATGAAGGCAAAGGGCTGGTTAGGAGCCTCTGTGTTACTGAGTGGGGTTGTCATATTATTAAAATCACTTGTGCTTAAACTCTGGGTGATCAGTAAATGCAAGTTTATAGAAACTCTAAATGGTAGTTTCTCTTTTAATTCACTAATCCTAACGTATGAGAATGTATATACAAAATGACGGACAGTTTTTAAAAGTGCCTACTACTGTGCAGGCATGAATTCTTATTCATAACACTTTCTATCTGTGCAATCAACATTTTTTAAAGCCTATGAAGTAAAGCAATTTGCACTTTAAAATTTACATATGCAATACAATGAATTCAATAAACTGGCACTTGAGACTGAAGGAAAGAAAAACAAAAGTAATGAACAATTCTGATTTGTAATGCTGAGATTTCAAAAAGAGAGCAGCAAAATCAAATCTAAAACTTAAACAGATTTGAACTATTTTCCCCTTGATTGATTTGCTTGCATTATTAAACATTAAATAACTTATGAAATCAGACATTACATATTATTCTACAATGAGTTATTTTGACCTATTTCTGGGCAAGAAACATAGATAGTTCTAGTCACTTGGTAGATCTCACAAGGGCAATTGGTGACTGAAATTTAATGCTGAATTAAGGAATTGCAATAAGTTATTTCCTCTTGATAACATCTGATTTAAGATCTCAGTCCTTAGCTTATGCAATTGAGGATTTTCTTCATATTGTATTGATCACCTGTTTTCCCAACTTTGGTTAACAATCAACCTGATTTGTTGTACAATGCTATTTATTATATTTTACTTTTCCTTCTTTCTATGCTCTCAAAGTGCTGTTCCCCAAAAATTTTGCTTAATTTTTTCCCCTTTTCTTGTTATACATTATCCAGAAGGAGCTTCATGGATAGCTATGCTCATTAGCATTTTCTTCTTTTCTTTCTTCTGTTCTCTCTTTTGCCCCCTTACTCTCTTCTCCCTTCTTTCCTTCCTTTTTAAACATAAAGAATTAACTAAGGTGAATCATGGCAGTGAATCTCCTTGACAAAGTCATGATGTGAGCCTTTATGGCACAATACTAAATGGAAGATGCCCAGAAAAAAAGAGCATTTTCAAACAGTTCTAATAGAAAAAAAAGAGAGAGAGATTTGAAAATTTTATAAAATGTAACCTTAATTTTTTTTATAAATCTTTTATTATAAAATATCTTCTCTATTGAGAAAAAATGGCTAAAAATACTTTCTATAACCTTAATCCTCTCATTCAGATTTTCAGGCTATAAACTCTTAGAAGAGTAAGACTTTGTATATCCTCAGGCTGGTATAGCTAGGCACTCAATATTTGTTGAATGCATATGTCAATGAAATCATTTATGAATGGTAAGACATGATACTTTGCAGGTTTGAAATACAACCAGAAACCTGTTCATGTTGAGATATGAAAATTGGTGTGTAGCATGTAAGAAGAAAGCTCTACTTAATGCCATGAATAGGGTATTTAAGTCTTTTTTAAAAAGAAAGCAAACTGGACAATCTTATAAAGTTTTCTGGGGCTTCATCCATTATTGATTTTCTTTAGTCTGTGTTGATAGAAAACCGCCTCATCACTTAAAATGTCTCCTTGTGACTAAAACAATTTCATTTGTAGAGTGCAATTTGCTAACTGTTCCTTCTCTGATTAACAAAAGATTAATTCCCCAAACAGAAAATGGTTCATCACTTTTATAATTTTATTAGACCTCTTGCTCCAGTCAGAAAATTTATTTATTCATTCATTCATTCATTCATTCATTCATTCATTTATTTATTTTAGAGAGAAAGAGGGAGGGATCATGAGCAGGGAGTGGGTGGGGGGGTGGCTCAGAGGGAGAGAGGGAAGCAGACTTTTCACTGATGTGGGACTCAATTTTAGAATCCTGGGATCATGACCTGAGCTGGAGGCAGATACTTAATGGACTGAGCCATCCATGTGCCTCATTTAGAAAACTTTATTGTCCTTTAGAAAATTTTAGAAGAAAACAGGAATGTGTTGGATTTCAACCGTTTTATTTAAAATTATGTCAACAGAAAAAATTCAGGAAAGGCATTCCTCTCATTTTTGCAGTGTGAAGGAACAAATTAAGTAGGTACAAAGTTGCCCATGTTACCTTAACTCCTTTTCAGTAGGAGTTATTATATAACTATAATGTATTTGCTCATTTGTCTATAGCTTCCACTAGCCTATAACCTCCTCATAGGCCAGGAACAATGACTTCCATTTGTATCCTTGATATGTTGCCTGGCATATGGTTTGCACTCAGATCTTAAAACAAAAAGTAATTTGGTAGCATGAAACTGAAATCTGTGGCTAATCTTTTTTTAAACAGCAAAACCCAAAAGTTCTCTTATCCTTGGATATAATCCTGAGATCATCTCAGTTGTTTATGAAAACATTTAGCCATCTGTATAATATCTGTTTGCAGAAAGGCCATCTTAGTTTGTTTTTTCCTCTTTTCCTGTCAGATTACTGTAAACAAGCCCTCCCATAACCACAACTCAGAGAGTGTCACGTGTAAGCAGACACTCAACACATATTCATTTGCCCACTGAATCTTCAGTAGTGCCTGGTACAAGTTGTGCATGTGCCTTTGAATACAGCAGCTATTCATGGACATATATTGAGTAAATTGAAGGATAGCATCAAGTAGGAGAGCCTTGGCTTCTCTTTCCTCCAGTCTGCCCTTAGGAAAATAAATACCTGTGCATTCTTCACATTATCAGATGAGATGATGCAGGGACTCTAAGCTGATGTATATTCTGGGGTATTTAGCCAATGATGCTAAGGCTCTCTGTGACTCTTGATCTGTACTCACTGGCAGTCTGTTTCCCTGTCTTTCGCATTGCCTTCGGGATCGCTTCTAGAATCTTTGGTTTGGTTTCGTTATTGCCCATCTGGGAATACTCACACCAGTCATAAAGATTTCTTTCTCTTTCTTTACCAAATCTCAGGCATTCCACACATGCTCCATCCCATGCCACCTTCGTGGCTGGATATCACCCATTCGTCCATCAGCCCATCTTCTCTTAAACACCATGTCTTTCAGGAGGCTGTTTTGGAAACACTAGGTTAGGGAGCATTATGTGCCTTCATGCAACCAGGTACTGGATCTGAAGTATTTCTTATCTTAATACACATTATATAATTTACTGTGTGTCTTCCCTCTGGGCATGTAAGTTTTGAGAAAGGAGGGGATTTTTTCTATCCTGTCCGCCACTTTATCTCTAGCACCCATGTTCAGTTTACAACTACTTAATTAAAGTGAACAAATGAACCAGGTCTTCAACTTGAAGTGGAAGTAAAGGGAACTGTAGACTAGAAGTTTGTAGAAATGGGATCAAACCAGCACAATGTGCTTTCAGGACTACTTTGACCCTGGTCCCTCTCTTCCAACAAAGCAAGTAAAATAGTTTAATTTAGTTTGCTCACATCACAGTTTATGAGGCAAAGAGACTCTTGCACTGTGATAAATCAAGGAGAGGTGCTTTGGTGCAATGCGGCTACAAAGACCAACAATCAAACAATAGTCTTCGCCACAGAGCAGTTAGGACTGCCTTCACTGCAGTTGGAACCACTCAGTGTTAACAGGCAGGTCTGCAGCTCCGCCTCTTGGGGATGCACAGCCCAGTGATTCCTCCAGCTTCCTGACCAGAGCAGGCCAAGGGGTACATCTCTGTGTTGTTTCCCCGGCAGTACATGTAAGAGAGAATCATTTCTGTTATTTTATTTATGAACTTTAGCCATTACTCCTCAGCACCAAAATAACTAGAATGTACATTTGTGGGTCTCTCAGATTCCCATTTAAAGTCTAATGAGGTCAGTCAAAACTGAGGCCAAATTCATCATTTATTATTTATAATTTACATCCAACTTCAAAATAGATGAAGTAATTTAGAGTAATACATGAAACAGGCTGTTTAAATCATGCAGGAAGAACAGAAAAGATCAGATACTGTCAGAGGAGAGGGAGCACAGTACATGAGGACGTCTGAGCACTGGAGCTATCTATATAGGAGTTAGGGTCCAAGGATGTAAAACATAGGGTACATGGGACATCTTACTATGGGCCCTCAATCCAGAATGTTACATTCCTCTATATTCTTGCTCTTTACCTTTGTTATATATATATATCAAGAGGGGGACAAAATAATTTATAGTTCCTTAGTGGTAGGACAATCCAGAAGAATTGGTATTTCTTCTTAGGTGTCCTCCTTTCCAATTATTCATGTCTTGGCTCAATAATTAAAATACACCCAATGGTCAAATCACATGATGGAATGAGTTATGTATAATAGAAACTCTGTCACATCTAATTCGAAATAATAACAAATAGCTCAGCTAGGTGTTTACAGTCATCAGTATTCAGGAAAGGGCTTATTCCAAAAGTCTGTGCCTCACAATGAATGCTAATGTTCATCAATCAACTGCTGTTCTACAAAATCCTCCAAAGTCTTTGTAGATGGGATTTTTGCTGGAGACTCTCATTTTCTTTTAAAAACACAGGGAAAGAAAATAATGTAGGTTTCTCACTTAACCTACCTTATGTAACCCATAAAGTCATTCTGTTTGGCTATGCAACTCAACTATTATTTTACTGACTTTGCCCTGTCTTGACTTGTTTCCATTCCTTTCTTAACACTTGGCTTCAAAAAAACAAAAAACCCCAAGACTTAATAATAATAACCACAAAGCCAGAAATAACAGAGACCACACCCCTACTTTTGGACAATGCATAAATCATCCCAAACAGGTCTCTATCCTAAGGATTTCCCCACACATGGATTCTATAGTACCCTCTGTATTTTTTATTTAAGTGTCAAAACACCCAGTTTGTTTTTTCTTTGTCATTCAAAAGGAAACCTCACATAAAGTGTAAAATTAATGACCAGCTTCTGTGGCTCTTGTTACTCATCATCTCTGGGAATAGGATTACAGTCTCAAGAAACAATAGATATCTCTTTATTTTACTCATTTCAGCTACATGCAAACCAAAGAATTCTGGTCTTTAAAAATATTCTATAGAGGGGGTGGCTGGCTGGCTCAGTTGGTAGACTTTTGATCTTGGGATTGTGAGTGTGAGCTTCTGGTTGGGTGTAGAGATTATTTAAATAAATACTTTTTAAAAAATATTCCATAACTTAACTAACATTCTATTTGTCATAGAAATATTCTATGGAATTCCATTGAAAATGGGGTGGGTATAGGGGAGATAGAGTATTCACTGTTTTTAAAAAATTGTTTAAAAAATGTTAATTTATATATACTACCTATTAAAGATTCACTTTTTGGTACCTATATATGAACAAAGTCACAAAATTAGATCATAAATCATAAAACTAGATATTCTCTCTGGTGGGAAAAATTTTATATTCATGGTCCCCAAACACATAGAAGCTTGAACCTAAAACATGCAATAGGTAAATATAACATATGATAGGTCAGCTATTTCTAAGGGTAATAGGCTTAGAGATAAAAGAGATGATTAAGTAGAACACAAATATATTTGATTGTTTTTAAGATTTTACTTTTAAGCAACCTCTCTACAGAACATGGGGCTCAAACTTGTGACCCTGAGATCAAGAGTCACACGCTCTACTGACCGAGCTAGCCAGGTGTCCCATATATTTTGATCTTGGTAATTATGTATTTATTTTAATATGTATAGAAAAATCAATACCACAATCCTGTGATTTTACTGATATTGCTTAAAAAGCTAAATTTACGTTTATAAAAGTATCCCAGGATCCCGGGATCATGGCTTAAAACAAAGGAAGATGCTCAACTACTGAGCCACTCAGGTGCCCTGGGTGATTTTAACGAAAATACAAAAGCAATAATACATGTATTACTCCAAGTATGACTAAAATTGGGGTAAGTAGTACCAAGATAAATAAGGTTCAGGAAACACTAACCCAGATTATTCCCTAGTATTGGTATCACATCTAGTATATGATTTAAGTCATAGAAATAAAATCAAGTTATCCTGGAAAGAAAGTATAGTAATTTGGCTTATCAGTTGCCACATTTAAATAGCATCACTAGGGAAATAACTGCCCTTAATGTTTTGTTCTTAGGCTTTTCCATTTAATTATTCTATTTGGTTGTACTAGTTCAGTCAATGAATATGCATTAAGTATCTACTGTGTACAAAGCCTCTGATAGGTAATTTCCAGGAATATAGAAATCTTTAAAGACACACCATTTTCTTTCTTTAAAAAGTTGTGACAATATTTATTTTAAAAAGTAACACTTCTATTATTAATAATTTAGATAAGATAGAAAAATGTTGAGAAGATTCCCAACAATCCTACTATTTAGATAGAGATCAAAATGCTAATGAGTTGTTTCCTTATAGTCTTTTTTTTTTTTTTAAGATTTTATTTACTTATTTGAGAGGGAGAGAGTGTGTGCATGAGTGGGGGGGGGCAGAGGGACACGGAGAAGCAGACTCCCCATGGAGCAGGGAGCCCAATGACACAGGACTCCATCCCAGGACCCTGGGATCAGGACCTGAGCCCAAGGCAGATGCTTAAGCAACTGAGCCACCCAGATGCTCTCCTTATAGTCTTTTAAAAGTGAAAAATATGTTATTTCTCTTATTAACAGCGTTGGAACAAGAGTACACTTACTTTTATATCATGTTTTTTTTTCCCACTTCCTCTATTTTTTCCATTTTCCCATGTTACCAAATATTTTCTAAAACATGGTTTGAAGGACCAAATACACCATTTAACTATTCACCTACCAATAGACATGTGGCTGAATTCTAGCCAATAAAACGGGCAGAACAGATGTTCATCACCCCTAAACCTGACTTTTAAAACACTTCCTGGACATCCTGTATGTGCTTAATTTTTTTTTCCTAAACTGCTAGCTAGATACAAAGAATATAGTAGAGAACTTGGATTGTTCAGGGGGTGGTAGATCCACTGACTAGGAAGAGCCTGGGTCTCCACAGGAGACTTGAGTCTCCTCAACCAACCTACTGAGAGAAATGTACATTTTTATTGCATGAAGCCCCTGAAATTTGGAATTTTTTGTCGTAGTTATTAGCCTATCCTAATTCATGTATGTTCTTCCTCTAAGTCTTGAAAACTTCCAAACTCGTGTTCCCTCATTTTGTGCCACTTTTTCTATTGGCCTTATCTTGACTTTTTCAGTTTAGTTAATCCCAAAGTCATTTGTCAATTTGTTGTGAATGTATTTGATTTCACTTACCACCACTTCTCACATCCAAATCAGGAGAATAGATTGCTGTGAATGAATTTTCCCAATAAGACATATTTTCTCTCAAGGACTTAACTAGTAAGATAATACAGGATCTTCTCCTTCTCCACCATCTATCTAGTTTTCTAACATGCTGTGCCAAAAAGTTCACGAAACATACAACCTTCAGGATGTATTCCAACCAGATCACTGACACTATGCTTTACTACTTTATCTGGGGGGATTATACCCCCAGGATACAATGGATTACCACCTTTATGGGTGAATTACTAAAGGTTTTTGTTCCAAGAGTGATATGATTGAACTTATATTCACTTATTGAACTTATATTTAGAAAAATAATTCTAGTAGTGGTAGGAAGAATGGTTTTAAGAAACAAGAGATTGGAAGATGGGAACATGATAAACTGCAAGGGACACTGAGTCATAGCAATGGGAACAGATGCAAAAGGAAGTATCAGTAATAGAGTGGTCCTGACTTGTTAATACCTGTATCTGGAAGGAAAATTAGAAGAAACTATGGAATTTGTCTTAGAAATTCTTTTTAAAGTGTCAGTAGAATCAGGAACCTGGGAAAAATAGATGATTTAGTGAGAAAACAAACAAATTACACTCTGGAAATGTTGATTTGGAAGCTCTAAGTAGGAAATGTCCTGTGGTCTAATGCTTAGAAAACAAGTCTGAGCTAAAAGGTTAGGTGTGACAATTATTAACATAGGTAAAACTTTGTGAATGGGTCAATTTATGCAAATATTAAAAACTCCTAGCTCTTTTTGTTTCTGAAATTTATTAAGTATGATTTTGTAGTGTCAAATAATTCCAACTGCTAAATTTTTTAAAGATTTTATTTATTTATTCATGAGAGACACAGAGAGAGAGAGGCAGAGACGTAGGCAGAGGGAGAAGCAGGCTCCATGCAGGGAGCCTGATGTGGGGCTCCATCCCGGGGCTCCAGAATCACATCCTGAGCTGAAGGCGGATAACCACTGAGGCATCCAGGAATCTCAACTGCTGATTTTTTTAGCAGTGTATTTTGCAGTACATTGTTTCTGCTAAACACTCACGGTGCCTTGGGTGTTCAGTGATTTTCAACTGTGAGCAACTCATTTTCTTAGGGACCACAGGAACAGAATATTTTTCAAAGCATGAGGTAAAAAGAGTTATTTCAAAAAGGAGTTGTATTTGCTTTTCAGATGCCTCATAACATGATTGGTCTGGGACCACTTTAAGTTCTTGGTTTGAGGGTTTTCTAGCCATCCAGGTGGTGGATTTTGGCTACAAATTCCATGAGTGCCAATTTAAATGACTAATTTCTTAGATGATGTGGGGTATGTGCAGAGGAAGGTTTCTCTTTAGGGGGTAAGGGGAATGGATTATTTTTAGTTCTCACTCACCTTGGGGATGAAACCCTTTGTAGTCCTAGTTTTGGAGGTACTATTAGATTCTCCACTTGAGGCGGATCCTGAATTTGTTTTCTGTTCCTAAATCCTTAAACTCAGAATATAAGTGATACTCAGGTATCTGGGGTTTGGAGAAAGCCCTTAAACAAAAAACTAGCTTTGGTGTTTAACTGATCCTCTCTACTCCATCTTTGATCTTAGTATTCTTTATTTTCTTGTTATCCATGGATGCATTTAGAAAGACTTAAAAAATATTTTACCTGTCATTTTTAGTTATTTTTGTCAGATAAATTGATCCTGGCATCCAAACTGTCATTGTTGCATGGGAGATTTTATTTCCAAACAGAAGTTGTTCCTTTGAAATTATACCATATATATGAAAATCTAGAACAAATTGTCGAGTAATTGCTTACACAGCTTCTTAAAATAATGTGCTGCCAGAGCATTTAAAGAGTTTGTTTTACAGACTATTAATTTAATTACTTATGGAGACTCTGAAAGCAAAACAAGAAGTTTGATTATTCGGAACCATAATAGTTGAAGAATAATAAAAATATATCCATATTCTGACCTATTTTAATCACTTCCATTATCCTAATCCTAGTCCATTTTACCATGACCTGCCATCTGGATTATTAAAAATACCCTCCTAACTGGCCCTTGCTTTTATCTTTGTTCCTTCACATATTAAATCCAGAAGCTGGAGGCTGTGATCCTATTTAAATGTAAATTAGATCATGCTGCCCACTCCCTGTGCTATCAATAGCTTCCGATTTCACTCTAAATGAAAGCCACAGTCACTGCTTTGCCCTAATACTCTCCTCACTTTATCAGCTATCAGTCTCTCTAGTCCTTGGTTTCCCTAAACCAGGCAGGAATGTTCTTGCCTAAGGGCCTTTGTACTTGCTGCTCCTTAGGCCTGGCTGGAGCCATCTTCCTCTGATAGCCATTTGGCCTGTTCCTTCATCCCTTTAATACTGTCTTTTCAATGAGACCTTCTCAGACCACTGGTAATTGAAAACTTCCTCATTCTTTTTTTTTTTTTTTTTTTAAGATTTTATTTATGAGAAAGAGAGAGAGACAGGCAGAGACACAGGCAGAGACACAGGCAGAGGGAGGAGAAGCAGGCTCCATGCAGGGAGCCCAACGCAGGACTCAATCCTGGGACTCCAGGATCATGCCCTGAGCCCAAGGTAGGCACTAAACTGCTGAGCCACCCAGGCTGCCCAACCTTCCTCATTCTTATCCAGTATTCCAAATCCCACTTCCCTTCTTTATTTGCCTCCCTAGCATTTATCTTCTGCTATACTATCTAAATAAGTGAGTTAACCTTGTAAACTCTTAGACCAATGCCTGGCCCATAAGTGATATATCAGTTTATTTGGTAATAATAGATAATGATTTACATAGCTTGTTTATTATCTGATTCCATGAGAACTGAGATTTCTGTTCTTTTAGTTTACTGCTGTATCCCATCATCTAGAACAATGCCTAGCATGATACATGCTTTAAAAGTTGAATAGAAATAGCTATACATATACAATAAAAGATCATAAAAGTGGTTTGATTTGTTAAAAATCATTTTACCCAGTTTGAAAATAGATGACATCCTATGAGACCAAGTCCTCATAGACCATTCTCCACAAAGAAATATAATTAAATTTCAAATTTCAAAACTCCTTGCAATACGCCAAAAGGTCATTTATCTAAATGACAGTATATTGAGCTTCTCTGAAGATCAGCACTCTTGGCTCACATCTCCCTGATGTGGTTCTCCAAATATAGTCATTTAACATAGGGCCACATGTTCAAATAAAGAGAAAAATGTACCTGTTCATTGTTCAGTTGTTAGAAAATACCTGCAGAAAAGAGAAAGCATTCAGGCCTCAGCAAAATGCAGTATGGCCCACTGGGGAAGTAGAAGGTTTGGAATTGCTAGATATCCTCTCCCTGCCCAGGCGCTAATTCCATCATTTAGGATAATCTTTTTGCATGTGTCTCAGGAATCTATACTTCAGTTTATTTGCATGCAACTTGGTTTATCTCCTTCGAAATGTCTGAAATAGCTTCAAGGCACAAGTCCATTACTAAAAATCACCCACTTACAATTAATTAAAAAAAAAAAAAACATTCAGAAGGTGGCGCAAAGGACTTCTTTGTTGTTCTCATCATGTGCCTTTTAGGCTGTAGTTTGCCTTGGACATTCACAAAAATGTCTCTTCCTCCTGGTTTACACATCTTACATCCTTCCAGAGATTCTGTTTATCCAGCTACACCTATCACAGTCAGGCCAGAGATTCAGCAAAACACATAGCCCAGAATCTCACCTTCTTTAATATGGGAATCTGATACCTTCAAGACAAACTAGCCTCTCTGTTTCTAATACTGATAATCTCTCTGAGCATCACTTTGATGCAACAGAGTGGAATGAAAAGAAACTATGTCAGAAGAGGGACAGAGAACCCCATCTGTCACATGTAAAACAAGAGATTTGGCTAGGCTCTTAATTTCTAATTTCCCTCCAAGTGCTAAAATTTCATGAAATTAAAATATGAAATTCAATGAATAAAGACTCAAGTTCTCAGCAGAGTGTGGTTAAAAGACATGAGAAGTCTTTAACATTGACATTTGTTGAGGTATTACTGTAAGTCCTGTTAGAATTTGTGCATATAAACGTCTGCATCAGTGAGCAGATAGGTAGTTTCAAACAGCTATCAGTTTATTATCTAAGAATTCAAGTACTCATTTTGGTCAGTAAAAACTTAGAACAGTGTACTCTCCTATCCCAGCTCCTAAAAAAGGCCAAAGCCACTGAACTCTAAAATACTTACGTAAAACATTTAGCAATTATCCCCTCTTAAGATCTGTTAATTAGAAATTACTAAAGCATGGGGGAAGAAAATGTATCTCCATTTCTATACACAATATCAAGCTGTAGAAAGACAGAGACTCATAAAGATGAAGGAAAAGGAAGGCAAAGAGTTTCATAGCGGGGGGGCACCTGGATAGCTCAGTGGTTGAGCATTTGCCTTAGGCTCAGGTCATGATCTGGGTGTCCTGGGATCTGGGTATCCTCTCCCTCTCTCTGTGTCTCTCATGAATAAATAAATAAAATCTTAAAAAAAAAAAAAGAATTTCATAGTCGAGGTGGAGTGGGAGTAGTGTGCAGGAAGAAGGGAGCTTCAGTTCCTAAGATTTTTAGTTTTTAGTGGCAGAACTACCTGACACATTTTTAAATTAGTTGTAAGTAAGATTAGGTTATTTTTAGTGATGGACTAGGTCTAGAAGCCTTTTCAGACATCTCAGAGGAGATAAGCAGAGGTGCACATGCAAAATGAAACAGAGATACAGACTACAGAGAGATTATACATAGACATCACCATAAATGATCCAGAAATGAGAGGCTGGACACGACTCCATATCCAGGAATGAATTCCAGACCTCGCATTTCCCCACTGGGCCTTGTATGCAATATAACTTTTATTACACAATGCTTCCAAACTTCTCTATGCTTAAAACACAGGGTGAATGTATGAGCAGTGAACATAGGAAATCTACTTTTAATCATTTACTCTCAAATATTAACCATCTCCTGTGGGCTAAGCATGATGAACATCCAGGAATACAATCACAAATGAGAATATGACCCTTACCCTTAAGAAATTTGGTTTAATGGGGGTGACAGACCACTGAAGGAGCAATTAGAAAGTGGAACTCTATGTGCCACAGTGGAGAGTACATGGGGTGCTTTGAAAGCATGAGGCAGGGGCTCCTAACCTCACAAAGGATGGGGTCTGAAAAGAACATTCAAGAGTTTTTTTTTTTAAGATTTTATTAATTTATTCATTCACGAGAGAGAGAGAGAGAGAGAGAGAGAGAAGCAGAGACATAGACAGAGGGAGAAGCACTCTCTGTGGGAAGCCTGGTGCGGGATTTCATTCCAGGACCCCAGGATCACGACTTGAGCCAAAGGCAGGTGTTCAACTGCTGAGCCACCCAGGTACCCCCATTCAGGAGGTTTCTGAAAGAACTGAAGTATAAACTGAATTGAAGGATGATCAGGACTTAGGTAGAAGAGAGTCAGGGCTGACATAGGGTGTTCCACGTAAGGGAATAAGATGCATGAAGGCCTTTCTAGAAGTGAGAGACCTTGGCCTCTCTCCAGAAATGGAGAGGTCATTGTAGCTGTAGTTTGAGTTGCAAGAAGTCATTGACCAGCCATGAGGCTGTGGAGGTAAGCAGAGGCAAACTCACAGAGGTCTTTGTAATAAATTGAGAAATACGGGTTTAATACTAAATTTGGGTTTAAGCAGTGGGATGCTGCTGAACAGGTTCCACACAAGAGTGGTTACAAGATAAAATTTGCTTCGATCACCTCTTAAATAAGTGGTTAAAATCAGGAGAGAGTGCTTCTGAATCATGGGAGTCTGAAAACAGTGCTGAATTATGAGGAGGTAGTGCTCTACAGCGTTAAATCTAAGAGGGCTTTTAAATAAGCATTTTTGCCTTCAAAACACTGTAGGAGACCATTAACCTCATCAAATGGAAGCCCTAGTGACAAAAGTCTTTTATTCCAGATGAGCACAATTTAGGAATTATCCATCTCTCTTAAGCTTATGATAGAAACAGTAATCCATGTCAGAAAAAAAAGTATAAAGGCAGAATTTTACTTTGCTGTATTCTACACAAATACAGCAAGGTAAAGTATAAATTTTAAAGTTTCAGTCATACATTAACATCACAAGAAAGTCTTAGAATTTCAGTATTGAAAGGAATTAAAGATCATTTGCTCTAACTCCTTTATGTTATAGTTGAAGACAGTAGACAGAGTATTTCTTTGCAAGGTATCAGAAATAAGCAATGATTTAAGATCTGGATTCTTTTTGAAAGATTTCAGCATATTATAACAAATACTACATAACTGAGTTAACACAAATAAGAAATAAAAAAACTAGTATTCTGACCCAGATACTGGATTCCCAATGTTGTTCTTAAGCCTCCAAAGACACCTACCTCTTAGTATCCACACCCTTGTCTAGTCTCCTCCTATATTGTACCAGACTATAGCTTCTGTTCTGAGCTGTTTCTCCTCCCCCCAGATCTTTTTACTCTGGAGGAAGCCAGCTGCCATGTCATAAGCAGCCCTGTGGAGAGGCCCTAGTGATGAGGAACTAAAGTTTTCCACCAAGAGCCAGTGAGGAAGTGAGGCCTGCCTGTTGGCTTTGTGAGTGAGCTTGCAGGCAGATTCTCTTAGCTTCGTTGAACCACGAGATGACAGTAGCCCCTGTTGATGGCCCGGCAATAATCTTGTAAGAGATCTTGAGCCAGAACCTCCCAACTAAACCACTCCTGGATTCCTGACTCTCAGAAACTATGTGAAATAATAAAAGATTTTTTTAAAATAATGTATTTATTCATGAGAGACACAGAGAGAGAGAGGCAGAGACATAGGCAGAGGGAGAAGCAGGCTCCCCATGGGAAGCCTGATGCAGGACTCCATTCCAGGACACTGGGATCACAACCTAAGCCAAAGGCAGATGCCCAACCACTGAGCCACCCAGGTGTCCCATAAGTTTATTGTTGTAAAGTGCTAAATTTGGGGGTAGTTTGTCATGCAGTAAGACATAACTAATAAACACAATACATATTAATATATTCTCAATAAACTTAAACTATCAACACTTTAAAAGTATCTAAATAGTAATTCTTTACTGAAAGATAAAATACATTTTTGACTTAAAAGTACAACTATTGGTGTTCTTTTTTGAAAAAAGGTGATTAAATGTTTACAGAATAGGTAATAGGAGATTTACCCAGTAATTTATAGGTCACTGATTCTAATTTAACCTGAGTTCTTGGCAGCCAGACATAGCTAAAATTGAAATTTAGTTGTAGATAGTAATTGCCCATGGCTACATGTTCCCATTTCAATACAACTTAATTTCTTTCTTTTTTTTGGCAGAGGGCGGGGAGTGGATTCTCAGGAAATACAAAAATCTAAATTTAAATTAAACTATTATTTTACTTTTTTCCTGAGTAGCCCTAGAAGGATGCAGAGTAAAGGGGAAAACAATGGTCTACCAGCTGCTGCTGACAACATGCAAAATAATCACTTTTCTAATTAGATACAACCTCTAAAGTTTTATCCTCAGAAGGAAAACCTCCACGTAAGGAAGAAGATCAGTTGACATAGCTCTGAGCCCTTGTCTACCTTTCATCTTCACTTTACAGTCTCCATCCAATTATTCATTAAGCATTTCATTGACAAAATACTGAATGCTTTCTACACACTAAGCATGAGAATATAATGATGAGCTGGACAGACAAAACTCCATCCTCATGTACCTCTTGATCTGAGAGTGGAAAAAAGAAATTAAGCAATTACAACATAGTAGTAATTAGAAGAGAAGGAAAAGTGTGGGGTGCAGTGGTAGCACCCAGCAGGGTACCCATCTATTCCAGTACATTGGTTAGGGAGGACATGGGGGGAGGGCGACGGGGTGGGAGTGCGGGGTAAGTTTTTTGTGAAGGTGTCATTTCAGGCAAAAAGAACTCCCTATACAAAGGCCTAAAGGCAAGGGAGTTCTAGATACGTTTAGCAACTCAGGTTCAGCCTGGTTGCAGCATAAAACAGAAAGGAGTGGCGAGAGACCCCAGGGAGTGCACTACATTTCTAAACTGCAAGCCAAGCATGGACACAATTCCTTTTGGTGGGTTCTCCTTTAAAAGTGCAGGCACCAGAGAGAATTAAAAACCTAACGAATCTTTAGGCCTTGACCTTTTGCATCCTGTCTGAGAACACTTATTTATATTCTAGGTCCAGAAAGCTAGCACAGCTTGGTGAGGAGTCTGCATGCAGTGGCCAAGAATTCAAGGCTAGAAAGATCTGCTTTGAATCTCAGCTTGAGGACAATAGTATGCCAACCTTACCCAGGTTGCGTCGATTAAAATGAAGTAACAAATGTGAAGCATCATGCACACATTAGGCATTCACACCAATTCTCTCCCGTCCCGTCCCATTCCCTTGCTTCTGAGCCCTCTGCTGGCCTCCTCCACCACATGCGACCCCATACCTGACAGAGGGCACTGTTCTCTTGGCCATGCCCGACGTCCTTTACTATAGTTTTAGTCTCTATCCTCTTCCTCGGTAAACCCGGGATGAGACAAACTAGAAGTATTCCAGCATAAAAATCCCTGTCATACAATAACTGTAGCACTCATTAAAAAAATTATATATATATATGCCCATACACAACTGAGACTTGTTCCACCACACTGTCCTTATATTTTATATACTTACATATATTCTATTGCATAAGTACTTGACCTCCATTATTCCTTCTAATAATAATGTGAAATGAGTATTATAATCACTATTTGGCAGAGTGGTTAAGGGACTAACCTTGTCATAAACTTTGCATGTACCTCATTCTCTAAGTAGAGTTGTGTCAACTCTACAGAGGCTGCCTCCCAGCAAATATTGCAATGAGCATATATCTTAAGTATACTTTTAGTGTCTTTCATTGTTAGGACTCAGAGAAACGGCTTTTACAACTACATACTCATTTGTCAATTTCTAACTCTGTATCCTTTGACACAATTTTAAGTTCTCCAAATGCAAAACTAAATAAAGGAGGATGGCCTGATCTCTGAATACCATTTCTAAGAATCATTCCTATTACTTTAAGTGAGTAATAAGTACCACTTAAATTTGCATACCTGCCCAACTATGCTCATAGCAGTAAAAATGAAGCTTCCTATTTTCTTAATAATAAAAAACAAAACCTGTCTTCTCTGTAAAAGTGAGAGCACAAACGAGAGGTTTAACTTCATTCAGCTGCTGATTTGAAACGGAATTATTCTCTCATGTGATCAGAATAGGATTCCTTGAAGGTCACCTGTTCTAAGCCCAGTCTTTGTCTAGGGAACTGACTACTTTGCAAACGTGTCCTCCTCCTCCCTTCTGAGCAGCTCAAGTTGGGTTCACAAAATGATCTTATTCCTGCCTCCGGAGAATATCCAAGTTAATCTTTCTCCAAGCACCCCTTCCCTTTCACTGTTTCTCCAAAGGCCCCACACAGCTTATCTGGATCAGAATCACCTGGCGTACTTAGGAACAGGCGATTTCTGGGATCCAACATTTGACCTGAATTGACCCAGCCGTGGGCCATTAGCTTTCTCTGTTATGCAGCAGGTTCATACTTAATCAGTTAAGTATTCAGGTCCTTTTCACCAAAGAAGTCTTCGGCAAAATCTCCCTCATTTTATACTAAAAAGAACTAGTTTTTAACCTACGTGGCTGATAAAAATGCTGAGTCAGATAGTTTTTTGTGTTCAACACCTGATATCCCTCCTCCACGTGCTCTATATATCTAGCTTATATTGCAACTGTGTACAATTATTCAGCCAAACAAGAATATCCCTACCTATAACTGTCACCCATTCTACATTTCCCTATGTCGTTCACAAGGATATCACTTCAAATATTTTGTGGAAATTCTGAAATTATGGCATCTACAGAATTCCCCAATATACCTGGTAATGTAACCCAAATTATGAAGTACATGAAGTTAGTTTGGTACAATTCTTTATCTGGAGAATTCAAACTCTCCATATCATTTAAAAAATTTGAATAACCAGGTTTTACTTTTTTTTTTTTTTTTAGGTTTTACTTTTCTTAAAGTCCTTTTAGATATGAGACATCACCATCCTAAATATTAGAATATTAACCATTCCATTTAACTTGAATTAGGCAGTTTAAGATACGGTGCACTGACAACGTAATCCCATAACCTTGGCAATAAAGTGACTGGCATCTTTATTGGAGATACGGCTGTATAATTATTCCCCTAGGGTGAGGCATTTGGCTACACATTTGCCAATATCCTTTCCTGTATAATTTAGGTCTCACGGGCAGAAAAGCGGTTGAAAAACAGAAATCAAGGAACCTCCATCAAGTGGCAAAAATCAGGTCTGAGGGACGCAATGAAGGTAGAGCATTGTTTTAAAGACCCCAAATCCTCGGTCCATGAATAAGGTTGGTGTTATTGGGAGACAGGCATTCTTCGAATTCGCCCCAGAATAAGTGAAATCTTGGCTTTCCAGGCGAGCCCCTCCAGGCCAGTGATACGTGCACATCACACCTGGGCCTTTCAGTTACAAATCCACCTCCTTAAGGAGCCGTGTGAAAAAGCAAGAACAATCAATAAGAAAAAATCCTCCCAGCTATAAATCAGCCACGTGGAGCTGCTGCGGCGGCGGCGGCCCTGACTTCCTGGTTGGCTTCCTGGAAGCCTGGCGGCTGGGGGGCTCCGGGCGGGGGGGCGGCCGGGAGCCGCTCCGGGCCCGCGGGAGGGGAGGGGAGGGGAGGGGAGGGGTGTGGGGGGCGGCGAGCCGCGGGATCCCGGAGGGCACGGGCCTTAGGGGCAGAGTTACGGCCCGTCATTAGCACAAAAGTTTGGGAATCTGGCAGCTTTCCGAGCTGAGCAGTGGGGCAAAGGCTAGGAGCAGCCCCGGGGAAGAGCGAGTTAGCTACGCGGGAACAGGGGCCGGGGAGCGGTTCCTGGGCGCCGTGGTCAGCCGAGAGGCGGGCTCGGGCCGGGAGGGGGCGGGGGAGGGGCGGCGAGGGGCTGCGAGCGACGCCGGGCAGAGCGCGGCGGCGGGGCGGTTGGAGCGCTGCGGGGGCCGGGGCCGGGGCCGGGGCCGGGGCCGGGGGCGGGGGGAGGGGGCGGAGGGCAGGGCCGGGAGGTAGAGCCGAGGGGAGTTCCGGATCGGGAGCGGGAGAGGGCGGCAGCCGGAGCGGCAGGGGTGGGGGAGGGAGGAGGTGCGGAGCCGGAGGAGGGGGAAGGAGGGAGGGGAGAGCGGTGGCGGCGGCTGCGCCGGGCTCCGTGTCTCTCGCCGCCGGAGGAAGATGAGGCTGAAGATTGGGTTCCTCTTACGCAGTCTGCTGGTGCTGGGAAGCTTCCTGGGGCTAGTGCTGCTCTGGTCTTCCCTGTCCCCGCGCCCGGACGACCCGAGCCCGCTCAGCAGGATGAGGGTGAGTGACCCGCCCGCCCCCTCCGGCGGCGGCGACCTGCAACTTGTTTTGTGCGCGCGCGCGGCGGGGGCAGGGGCAGGGGCAGGGGCGCGGCGCGGCGGGGCCGGGGTCGGGTCGGGTCGGGTCGGGTCCGGGCGGTCGGGGCGCCGCAGCTCCGCAGGTGGTGCCGCTCGGGGGCGCCGAGCCCCGCGCACCGGCTCCCGGCCGCCCGCCGCCGGCCCGCCCCCTCGCCGCCCCTTCCTCCCGCGCTTCCCCGCCCCGGGTCCACGCCGGGACTGCGGGGCGGAGCGGGAGGGGAGCGGGGCAGAGCCGGTGGCGGGCGAGCGGGGCTGGGCCGCCCGGCCGCCCGCTCCTCCGTGCGGGGACCGCCGCGGTCGCGGCCGGGGCCGCGGGGTTGGTCCAGGCTGCGGCCTGTGGCGCGAGCAGGCCTGAAGGAGGCGAGACGCGGCCGGTGCCATCGCCGCCGCTCGGGGCCGGGCCCTCGGAGCCGCCCCCCCTGCCGCCCCGCCCGTCCGGGGATGCTCGCAGCCCCGGCTCCCCCGGCCGCCTGCCCGCCGGCCCGCGGGGAGGGAGGGAGGGAGGAGGGAGGGAGGGAGCCGGCGCCCCGCCTCCGGCTCGTACGGACAGCGCCGCCCCCCGGCGCCGGCGGCCGGGAGCCCGGGTGGGTGTGCGGCCTCGCCCTCGCCCTCGCCCTCGCCCCCGCCCCGGACCGGCTCTCCGTCCCGCTTCCCCGGCGGGCAGGCGCGGTGGCCCGGGGAGCCGAGGGGCGGCCCGGCTCGCAGTCCACGCTGCGGCCGTGCCCGGGGATGGGGTGTGCGGCCGGTTCCTCCGCCCGGGCTGCGGCAGGGGCTGCCCGCGCCGGAAAACTAACTTGCGCGGCTGGGCTTGGCCGTCTGCTCCCCGGCCGACCCCGAGAGGCGCCGCGCTGCGGACCTCGGGCGGCTCCGCCGGGCGCACCTGCCTGCCGCCGGGGCCGGGTGTTCGCCGGGACCCCACCCCCCCCGCCCCTCGCGGGGGACGGTCTAGCCCGGCGCCGCGGCCACTGCGGCTCCTCACCGACTCCCCCACCCCCCTCCCGCGCCCCGGCCCCCGGCCGGCATCTCCCTGAAAAACGAGCCCTCTCCCCCCGCCCCCCTCCGTACGCCGGGGCCGGGATGCCCCGGGATGGCCCGCTGCCCTGGGGGTGCCGGGGGGGGGGTGCGGTGCTGAGTTCAGAGCCGCCCAGCGGCCCCGGGGCCTTGGGAGGACTTGGCCGGGTCGTCAGGTGCCTTTTGCAAATATTATCTACGTTGCGTCTCTGTGATCTCCTTTATTAACTTCCCTTGACATTAGCATCAGGAAGTTGAGTGGGAAGGCATCCTTTTAAGAATCCTGGGAGACTTATCAGTTTCTGTCGATAGGATGAAATTAGATTTTACTCTTAAGACTTAGTATGTGAGGTCTTAACTGAAGTGGAATCTCTTCGAGAGACCTGGGGTGGCGTCCCATCCAGGTCACCTAAGGTAATGATAATAAGAAGTACTAAGTTTTCCTTTTAGCGTGTTTGTGGTTTGAAGCCTCCTAGGTGTCACAGGCTGATGGTGACCTCTGATTTTTTTTTTTTCTTGCTTTCAAAATGATTGATAAAGGATAACTGAATATTGCAATTGGGAGTATTTAAGTCCTCAAATGGCCTTTTACAGAGAGCTAGAAGTGTTAAAACTCCATTTTCTAGGAGAGAAACTGAGGAAAGTCTGACAAAACTAGCCATATTCAAAATGTCCTGCAGTTCCGTGACAGGTCTTTTAAAGAGATGGTGGAGCATCTACACCAAGACTCCTCTCTTTTTGAAATACTGTATTAGGGTGGCTATTATAAGTACCAAGCCACAGGGCTGATTATTCAATAGCAGGTGGTGATATCTTGATTTTTGGTCCAACTTATTTGATAGTTTGTCACTGGGTCCAGTGTAATTTCTATCACTTACCAAAGAGAGAAGCTGGCTTCTTACATGTAATGGACGTTGACAAGACTGCTTGTGTATCAGGAAAGCCCAAACCTTTTATTACTCTTATAGGCAAATGTTAAGTAAGCAATTTAAGGCATAATTTATGAATCCTTATGAGCATAAATAAGAGACTTTTACCTCCTTTTATTAAAAACTATCCTAAGAACTTCTGAGATCTAACACTAGAACATTTCCTTTAGGGAAGGTTCTGCTAGTAAGCAGATTCAGACTCCTGAGTCTCCCTTCCGCCTTCCAGTTCTTTTCATTTGATTATGACTGCAGACTCCTTCACCCACTGTGAGACACCTGCCTCTTCTTTCATGCCTATCCACCTGTGGATCTGTGGTTTTTTTTTTTTTTGGGGGGGGTCCCCTATAAATCCCTGTAAATGGCTTGAAATAGGCTAGAACAATCTACCAAATAAAGGTTCTGCCTCTACCCTGGCAGGCTTGTACTTGTGGCTTCACCCTGTGCCACTGTTTGTCTTGTACTTTCAATGTTCCGGGCAATAAAATCTGTAGCAACTTGCTCCTTTGTTTTTGCTTTTGTTTTAAGCCAGGACTACTACTTTATATCTGGGGGTATCGAGGTCCATATTATAAAACCTAATACCCACGGTCAAGATGAGAAACACATTTGTTATCTCCGTCCTCTCGCAGGGCCTTTTGCTGTTTTTCTGAGGTGAATGATGTGAAAGATGATCTTACTGTTCAAATGGTACTCTGTTGTGTATGATATTTATTCAACAAACATTTTTGAGTGCCTGCTATGTACTAGTGCTACTTATTTTTTAAAAATATTTTATTTATTCATGAGAGATACAAAGAGGCAGAGACACCGGCAGAGGGAGAAGCAGACTCCATGTAGGGAGCCCGATGTGGAACTCGATCCCGGGACTCCTGAAAGCAACCGCTGAGCCATCGGGCATCCCTAATGTTAGTTATTGAACTACTTACCTCTAACCTCATGGATCTTACAGCCTGGGGAGGGGGGGAGCACTCCGCATTAATCAAGACTCTACAAATCAGCAAATAAAAATTATGCTAGCTGGTATGAAAAAAAGCCATAGGGGATAAAAGAACGGGAATTTGGCCATAAAAGTCTTACCTGAAGAAATGACTATTGAGTTGAAAGCTGAAGATTTGAATACAAATAGTTGTTGATCTGGATGTGGGAGGAAGGCATTCCTTAAAGGGAGAAGTATGTGTAAACGTCCTGAGGTTGGAAGTGGTATGGTGAACTGAGGAACTGGAAGAAGACCAATATAATTAGAACATGGAGAGGGAGGGGTGGCGTGGAATGAGGATGCAAATGTGATATGGGTCTTTAGAGCAGTAGGAAGCCATTGAAGGATTTTCAATGAAGGGGAGATGTGATCAGATTTGTGTTTTAGAAGGATCATTCTGGTTGCCTGCAGGGAGTATAAATTGATTTGGAGCAAGAGAGCAGATAGTAGGAATCCTATTGGGGGTTATAATAGTTCAGATGGGACATGACGTTGCTTGGATTGGCAGGGTGACTGGAAGTGGAGAATTGATTCAAGAGCTATTAAAGATGCAAAGGTATCAGGACTAGTTGATTAGATGTGGGAGTGGAGAAGAAGGTGTCAGGAGGTTTAGGTTGATTATTTGTCACATTGAAAGTTCTGAAGACAGACATTCACACATTTTTATGTTCTATTTTATGGTTATGGGAGGGCTTACTTTTTTAGGCTTTATCCTCTGGATATTTTCAGGTCAACATTTATTAAGACCATCTGTTTAGTACTTACAAGGTGCAGAAAGTTCCTTTTAGTTAAATAAATTATAGTAACTCTCAGACCATATATCCCAAATTTTAGTCCTGAATTTAAAGCTGAATTATAAGCCTCTGACAATAAAGGTTTGTAATGGAAATGTTGAGAGATCTTCAGTGGTTTTATTGTACAAATCCAGTACTGGATCTGGTGAGAAGCTGCTGGTAAACTGATGATTCTTTGTAGGTACAAATGTGACCTTAGTCAAACCATTAATGCCATTTGGGTTTAGAGCATACACAGCAGGGCTAATTCAGGAATCCTCCTAGGCAGAGAGGTGTTAAGCAATAAGCAAACTAAGACCCGTTGAGAGGAATATTTCTTAAATGAGGCTGAGTAACTGAATTGATTACCCTGTCACATTCGAGTTCCACCTTACCAAACCCTTTTTATCTCTGTGATGATTGATTGCAACCTGAAAGACTCTGCTCTTGACCTTAAGATTTGATTTCAAATGGAAGCTCCATTGATATCATTAGGAGTAGAGCTCTATCACTTAGCAAAAGTGTAGTGCCTTAAGTGGTCACTGTTGTCTCACTTCTCCAGTTGAAATGCCTCAGGATTTGTTTTTGTTCTGTGTAACTGTCCTCCCTCCCACCTGTAATGAAAAACTCCCATAATACCAAGTCTGGGAACTCTGGGCATTATAGATCTCCTGAAATTAATGCAGACTTTTTTTTTTTTTTTAAGATTTTATTTATTCATGAGAGAAAGAGAGACAGAGACAGGCAGAGGGAGAAGCAGGCTCCCCATAGGGAGCCCAATGCGGGACTTGATCCCAGGACCCCAGGATCAGACCCTGAGCCGAAGCAGATGCTCAACCTCTGAGCCACCCAGGCATCCCTAATCTCTTGAAATTAATGCAGACATCTATGTATATGTGCTTTTTGGCGGGGAGGGGATTGAGACTCAGAAGCTTTTGCATTTTACTGTAAACCACTGACTGAATCCTTTGAAGGCAGGGTTTATGTTTCTTGGAGTAGCTCATGGAGTATCTACCCCATCTACCAAGGTGCTGAAGCCTTCATTCATGTCTCCCCCTTAGGTCTGGACACCCTAGAAATGCAAACCTTCCTAAGAATCCTAGATCTGTGGATTTTGTGGAAGGGTTGCCCATCCAGTGGTCAAAGGTGAGGCATCAGTCCTGTTACTGTACCACACTTCTTCACCTTCCTTCTAGCAAGACCCCATTGGAGAATACTAAGAACACCTTAAATAAAAGATCCTGCTGTAAAGAGATCTCCTAGTTGAAGAGCTATTCAATACATGCATGGCCTGGGTTCCTTCTTTTCTTCCTAATCCAGTAGCAATATAGGGAAACACTGAGAGCTGTCACAGAATATTTTGTCAAGAGCCAAATTATAGGTGGAGAAGGTGGAAAAGAGCCATCCAGAGAGTGCGTGGTTATTAGTAAAGGAGTGAAAAAGTGTTAAAGAGCCAGTTGAATTTGGGTAACTATTTTGTGATTGAGACTGGCTGTGTGGAATGGGAGATAAGGTGTGGGCTGCAACAGTTTGGTGTTAGTATAAGCTGCATTAGATCAGCCAATCCTAAATTGGAGGCAGAAGGAGAGAGAAAATAATGCAACATGAATGAAAAATCAGAATTCTGAGCTTGGACCATTTGTAAACAGACTATTTGTAAATTCTAACTCCAGAGTTCTAAAAAAGAGTTGGTCAGCAAGATTTGAGTGGCTCTTGAATGTAGGAAAATGATTGTGATTATCTGACTTCAACCTAGATCATTGTCTTTGTTCGTGTTTTGAATTATAATTTTCTTTCCTGAAGAATGAATGTACAATCAGACAGAAGGAGAGAAGTGATTAAATTAAGAATTTACAATTTCTATAATAAAATGAACATAGCTTGAGTCTATGAGAGGAATGATTTTATGGTTGGCTTTTATATGGCAGAAGATGAGGAAGGGTGAGAGGGTGAAATATGCCTTAACATTGTGGGCAGAATTCTTTGTAAAATTGGGAGATATATTTTTATTATAAGCATGAGTCACTTAACAAGTGTCAAATATTTGAGTGTTTACCAAATGCCACCCTGGCTCTAGGCATTGGAGATGCTGTTCTGGATGGTGGTGGAGATGAAAAGTGTTGACCTAATAACTGCACAGATGTTTATAATAATAACTGCCATAATAATGGCAGTTTTCTTTTGATATATAAAGTTGGGTCTTTTTATAATCCCTCCCAACCTCTAACTGCCCATTTGCTCAAAATAATATATCTGGGGCTTGCTTTCCACAAGGCACTGAGCTGGGCCCTGGAGATGCAGAAGTGGCAAGAACACAGGCCTCCTCTCGTAGGCGAGATGATCTGTGTCAATAACAGTAGTAAGAAGCAGGTTTTTACAGAGCTGGAGAAGGTGCATGTGCAGAGGCAGGAGCGTGGCATTTGACTAGACCTGGAGTGTCGGATCAGGGAGAGAGATAAGGAAGAACATTCTACACTAAAAGGATATGGTGAGAAGAAAGTTTTTTTTTTTTTTTTTTTTTTTTTTTTTGTTTTACTAGAACAAAGTGATAAAAGTTAAGATTGGAAAAGTGAATTTGGGCCACATTTTGAAAGGAATTAAATGGTACGCCAAGGAACTGGGTTGGGGCTTTATTAAGTCAGGACTTCGAGAAGCTTTTTGGAAGCTTCTGAAGTAGAGTTGTGGGAGTAGTAACATCGATTCATCATCAGCTCTTGGTTCACTAATTCACTCAAGTATTTCAAATATTTATTGTCTGCTGAGTACCATCCATTACTCTAGGCATTGGAAATCCTATAGAGCAGTAAATAATAATAGCAATGATAACAGATAACATACCTTGACTCCTATGTGGCAGGTGAGCATTCTATTTGTATTATGTTTAATTGTAACAATAACTCTCTAATGCAAGTCCATTGTAATTGTCACTTTATAGATGAGACCATTGAGTCTGAGAGGTGAACTCTTTGCCTCAGGCCATTTACTTAGGGGTAGAGCCAGGTCAGTCTCGTTTGCTCTGATCAAACACTAAGATTTTTAACAAGATAGACCTTCTCAAGTGGACTACACTGAAAGGAGGACATAGAGACAGTAGGGAGGTAATTTCAAATAAAACACTGAAGACAATAAAGGATAACATGAAGGAGAAAGAGGTAGTGGGGACCATGCAGGGAAGTTCAGGGGGCAGTGGCTGAGCTGAGGCCAAAGAATGAGTATATAATACAATTCTAAGGGAAGAATGTTCCAGGCAGAGGGAAAAGAAAGTGCAAAGTCCTTGAGTCTAATGTTTGAAAAATAGAAGGCCAGTGTGACCTAGAACATGGTGAGTTTAGAGGGAGTACAGTATTTGCTAAGCTTGCAGATATAAATGGGCTCTGGGTTGGATGATAAATTGTATGGTCCTTGATAAAATGAGTAATGACTTTGTTGTTGTTGTTTTAAACCTGTTGCAGTGTTAAGGCAGGAGCTGTATTAGCTAAGTCCACCAGATCCTGTGGAATCAGAAAAGGCAGTATCTAGTCTGTAAGGTCTAGGTGCTGTCAGAAAGCTCTTTAGAAAGCTTTCTGTATATGCAAAGGCATAAATGGTTATAGCAAATCCCTGGGGACTGCATGGCTGGAAGATGGGATTGGGGAGTGGAAGAATGGGAGAGAGAACTCTAGAAAGCATCTGAACCCTGAAAGATTGAATACTGTGAATGGCAGAGCTGGGCTAAAAGGAATAATCTGGAAACCGTGCAGGCTGGATTTCAGTGAGAAGTGCCTGCTAGGACATGAGGCCTAAAGTTAGGAAAGGGGCCAAGACAATTAGTATGAGGAGAGAGAGAGAGAGAGAGAGAGAAAGATTATGAAAGTAGAATTAGCTGGTGTTGCTGGTAGGAGGAGGAGCCCTCTGGATACTGGAAGGGGAGTATGCTGAGACCTTAGAAGGAACAGAACTATCTAAAATGGTGGCTCTCAAACTTCAGTAGGCCTCCTAATCACCTAGAGGGTGTGTTAAAGCAAAGTACTCCAGCCTCCCGCCTAGAATCTCTGATTCAGTAGGTCTGAGGTGAGGCAAGGAATTTGAATTTGTAACTAGCTAGCTCCCCAGTTGGTCCAGGGGTCATACTTTGAGAGGTGCTGGTCTAGAGGATGGGTAGATTGGAGGGGAATAAAACAAAACATTGGTTTGCTTTGGCCTGTAGTTATTTTGGGGGGTAGGGAGGGCATGTAATATCTTACAGACAGTGTCTACTGGGTGGATGGAGCTCAGAATAGGATCAGTACCAGATGCAAAGTGTGCAAATCATTGGCAGGAATATATGTCTGAAGCTTGAGTACCGGATTGGTGACAAAGGAACTATGTGTGGATAGAGGAGAGAAATAGGAGTAGGAAAAAAGAAACCCAGAAAAGGCCTTCTTACCTGAAAGAAGGGAGGTAGAGGGGGGTGGGAGATGAGATGAAAGGAGGCATAGGCAGAAGTAGAAAATTTAGAGAACATCGCCCAGTAGAAAATATGGGCAAAGATAACTTAAGAGCAGGACCATCAGCAATTTCAAATATTGCAGCATTTGAGCAAGAATTGATCAAAGTTAGGGACTCTGTAAGTGGCTGTGGAAGCGTGTGCCTCCCTGCCTGCTAAACTCACCTGCAGCAGTTGGGTCCTGGTGAGGGGCTACAGTGGCATCTCACGGGCATCTCAGTAAATATGATGACCCAGGGGAGCTGGCTCGGAAGAAAAAGTTCAAGTGGTGAATAATCACCTTCACTAGAAGAAAAATACAAAAAGAGGAAGAAGGGTTTTATTAGAGAACTTAATTATCAAAGGGAGAACTAACATGTTTCGGATTCTGTTTGTTCTGCCTGAATCAGGTGCCTCTCTAAGCCCCACCCTGTGTGTGTATAGAGACACATCTGTACATACATATTTTAAGCTAAACCATAATCCTGTGCTTGTGGAAATATATACTTTATATGCTATACACATTATATTAAAATGATTATAATGCATAGTAGGTTTTTTTTTTTTTTTTTTTTTTTTTGCATTCTTTTGGTCTAAAATCCAGTAACTTATAAAAGGCTGCGACCAGAGCAACATTCTCATATTTGAAGTTGGAGAAGAAACTTTATCCACAGAGTATTAGGCAGTTTTTAGCTTCTAACACATTAATTTGCCTGACGTGTAATTACAGGAAGAAACAGAATAGCAAAATCGCCTGCTCAGCATTTCAGGTAAAAAATTTTTTTTTTTTTTTTTTTTTTTTTTTTAAACAGTGAGGTCTACCATTTAATTCTAGTTCAGTCCTGTGATCCTGAAAGCAATGCTGAGGCAACATAAACTGCAGTACCCAGGGCTGAAGTCTGTTTTGGAGAGGGAAGCAACCTTTCAGTTGCTTCATTTGCTAAGAATCCTGAATATTTCAAAATGGGAAACGTTCTCATTTCTGCTCCATTATAAATTCCCTTTTGGGCTTGGTAGCATTTTAAAGCGTTACTCCAGAGAAACATTTAAACATGCCAATAGGGAGATCTGATTCAGTTCACTGAATATAAGAACTGGTACACTGAAACTTGAGGAAAAAAATTAACTTTGCATTATCTAATTAGGTTTATAGAATTGCTGCAGAGCAGCCTGGTTTCCCAAATCTAGAAGGTACAATTAACTGTAGTATTATATCAATACCAACTAGTCTGCTAATAGGCTTCTAAGCAAAGCAATTGGAATTTGTTATTACCAAAGATATTTTAAACTGGATGAATTAAAATTAAATCATATACTGTTGGGAGCAGTTCTGTATGAGAATAAAATAAATGACCTAATCATTTTTTAATCTTTAATCTTTTATTGAGTCCCTGGGTTTAAGAATACATCTGGGCCTCAGGAAGTATACTATTTTTCTTTAATAGTAAACATAGATGCTTAATGATTATCTGGCTTAAACATAATTTTAGCATTTGTAGTTCTTTTATAAAATATCTTACAATATGCGATAGCACTTCAGTATTGAAGTACTTTGAGAAGTACTTTGTATTCACTGGTAATGTGTACACTTTACTCTTTAATACCAATTCTTATAAAGAGCACTGAGTGTTAATATGCAACTGATAAATCACTGAATTCTTTATCTCTGAAACTAATAACACACTATGTTAATTAATTGAATTTAAATAAAATTTTAAAGAGTAAATCTTAAGTAAACATTAACTGAGAAATTCCCAAAGCTTTTATTTTTTTTAATCACTCTTATGAGAAAGTGGGTGGGCTGCCATTTCTGTTTTTTAGACTGTAATTATCCTTTGACTCTTGATTTTCTTTTTTTTCCTTTTACTAGAAACACCAAACACGCACTCTCACACACTCACAGTGATAAGATACTCTTTGATGTGAGGAAGGTTTGCAGATAGCTTTTTACAAATGTGTGAATGCTTAACTCCTCCAGCTGGAACTTTTGATTTCATACTAAGCCATTGAGGCTAGCTATTGAAGTGAAACTGTGGTCTCAGGTTCGCAATGTAGTATGAGATGCCTGTGAACAGTTTTATAGAATCTTCAGAATTAACACTTGAAGTATTATCATAATACCAATATATCTTTATGCTTCTGAGAATTTTTTTTTTAAACTCTAGAAAGGCTAAATAGAAAAAAAAAGTTCAATTTACTATTAAAAAGATAAGTACTTAAGTCATGATATTTGAAGTGCTCTGGAGGTTCTTTATTTGTCAGCACTTACTACTTCATTTTAAATTTTATTCAATTTAACTTAAATATTTTATATGCATTTCATTAGCATGTTATTGGAAAAATAGTTCCTTAAGAAACCAAAAATGATCGGTATACTTAAAAGAGTCATGTAAATTTGGTTTTGCCAGATTATATGAAAGGTAGGTAGGCTAGATAAAAGAAAGAAAAAGATGTTCATACACAGAAAACTAGGAAGAAGCATGATATGTAGATTCCATTTCTATTAAGGTATAGTTTGTCAATTGTATAAACATTTCAAAAATGACAGGAAAAAATCTAGTAGGGGTAAGTCAATTAAATTTTTGTCTGGTTGATTGTTAAATGCAGCTATGGCAAATACATCTTTGTGATGGGAGATATTTGCCTAGAGAAAATTGCCATGCAATATATCCTACCAGCTGGAGTTTTTTGGACAATAACAGCCCATGTGCCTAAGTGAATCTTTGATTTCATAATATAGCCATTTCAAAACTTAATATATTTTCTAAAATAGTTGGCTTATTAGGTATAAGTTTCAATTATGCTTACTTGGGAGGACTTAAATCCAAACCTCTTGCCCCAATATTTCCTTGGCAATTGAATATTTTACTATGCAATTCTTATTAGACAATTTAGTCATTATGCTTCTTAAAATTTAATCTGACAGGATTAGTCTTTTAATCTCTAATACAGTAAGGTGTCTCCCATGTAAGTCAGTATTTGTTACCTCTACAATCTGTTTGCAGGGTTTTACATCTTTTCTTTTGAAAGAAAGCATTTAAAACCTCCTGTTCAAAAGTCTGCTAACTCTTGCCAGGGTGATTTAAAATGAATAAAAAATCCATTAGATTTTTGGCAAATAAGCTCTCAATAATGATACAGAATAAATGACTACAAAGTGCTTTTTAGAGTAATGGAATGGAAATGACTGAAATCTTACTACTTTGCACATGCAGATTTTTCTACTATTGTTGAATGTTTGGTTTAAGCTAAAAAGATCACTGTCAAAATTGGAAATTTTGATCATTTAAAATATATAATTACATTTTAACATTTAAGCAAAGGATTGGTGGAATGCAGAAATATATGCATGTAGTTTCATTTACTGCTGCTCTCTGTGTGATGGTCCCAGAGGAAATTTGAAGTCCACTGTTTGTAAAAGAAGGCTTGGAGGAGAGTGTTGCATTGTGGTGGTCAATTAAAATAAATCTGCTTACAGTTCAGGGAGATCCTGGTGGGTGGCAAAGAGAAAAATACTTCTAGCAAATAGCTTTCTGAAATTCTGTCTTCTAAAAATTAGCTAAAAAGGGTGATTTCCAAGTGCCTTGGTATTTTAAAGAAATACATTTTCTTTGTGAAATTAGGATAACTCTTGGTTTTTCTTGTAGTTTAATGTTTAGACTCCAAACCATGGCACCTATAACTTATGTTTTAAAACAAATGTAGCATACATGTGATCAGTTGTAAACTGAAAATTTTGAAGAGTGATATCATACCTGCAAAGGTAATATACCACACCTTTTCCCAGGTCCTGCTTTTTCCTTAGCATAAGAAAAGAACTGGTATCATCTGAAGTATGGGTATTCTCAGTTTTTTTTTTTTTTTCCAACATCCTCTTTGATATCTGAGGAAAGTTTTTAATAAACCAGGACTTCATTTCACTTTCCATGAATTACTACGGAGGGAAGAGTGCCAGCCAGTCTTTCTCGAGCAGGCCCACACCTGTGAGTAACCCGAAGAGAATCTCAGCCAGAGAGCCTAATAAATAGTTTCACTGTGGCACAATCATGTTTTGTAAGAGGCAGTTATCATCCTTGACCTCTGCTCAATTAACTGGTAACTCTAAGAGAAAAGTAAATGTTAAAAAACTTTCTTAAGCGTTGGCAAAAATCACTTCCTGAAGATAAAGTGAATGGCTTGAAATGTACTCATTTGCATCTCCTTCTCTAGTTTAAATAACAGGTGCTTGTGTTTAAAAGCAAGTATGTTTTGTGCAATGATTTATGACTCAGAAGAGCTGATGAAGAGTAGCTAAAAGGCAATTGTAAGTGGAAATTAAGGAGTAGGTTTTTAATATAGAATATTGGGAACTTAAGGTAACAGTAAAGGCAACATATATTTGGGATTGTTTTCTAATGAATTGTAACTTTCCTAGTATTTTTTTCAATTTTCCATGAAAATAACTGAAATCTATTTTTTATCTCCTTGGGACATAGGATTCCTTTTGTTGATTGTGAGACATTTGTTGAGCAGTTGGTCCGTTGCTTTGGGTCCCAGTGGGTGCTAAATGTGAGAATGATTCCTTCAAGGTTAAAAAGGTCAGCCATATATTTTATTGACCTCGAGATAGCTAGAAAAACCAAGACTGCCATTAGGACACACAGCGTGTTCCCTCCGAATGATGAAGCTCCAACTTACTCCTGATTTTCTAACACAGGCAGGGGTTATGTTTTCTGAATATACCCAATTCTTTTTAATTAAAGATAACCAAACCTTCACAGTTCTTTATCATACCTGTAACTCTTGTGGTGAGTCTAAACTAATGAAAAGATAAAATTTCATTTCTAAAATACAGATAACTTTTTAAAAGAACTTTTTGCTCTTTCTATAATCTCTATATGCCCCTACCCACAATTCCTCTTACATGTCTCATTTTAACCAAATGCTCTCAGAAGCTGTTGCATCCTATGAATACTGACTAGAAATGGAAGAAAAATTAGAGTTTTGGTTTTCTTGCAAGAGAGTGCTTTCTGTCAGACTGCAGATTTTCCTTGGCATGGGCTTAATTTAAAATTGCCTCATATATGCAGTGATGAAATTGAATCAAACTTAAAATACTATGTGGAACATTTTCCAGATAATGTTTTTGAGAAATAAAAAAGATCTAGAATAGTGGTGTTGAGATTTTGAAATGTTAGCGTCCTAAAAGTAAGTTTCAATCTACTTTCATCAGGTGGACTATAGGCAATGGTCCATTTCAGAGTTTAAGTGGTTAAAAAATAAAGATTAGAAAATATACAAAGCCTTATTCAGATTCCTGTTTTACTTCTATTGCCTTCCCTTCAGATGTAGATTTGATTTAGTTATTTCCTAAATTCATGGGCCAGTACCATTACTCATACTTGTTTTTATTTAGGATATCCCAAGTGTCTATTTAAAGACATTTGTGATGGACGACTGACCCTCAAAAAAAAAAGTACAACAATAACCAAAACTGTCATGCTTCAGCTGGTTTATGGTGAGGCAGAAAGCATGAGAAATTTGCTGTGTTTCAGTCGGCTCATTATCACTGGGAAATCACCTTTGCCTTGCTCAGAGAAGACTTAGGTCGGTCCAGTCTCTTCGCTGTTCTGTGAAAGCATGTAGCAGTGTGTGTGCCTTCATTGAATGTGTTTCAAGGGTGAATGGTACACATAGTGGCACCTGAAATCTGGAAAGGGCAATGCCTCTTATATGCCTAATTTATTGCTAGGAGTGAAGCTGAGCAAGTCTCAAAAAGAAAAATGGAAAAGTTCCTTTTGGGTACGGGAAGCTAATATCCTCTAGGATTTGGATCACCACAATTTCACTGCAAGAATTCCTTGATCTTCTAAGAATACGGGTACTACATTTGTATGATTTTTGTGATCCTACTTCCATGCTTCTTGTCTCCGGCAGTGTAATGAATTAAAATGTACTGGATATTTGGCACGGGCTACAGCTCAGAAATACTAAATGTAGAATTTCGTTTACTGTAGGCTAGTTATCAGGAAGTAGTTGAGATCGAATCTGTGCTGCTGGGAAAGTTTATTTCCTTATGTAAGCCTTAGCGCCTGCCCCTCTTGTATTTGCTGTTTTGTGAACTGTGACAGTTCTCCTTGTTAGGTAAATGACATGCTAGTCCAATAAGAGAGGGAAACTGTAGGTTTAGGAGATTCAGCAACCTCATGGTTTTGGGATAATCTGATAGGCTAGTGGTGTTTTCTGTCGCTGCCTCATTGAGATTTTGAAAAACTGAAGTCCATAATTAATTAAAAAAAAAGATTCCTGGTGTGTCCTTGGGGAAAAAAAAAGATTCCTAGGGAAGATACATTCAAGTGAATTACAGTATCCTTTACTAGGAAAGGTAGGGAGTTTGAGCTTTAAGGTGTAGGAGGAAGAGAAGGTGTGCCATCGAAAAGGAGAAGGAACGTTGAATAGTACAAGGTCATGGTTTAGACCAATCATTTGTGTAGGGAGTGGGAAAGAGGGATTTTAAGCCACTAAGTGTGTTTTTCTTTAAAAAAAAAATAATCAAGTTGATAACTGAATATTAATCTCCATAAATACTAAATATTCTGGGGAAGTTACATTGATGTTTAAAATTACTGTGTGGATATAGCTCCTCAAGAATAAGGTGGATTAAAAATAAAAGCTGACATCATTGTTCAGTAAAAATACAACGGACTCTGACATTAGTTGTCCTGTTATAAATACTGTCTGTTGATAGCCTTGGTGAGCTTGGCCTAGCAACTTGACTTCCCTCAGCCTCCTTTCCCTCATCTGTAAAGGAGGCGAGGCATTGTTTCTGTGTTTGCATTGGGGTTACGTTACCAGAGCTCCTAGGAAAGCATTTGACTTGAAGTTTTACACCCCGTTTCCCCTTCTTTCTCTTCCTTCTTGGATGAGTATAATAATCTGTACGTGGTTTCAAAAGTGCTTAAAGGAATGAAAATACTTACATGAATTTATGAATTTGCCATTTTGAATTAGAAACGGAAAGGGGCTGAATCTTCTACACTGTGGCTTTTGCCTTAAAAGTTCTGTTCTTCAAGGAACCAGTGTTTTAAAACAGGGAAAGAGGAAAATGACGTTAGGGTTCAAAGCCTACAGCCGAAAAAGAATTCTTGAGATATCTTTGGTGCAAAAAGGTGGTTCTGTTAAAGCATGGGGACAGGACCTGTGGGCAGAAAAAGCTGCACTGGGGTCATGAGGAGTGATTTTCAAGTTGGGAGGGGATGAGGGATACTGTAAACAGCCTCCCAGGTATTTTGGAAGCAAGGTTACCAGGACCTTGAGGGGTCCTTGAGCTGTTGTTAGGAAAAGGTCATATATTACTACCTAGTGAAATCTGAATCATGAAACCCTTCAGATGTATATTGGTGGGTCATATGCTTAGGGATGATTGCCAACATGTATCTTGGGGGGGCGGGGTTAGAGATAAATGACATTTCTAGAGGAATTTTTATATGTTGAAGTAGGGTCAGGCCAAGATTGCCTTTTGCCCTCAGCAAAGTATCAATATCGAGGCAACTGAGTTCCAATGTCCCTCTGCCTTTTCAAGGACTTGTCAATGGGCTGTAGGGAGTGAGAAAATTTAATAATTTCTCTTCTGCCTTTGTTTCTCACATCAGAAAATGCTGTTTATTTCTGAAATATACTCTTTTTTGGAGGCCCCTGGGTGGCTCAGTGGGTTAAGCTGCTGACTCTTGGTTTTGGTTCAGGTCATGGTCTCAGGGTCCTGGGTTTGAGCTCCATCATGGACTCTGCATTTGGCAGGAAGTCTACTCAAGGATTCTCTCCCTCTGTTCCCCCCCTTCCCCAATAAATTTTAAAAATTTAAATATATTTTTCTCAATATAAATATATATTCATTGTAGAAAATATTAAAAAATGAAAGCAAGGAAACTAAAAATCACCTATAATCCATCTTACTCAAAGCTAATTATGATCTGTTTGGTGTATTTCTTGGTATTTCTTGCCTGAATTTAAGAGTAGACATGGACTACATATATACTACTTTGTGGATTGCTCATTTTATTTTACTGTAGAAATATCTTAATTTACGTATTGTTTTTAGGACATTGTCTTGTACACTCATCTTTTAGGATCTGGTCGTTTTAGCACTGACATGGTTTAAGGGAAGAGGACATTAGGAAGAAGAAAAAAAAAAAAAAGAAATACAAGTGTGTTGGGAATTATAGGTCCTAAATTGTCATGTACACTATATTTAACAAAATTGAATTGTTTTCCCACCTGCCCCTTGGAAACAAACCTATGCTTTTAATTTTTAAGTTTTGATGTTTAAAATAATTTTGGGTGCCTCTGGCTAAACCATTAATTAAATGGAGCAAAACAAGTGATCTGAGGGAGAACAAAACTGGAGGAGCAACTACTGAAGTTACTTGTTTTTACTGTCTCCTCCTTACTCGTCCCAGAAGCCTAGTCCCCAATTTAATTTTCAGTTGTGGTTGCTGAACCATTCTAAAGCTCTTAAGCCTTTGCTTAGTAAGTATTAAGAAATCAAAGTCACTGCCATGGGGTCAATTATGAGGTGTGGTAAATACATTGTCTTCTTAATTTTATTTATTAACTTTGTTCCTATTGGCTCCCTGTTGTGAAGAATAAGTTTTCTTCCTGCAGATTCAGCTCAAGGACTCCTGGATTTTCTTAAATGCTATGTTCCATATTAACATTTAAAAATGAAAATTATGCCCTTTCTTTTAGTCTTTGTGTAGTTGGGCTACACCTGTGTCACTGTGCAGTGATAAGGCTGTTTTCCTTGAATCTTATTTTAAACACACATATATTTATGCTTATAATTGTATGTAATAGCACCATGGGAGCAGAATTCTAGTGTGAAAATTGATTGAACATCAAATGACTAATAAGGAACTTTTATTGAATTCTTACTACGCCCTCTGCTAGGTGTGTTTAAATTCTTAATTTAACCTTCTGACATTTTACAGATGAGGAAATTTGTGGCTTGGAGAAGTTAAATACCTTCCTTGTCATCTGGCCTCATAGGTAATAGAAGCAGAGTGCAAATCCAGGCTGACAGCAGAGCCTGCCCTCTCAGGCCAGATTCAATACCACCAAGTCCCACTTCTGAACTGTGTTCTGTGAACAGAGTAGGGGTTACTTTAAAAGGGTTCTTGGGTCAGTAAGGTTGAGAAATGTTGCACGTTGTATCACCCTCTCAGAGATTCACAGGGCACAGTGGTATGTTAAAAGCCCTGAAAAGTCTTACAGGAAATAAAACTTAAAAAATTTTTTTATTAGCTTGTCTTTCACAAGTTGACCTGGTCACTGATTCTGTCTGTAAAGAACTCTACTGTCCTGAAAGAACGGTTTGCTAATAGCCGAATCAAAGTAGGGCGCTGTCTGGGTTAGGTTACTGTTTCATGTCTGTGGACAGATGCACCGGTCTCCAGAGGAAGAATCTAACTGCCCAGACTTGCTGAATTCTGCAACTAGCCTGTTACATGTTCGTGTTTGGCATGTCCTCCTCCAGCTGTCTAAATCTTGCCGTCCTTCAAGATCCATCCAGGTTTTACCTCTATGAAGCTTTCTTTAAGTATAGTCCACTCGGTATCTCCAATCTCAGAAAGGCTCCTTGTTATGGGACAGGACTATGAATGACTGTAATACTCCTTAGTATGGAACTGTTTTCCCAGTTAGTCAGCTTTTTTTTTTTTTTTTTTAAGATTTTTATTTATTTATTCATGAGAGACACAGAGACATAGGCAAAGCGAGAAGCAGGCTCCCTGTGGGGAGCCCGATGCGGGACTCGATCCCAGGACCCTGGGATTACACCCTGAGCCTAAGGCAGATGCTCAACCACCATTCAGAGTTGGTCTTAAGCTCCTTGAGGGTAGGCCCTGTTTTATAGTCTCTCTCTTCCTGTTGTCCTAGAGAGGAGAGATCCACATTGTCCTAGTAGCCTTTGTTCCATTGACAAGTACTCCTTGTCTCCTGGCCATGACCCCCACCCCCCACACACACTGGCATGCATTCCTAATCCTCCAACTTGAACCCCTGTTTGATACTGACATCCGTAGTCCTGCTCCGCGTTGCTTTCCAGTGGGACACAACTCACTGATCTTGCTCTTTGTCAAAAATGACCGTAGTAAATTCTCAGACACAGTATTTTACAATGACAAAAAAAAAAAAAAAAAATCCTCCTGATCAGTTAAAATAGGTTTCTTAGGACAGCCCCTGCTTTGCAGTCACCTACATCTTTCTCTGTGGTCTTAGTAGCCCAATGAATCCGACAAATATTCATACTGAGGAATTTTTCATATAGGGAATCCCAACACAGGTTGTTCCTTGACTTTGGTTGTGAGACAAATGGTTTTAAGTATAACCCATGTTCGGTTACTGTTCACATGGAAATAGATGCCCAGTGCATAAATTCTCAGTTACTGAAAACTTTCACATCATGAAAATATCAAAATAGGTCCCCCAAACCAAATAAATGCTTTTATATAAATATCCTGTAGGCACATAAAGCCAAAGCCCTATCACATATGCTATGTGGATCAATTTTTCTGCATAAGCAAGATTGAGAGGTGCTTCTTAAAATAGGAGTCTAATAAAGTTCACCCTGAAAGTACCACCTTTTCTTTAGAAACTCCCTGTAGTAATTATGGATGTTCTTCCTTCGCTCCAAGGCTCTTGTGTGTACAAAATTAACATCATCTGTCTTGACTATTTTCACTCTGTATTTAGTGTACCTAAATGTCTCTGGAAGTCTTTGGATGGTATCTGCTGGGAAACAGGTGATTTCTACCACCACCCAAATTCCTTTGGGAAAATATGAAAAGGGCAAACCAAAGGTCCAGTTATCAGTTGTATTTGTTGCTCTGTGAATTTTAAGGGGTAGTACTAGGTATTTGGAGTTTATATCCATTAGAATACAGATTTGACTATCACAGAAATCTAGAAAGTTAGATTTTTTTTTTTTCTCTTATGTAATTAGCCAAACTAATCTGGCAACTTTCATAGACCATGTGACATCATCAGGGATCCATGTGCCTTCACCCTTGTTCTTCTGTTATTCCTATAGAGTTGCTCTCATCTGTGTGGTCTGAGATTTCACCACCCTGTCCACATTCTCGCAGTAGGAAGGAAAGAAACTGCAAGGCGAGTTTCCTTCTCTTCATCTGTTACAGATCCCATTCAGCTATACTCCATTGGCCAAAAGGTAGTCACTCTGAGGGAAGTTGGAAATGTGTCTTTATTCTGGGTGGCTATCTGAATAGCTAAAAGTAAGAGGTTAGGGGAGGTGCTTTTTCTTTATTTTATTTTTTTAAGATTTTATGTATTATTCATAAGAGACACAGAGAGGGAGAAGCAAGCTCCATGCCTGATGTGGGACTCGATCCTAGGACTCCAGGATCAGGCCCTGAGCCAAAGGCACATGCTCAACCACTGAGCCACGTGTCCCGAGGAGGTGGTTATTAAGAAAGAAAAGGAAGAATACAAAATACTTTTGTCTGGAGGTACAAAAGTCTTTGCTACAACATAACAGCATGTAAGTTTCTTAATAAGGTTTGTAAAAGTCTCTCTCAAAAAAAAAAAAAAAAAAAAGGTGTAAAAGGAAGGGTGAAAAGTCCCTTGTAGCCCAACTTTTAGTTCCATCCAACTTCTTCCCTGGGAAAATCAGTATGGTCTTGGTATCTGGTAGAACTTTGTTCTTCTCACTTAAGTAATGCAAAAATAAATTTTATTCTTAACTGTTGACCCAAATGCTTTTCAGACTTGTCTGCTAAACTCCAATCAACAAGACCAGGTTTTAAGTTTCTCTTAGGCACTTATTATCACCAAACAGTGATATGGATGTTCAGTAAATTTATATCACATCGAATCATGGATTATTAAAATTTTGCCTCATTTGCCTCTTTGATAATAGATTTAGTAGTTTCTTGGTTTTGTTTGTTTGTTTGTTTTTTTTCCTGACAACTGTTAACAGTCCGTACTCTTTGTATCTGAGCTTTCTATCTACTATCAGAAAGATAGGCGGTATGGAATTTTCAGGGTTGATGAAGATGTGTTACCAGAAAGTCATTCTCAGACCTCTTTGCTATTGGCAATCAGGGGACCACAGAAGGGGCATATGTCATTGGAGGAGTTAGCAAAAGTCTGTGGTTTTGCATAGTAGCATAAAGAGGTAGGTCTTAGAGTAGGCAAGATGTATTGGAGAATTAAAAAAGCAAAATTGGGATCTAGAGTAAAACAGAATAGTTATTGAAAGAGCTTCCATATCTAGGACAGGTCGAGGGGTGACGGCATGGCAAAAAGGAAGAGGTTGGGATCGTCAGAATTTAGAAACTCCCAGGAAGGCCCAGCAAGCTGGGGTTCAGATCTCTGGGAGTGGCATGATGGGACCCTGGCCAGCTGCCTATTGTATCTCTAGAATACAATGAGAATGTTTTGGGGGGAATCTAATGGAGCTGGGTTGGCTAAATGCTAGAGGCTGGAGCCACCTACAGCTGTCCTGGCAAAATGTCTGAACTTTAACAGCAAGCAAAGAATGAATCTCTTTTGCGTCCCCTGTTGGTGAAGCCTAACAGAGGCGGTTGGCAAGGAGAAAGGTTGGCAGGGTTCCAGACCACAAAGCAGAATATAGAAGAAGGGGGAGGAAAACAAAATGTATTATAACAAATTATATAGTGGATTTGGAGCTGAGAGACAGTAGTTTAATAGTCAACATGGTACTGGATATAGAGTCTTCCTTTGGAAGTTCATGTGAGAAAGCTTGGGGCCGAATGGTATTGTGAGAAAAATCAGACCTGGACTGGATGCGATAGGGATGACTTCTTAATATAGACAAGAATAGTCTTTCTTTGCCAAGTGCCACTTGCATACTAAGTAGAACAGCGGTCCGCCCAGTCTGATACTCTGTCTTATACCCATACCAGAGCTATTTTTATGCAGGAAAGCATGATTTTTATCCTTCTATCCTCATGGGTTAAGGATGCAGCTGAGATTTTCCTTTCTTTCCTTTGGAAACTCGTTATGAAACTGTTAAACATTTCCTTGAGGCTTTCTTGAGTTTATTTCTAGTATCTGTGACTCATTAAAAAAAAAAAAAACTACTTAGACTTTGTAGGTGTCTTGCGTTGTGTTGGGCCTCGAGGATACGAAGATGACTAAGATACAGTCTGTGTCCTCAGGAAAGTGACAACCTCCTTTGTGGTACAGGGCAAATGGGAAGACAGTAGTATTATATGTTAAATATTAAGATAGAATGAATTGTACCTGGAAAGTAGAAAAGAACAGGTCCTTGGAGGAGAATTAACTTTTGGGCTTACCTTCAAAAGTAGGGCTTTGGCAGGCTGAGGGAGGAGTGTGTGTAGGTACGTGTTGTAGGGGAAGGCAGCAAGTAGAAACTAGAAATTTGAGAGGAAAGAAAGAGATAATTATTGTAATGGCATTTGGCATGTATTTACCGGTTTCTGTATGAAGTAATATTGTTCAGTTAGCCCTAAAGATGTCCTTGTTTTGGTTTCAAGGGATTCTCCTTATTTCAGAATTTTGAATTTGATAGGCATCCTCCCTCCTGCCCCCATGTATTATGATTTTCTATATTTCAGCCATATTCTTGCTAAGATAGCCACCTTTATAAACTAAAGATTCCTATTTTACTTCACTTTCAAATTGAAGCTGGCTCATCTGTTTTTATATTAGTTACCCTCACGGAACAGTTTCTAGTTTCTGTATGTGGAGCCTCCCCACTTAGAAAAGGCTGTCTTGAGTATCAGAAATACTAACCAGTAAAAGACTGGCCCTGGCCACCATATCATTAGAAGAGGCAGGTCACTTTTATATTACAGTTGAGTTCTTGAATTGTCATCATTGTCTTGAAAGGGAGAAGAATTGGAGCACCTGGGTGGCTCCGTGGGTTAAGTGTCGGACTCTTGCTTTTGACTCAGGTTATGATCTGAGGGTCATGGGATCAAGCCCCACATTGGGCTCCATACTTCGCAGGGAGTTGGCTTGAGATTCTCTTTCTCCCTCCCTCTCTCTCTGTCTGCCCCCCCTGCCCTGTTTGCGCTCTGTCTCTAAAGTAAACCAGTCTAAAAAGAGAGGGGGTAGGGAAGAGAAACTATACGGAAAGAATAAAAATTCACCTGCCTGATCCTGTCTCCTTCAATGTTCCTGTTTGTGCTAGTGGTTAATATCATCCTCTGTATAACATAATTCAGTACTTCTTTTGTAACCTCTCAAGCCACATCCTGGTCTCAGTTCTCTGTCTATCCCATAGATACAGGTAATTGGAACAGGGGTATCTAAGCTAGATCAACTGTTTTCAGTCCTGGGATTTTTGAATCTACTCAAAAATGGGGTGTTGTCTACTAGAGATGATGGAGAGTTGGTCCGTAGGCCTGGCACCACAGTCAACTCCTTAAGCATCAGAGTCACATAAAAAGTAAAATTGAGGGGAGGAAAACCTAGAAGTCTTTCTGAGGAAACCAGTCATCAGAGAAAGGAATGAAGTAGACTTTGTTTCTAGAAGCAGAGAAGAAAGATGTTATGGAGAGACAAAACTCTACTTCTGCCTTAAGACCTTCTAATTTCCATGAGACCTGCCCGTTCTAACTGCAGATTGAATTCTGTAACATTTGCCTGAATCCTTATAGTAAGTGCCCTTTGGCTTAAATATGTTTCTATATCTTGTATAACGAATTGTTAGAGTAACATACAGAACCCATCTCTTACTTTTTAACCTTAAAGGCATTACCATCATAGAAATTTCATATATAAACCAGAGAGGAAGATTTTGAATAGGGCTTTCAAGACACATAGAAGAAATTGTTTTGTCCAGCATCTTATGTCTATTGCTGCCTCTGTCGTGTCTTTCCCCCCCACTTCAAATTTGTTTTTGAGGTATGGTGATCAAAGAAGATAAAGCATGTTTTTGTACAAAAGTAAAACTTGTTTTTCTATAGTTTAAGATGTCTGACTTTTTATCGATCTTTTTTGACAGTAAAGAATAACTATGATATGTAGCATGACTCTGTATAGTATGTATAATATGAAATTTGGAGAAATTTCTGTGTAAATGAATGATCACCCAGAAAACAAGAAGATAGAAAAAAGGAATTCATAACCTCTCAAACTTGTTAGTATTTAGTTTTAGTTTATTGCTGATGGAGTACTACATTTTATTTAATCAAAATCCCAAAACTTTATATGTTCATATACATATATATGTATGCATAAACATATACATCTTTTTGTTTGTTTTTCTGGCTAAGGAAAAGTATCATTTTAACTTGGTTTCTTTCTATTGAAAGAAATCTGTCATTTACTAGGGAAGTACTGAGTGGCTTATAAAACAGATGATTGGACCAAAAACTGTAGACTACTAAATTAAAAAAAAAAAAAAAAGGCGTTAACATATTCAGTTGTTAACAACACTAAGAATTTATTGCTGTATTTACTGAGTTTTGGGTTAATATAAATCTTGTTCATATGCTATATAGTTATAGAATTGTACTATGAAAGCGATTAGACTTAGTTTTCAACTTTCCTATTTGTAAATGGATTTAAGTTCTTTTTGATAGTCTAGGAACTAATTAAATATTTCTTTAATGGTTCAACTAATTGCTTCATGACTTTATTATTTTACTGTGTTCACTTTACAGAATGTTAAAAGCATTAAGAGATAATAGAATGTTAAGGAGACTTATGATATAAACTAATTGGAGTTCTTATTGTCAGATTTAATAGAACATGTTAATATACAGTATTTATAGAGGCCTATTCTGTACGTGCCTTGAGTTGTTTTAAGGGCATTTAAATTTAAAGTAGGCAATTTACTTATCATCGTGGAAAGCCCGTCTTATTGCCTGAGGGTTAGTACACAGTACATTGCAACTCTTAGAAACTGGAAAGCTGTTTGGAATTTTGTTTGCCAACATTTGCACAATTCCAGTAATCTTCCGTAGTTTTGAGTGTAAATTTAAGAATTCATTATCTTCAAAAACAAGGGAGAGATGATTTGCTGATAATAAAATGAAACTAATATCAGGTTTTGAATCTAATTACTTTTTGGGAGGTGGTTTCATGTAAGTCTTTGATTAAGATTATATCTTATAGGAGATGAATGTAATCTGGCTTTTGGCCACAGGCGTATGAAATCTGAAACCTGAAAATGTCCTCTCCATCTTTTGTTATGGAAGAGATCAATGAAAGGCTTGTGTAACCCCGAGAAGCTCCGTCTTACTTAGATCTCCTTAGCTAAATTTCAACCTAGACTTGGGTTAAGTTAGCAGATGTTAATTTTCAGCACTGGTTTAGTAATGAAAACTCGTTCATAAGATTTGGTTTCATGCATAAGGTATTTATGAAGCCATTTATTTCCTTTGGTCTTGAAATTAAACTACAAAGTCTGCCTTTAGGTTTTGGAATCTCTTATAATTATTTTTACTTGTTCAGCCTCATTTGAGTATTTGTAACTAAATTTAGTTATTTTTTAAAGCATACTAAAATGGTGAATAAGCAGAACAAGCTTCTAAAAATGGAAGGGGGGATCTGAGGGACTGGGTCTAGTTCTAGACTTTGAAGTGAGTTTCATATTTGGAATCGTACTCTGAACTTCATACCTTTGCATTCCAGAAGACCTTTAAATTCTTGAGTTGGTTCTCTACCTTCTCTGGGGTAAACTTGATAACTCTTCCAGGATCCTAGGATCATTCTGCAAAGGAACTAAAGTGGCATAAAAACACCCCCTTCCCTGTACCCTCAATATCTGAGTATAATCCAGAAACCTAGGTCTTTTAACATTAGATCCTGAAGACAATTTCTCAGTGTAGGAACAGAGTTGTCCTTATCCTCATGAGCCTCTTTGGGCAACCTCTAATTATCATTAAGAATTTCTGTTCCAGGGACGCCTGGGTGGCTCAGCAGTTGAGCGTCAGCCTTCCGCTCAGGGCGTGATCCCAGGATCCCAGATCGAGTCCCATATTGGGCTCCCTGTGAGTAGCCTGCTTCCTCCCTCTGCCTGTGTTTCTGCCTCTCTGTCTCTCATGAATAAATAAATACAACATCTTAAAAAAAATTTTTTTTTCTTTCTAAAAAAAAAATTCTCTTCCAAAAAAAAAAAAATTTCTGTTGCATGCTTATTGTGAAAGTTGTTCCTCTTAAACAGCTATTTAGATTAAATTGATGACTTAGATGAGATAGGTAAAGGAACTTATGTTTGGTTTATTCAGATGTGTAGTCTCTTAAGACAGTAGACAAACCATAGATCTGGCATAAAAACCAAAGATGCTTTCAAAAATGTCACATGGGTGGGCCTTAATAATGAAGAAAAAGAATACAGTTACCATGTGGCTTTGATTGACAGTTTTTTTTTTTTTTAAGATTTATTTTTTCATGAGAGAGAGAGGGGGGGGGGGCAGGCAGAGACACAGGCAGGGGGAGAAGCAGGCTCCATGCAGGGAGCCCGACGTGGGACTCGATCCCAGGACTCCAGGATCGCGCTCTGGGCCAAAGGCAGGTGCTAAACCGCTGAGCCACCCAGGGATCCCCTGATTGACAGTTTAAACCCTAAAACTGGGGCAGCCCTGGTGGCTCAGCGGTTTAGCACCACCTTCGGCCCAGGGTGTGATCCTGGAGACCCGGGATCGAGTCCCACATCGGGCTCCCTGCATGGAGCCTGCTTCTCCCTCTGCCTGTGTCTCTGTCTCTCTCTCTGTTTCTCATGAATAAATAAAATCTTAAAAAATAAAAATAAAAATAAAATAAACCCTAAAACTAAAATGTGCCTCTTGTTGATGTTATACCATCAAAGAGTAACTGTAACTGTCTTCAAATTAATAATGGAAACTACTAATAACTACAAACTGCTTACTCTCTTTGCTTTCAGGTGTGAATGAGATACTTAGTTATTTGATAATTTCCTAATTAATTGTAAAAAAAAAAACCTTTTGGGTGGTGCATTACATCAAATTATATAAAGCTGCAATACAGTTTCCTAGTTCATATTTTAATGATGGAGAGCCAAAAGTTGGAATGTATTCAAGTTGTTTAAAATGAAAACATCTTATGTGTTCTATAAGACTTTCTAAAAAGAACTTGAAATTTGGAGCAGGGATAGGCACTAATAATTGGTAATATGAAGATTATTTGGTTGTCATGAAAACAGATTAATCTGTTGATTATGGTGCCATTGTGTAATGGCCTAACCTCTGAGCCCTTTCCATGTTTGTACTTTGCTATGCTTCCTGAACATTATCGTCCTTTATTCCTGTTGTTTAAATATCAGATTAAGGCATATCAAAGTTAAGTTCTTTGCCCAGGCAGTCAGAGTACATTTGAGAGGTATATGTGTTTCAAAGAAGGTGAAATGTTTAGATCTTTTTTTTTTTTTTTGGGGGGGGGAACAGAAGGAACTATATATCATTTAATATTGTCAAGATATGGATAGTGGATAGTAGGGATCTAATTCCGTGAATGCCTTCTTTTTACAAACTCTGGGAAGTAATCAGAGTTTCAGACTGTTATCACTGAAATTATACTCCTGTCTTAAATCAAACAGTACTGCTATGCAGGATTTCCGTAATCTAAGTGTTTATAAATTTATGTTGCATCTGGAACCTATTATAACATGTTCTCTTAGAACAGTAAAGAAATTTCAAGTATATGGGGGAAAAATAAAACAGGAGGATGGCTTTGATAAACCCTGGACCAGACTTTTATGATAAAAGTAATTTATTTCCCAGTCAACTTAATTCAGAAATGTGGAGAAGACCTTTCTCTTCTTCCTCAAATCTTGTCTCCTAAAGGGATGAAAAATGGTGAAAAATGGTTATTTTACTTGTCAGTTTTTTTTTTTTTTTTTTGAGCTTAGGTTCCATAGTACTTAATGTTGTCAAATATTAAACTCTGGACACAGTTTATTCTTGTCTGGGACTCGTACACACCTTAGCATAAGCCCAAGGGGGAGATACGTGATTCTCTACTTCTGCTCCATCCTGGCTAGCCACCTCTCACTGGGGCTCATCCCAAAGCCCAGACCCCGGCATGTCCAAGCCCTGGTTGGAGAGAAGCTGGGAGATGAAGAGATGGTGTATGTGATAGTGGGAGGTGGATGTGCTTTAGATCCTGACAGTTCTGAATTTGAGTCTTGGTCTATCCTTTTCGTTCCTAGGTGTAATGGAGTATATTACTTAATTCTTCAGAGCCTTGCCCCCGTGATCTGTAAAATGGAGCTTGTACCGCCTCTCAGAGCTGTCAGAAGGATTCAAACACAGCTTACTGCATGTTTCCATGTTAGGATTCCTGGCCTCCCTTACATCCCAGGTGTGGTAGGGGGAGGAAGAAGCACACATAGTTGGGTGTAGCAGAAGCCCAGGGCTCTGTGCGTGTGAGGAATTAGAGGGTGGTGGGGACTGAAAAGTTGCCTCCAGGAATATAAACGCTTGTTTAACCCTAGTTTTCTTAACCTCACAATTGTGAAAAAGAATATAAAGAAGTGGTACGTACGAGCTGATACTTTGAGTTGAGAGTAAAATATTCTTTCCCAGATTTGGCTACTATTATTTGTTCTCCTTAAGAAAAATATCTAAAGGCAAAGCTCTCCTCCTTTCTTTGGTTGGTTTTGAGTTTTCAGACACATAAAAATATGAGAAGGGGGGAGGTTTATCAAAGCTAGGTGGGAAGTTTTTCAAGTGGGAGATATATAAATAAGTTAACTGAGTATTCAGCTTTGTGATCACGAATTCTCTTCCTTACATTGCTGCTAACTTGCTTCAGTGATTGTCCTGAACCTGTTCTTTAGTGAAAAAAGGCTTGGGGAGAAGGCCACTTTTTTTTTTTTTTTTTTTAAATCATGAGAGACAGAGAGAGAGAGAGGGGCAGAGACACAGAGAGGGAGAAGCAGGCTCCATGCAGGGAGCCCAACATGGGACTCGATTCCGGGTCTCCAGGATCACCCCCCCGGGCTGCAGGCGGTGCTAAACCGCTGTGCCACTGGGGCTGCCCAAGAGAAGGCCACTGCTTGAAGCAGTGTCCAGAACCCTCTCCTAGAGTAGATACATCTCTGTGGCCCTTCCCGGAATGCCCTCCTGTGAGGGGCTCCATTAAAAAATAAAAAATTCTCATGGCTGGATAAATTTGGTAAAAACTGTTTACTATGCCCTCATCCCTTTAAAGAGTCACAAGAATGGGCACCTGGGTGGCTCAGTGATTGAGCATCTGCTTTTGGCTCTCAGGTCACGATCCTGGGGTCCTGGGATCAAGTCCCACATCAGGCTCCCTACGGGGAGCCTGCTTCTCCCTCTCCCTATGTCTCTACCTCTCTCTCTGTGTCTCTCATGAGTAAATAAATAAAATCTTAAAAAAAAAAAAAAAAGGTCACAAGACTGAAAAGTCTTGAAAAATGTATTTAACTTTAACCCTGTTATTTCAGTAAATAATGTTTGAGAACTTGCTGTGTGCTACAGACACTATCCTAGGTTGCCTCAGAGCTGAGGGCAGGTGGAGACAGTAAAGAGATTGAAATAATGATAAAGACTTTGGACATCTTAGAGCCATGTGAGTGCTGTGGATGAGAGGTGAGAACTGTTTTTGATCGATGGTCATAAAAGGCCTCTTGAAAGGTGATATTTGAGCTGAAATCTGACTGGTAAATGGAATGATGCAACTGAACTAGATTTGCAAAAAGTCTCTGAGGGTAGAAAACCCTCTAGGCAGAGAGAAAATCAAAAAAGGAGTTCATGTTTTCTGGAGCACACTTTGAGGAGAATAAAGGCAAAGAAATGTGAGAAGGATTTCGTAATTCCAATTTTATACGTATGATATATAGTTAATCTCTATTGAGCATTGTGTTCTAGATACTCTGTGCTACAGACAGAACACAGTTATGTTTTAAAGAATAGAGTAGTTCAGAGGAGAAAGATCCAACATTCAGGGGACAAGTGCTAAGCGGTATGATGGAGGCAGCATGCTGTGGTGGTTGAGGCTCGGCGAGCCCAACTGCCTAAATTCCAATCCTAGCTTGGCCTCACACTAGCTTTAAAACCTCAGCCAAGTTACTGAGCCTCTGACTGAATTTTAGGGGACCCTATGGTGTCTATTTTCAGTGGACTATTAGTATATTCGGAGTTGTTAAAATAGGGTCTGTAATATAGGCTCTGCTTGCTAAAATAGATGATGATGATGTGATATTCCTAGTACAAGCATTGTCATGTCATTGTCACTATCATCAGAAGGTAATGATGGCATCACCATATAAGACTGACCTCATGCCATGGCACAGTTCAGATGCCTGGATAGCTTTCATCTCCTCCTAAGAGGACCCAGGTTTGCCTGTGAGAGTCCTGTATGTGATCACCCACTAGGTATGAACTATCCTTACCCTGCAAAGGAGATTCTACTTCTACTTTTTTTTTTTTTTTTAAAGATAGATTTGTTTGTTTGTTTAAGAACAAGAGCAAGCAAGCATATGTGAGTGGGGGGAGGGGACGAGGGAGAGAATCTTCAAGCCAACTCCCTGCTGAGTTTGGCTTCAGACCTGGGCTGGATCCCACCACCTGTGAGATCATGACCCGAGCTGAAACCAAGATTCAGTTGTTTAACTGACTGAGCCACCCAGGTGCCTCTCATCTACTTTCTACTCAAGTTAACTTTTTTAACAACAAAAAGTTCTTAAGGATTTATAAACCTTAAGTCTGATTGTCTTTTATTTTGGGTAAGGGGCCAGTTGGTAACAAGGTGTATTTAGGGTAGGAAGGAACAAATGAGAATCTGTTGGAAGGATTAGGTTAGATGAGAATCCTAGTTCTGTAATAATGATGCATTCTCACAAGTGACCTTCAGGCACTATAAGATTCACCGTGTTCCTTCTGAATCAACAAAAGTTGAAATTTACTTTGAATTGTCTTAGCATTTTATTGATTTCTAATTCTTAGAAAATTGGCAATCCGTGTATAGAACAAGAAAGTCCCAGTTGCTGCAAACATTCATGGCCTGAAGAATTCCTTCCCTAACTATTTAAATAAAATGAAATATTTTTATAAAGCTAAAGAAATTATTAAGCTATTTTGTACAGGGAAGAAGCCATTTAGCTAACCAATTATATATCTAACTTCTGTAGCAGCCCTTTGGAATTAATCTAATTGCATTCTATTGAAAGTCACTCACCTTTTGCAACATGACAATTTTATGCCAAGAGAACGAAAATGTCAGGTCTTTCCATTACAGAGAGCCAGGCTTTCCCTTGATTATTCAAGGTAGAAAGAAAGCCACTGAGATTAATCTATTTTAAAACTATTTTTAAAACATGCTGCCATGTTCTAAGACCACTTTGTTCTTGGATACTGCTTTCTAAAATCTGTAGGTTTCTATTCTTTCAAAAAGAAAGGAAAAAAATGAGTATCTCTCTTGACATACCATTTTATTCTAGGGAATCCTAATTAACACACTAATATCAAAGAGCTGACAACCTCCTACAAATTATTTTAGGATTCCATGTGCAAGACCATGTTATTCTTGTTATTTGAATAGTGTATATTCTCCATAGCTTGCTAATAGTTTTTTGTATTTTTTTATTTAGGGCTATCGTGTCTTTAGAGTATGCTAAGGAGTGGGAGGTAAATGTGTACTCCTAAAGGATGTTACAGGAAATATATTTTGTACGATACAGGTATTTCCATTTTTTAGTACAAGATTCTATAATTCTGAAATTCTGTAAGGTAGAGTGTGAGTGCTGCTTTTTATTTCAGTGAGACAAAAGTAATGTTCAGAATGAGAAAAAGATTGGAGGAGCATTTCTCAAATACCATTTTTGAACCTCATTAAAATAGATGTATCACAGGAAATTTTGAAGGAAAGTACACTTATGAGACAGATACTATATGCTAGATGTTTTCATAGAGGATGTAATTCCTGCAATAAAACTTTAAGATCTGTGATCCATCCCAAAATTGTTCAGATTGAGTAGTTGCCTAATGGCTTTGTAAATTATTATTTTGACTTTGTTTTAAGGTTTTTAAAGTTCAGAGCCAAAGTTTTTACTTTTTTTTAGAAATTGTATAATACTTTTTATTTATTTATTTTTTATTTTTATTTTTTTTAATTTTTATTTATTTATGATAGTCACACAGAGAGAGAGAGAGGCAGAGACACAGGCAGAGGGAGAAGCAGGCTCCATGCACCGGGAGCCCGACCTGGGATTTGATCCCAGGTCTCCAGGATCGCGCCCTGGGCCAAAGGCAGGCGCCAAACCGCTGTACCACCCAGGGATCCCTGTATAATACTTTTTAGAATGAAAATTTTAAGTGATCTCTACACCTCAGATGGGACTCAAACTCATAACCCCAAGATCAAGAGTCACATACTCCACTGACTGAGCCAGCCAAGTACCCCTAGAATGAATTTTGTATTTATCTTTTCCCCCCTCATTTTCTTGCCTTCATTTCTCCTTTTTGCCTAATATTTTTAAAATTATTTTTGGGATATGTTTTTAGATAGACCATCTCCTATCCTTTTCAGTATGTGGTAGAATTAACTCAATTAACTACAAATTTGGCCAAAGTTACCCAGATAGGAAATGGAAGAGCCAGGTATTAATACAAATTCACATATGATTAATTGCAAAGTACTTGCTGTTCCTAATGCACTTTGCTGCCTATGGAATCCAGATAAAGAAGAAAACTTAAGTGCTTTGAATGAATTCACAGCTATTTGTATGACTAAAATACAATCTATTTTGAGCAAAGAGAACTGGGTTATATTCTATTTCTATATTGAGCCGAACTAGTACGTCATCTTCAGTCTATAGGATTCAATTCAACATTGTTTTAACTTAATGAAAATGCCAACTCCCATTCAGGCCATGTGACCAACAAGTGATATCAAGGAGGACATCTTAGAAAGAGCACCCTTTTTCTAGTAATTGCTGATTGTGTCCTACAATCTTCCATGTTAATTGGCTTGGAGTGCCTAGTAATGCTTTAGCCAGGTTGTCCAGAACCCTACAAACATCTTTTTATCAGCTCATTAGGAAGCCATTTTGCAGCCTTTCCTTAATAGGAAGGCAGAGAACTTTCAGACTTCTGTGTCTCCTAGTGGGTTTTGAAGTTTTGAGAAAAGTGGCAGCCCTATTGTAAAAGGGTATCTGATCTTACACTTCTAAAGCGAGGAAGAGAGGAAAATCTTTCTAAAAGAAAACATAGCAGATCCTATCTTTGAATTGTTTATTAGGAAGTCTGATTTTCAAGTTCATAATATGCATTGATTTTTTTTTTCTTCTGACAGTGATATTGCTCTTTCATAGCAAGCTTAATATTGTATGATATCAACTGTTCATTTTGCCAAGGGGAAACATTCCTGTATTTCCGAAAACTTGAGAAGCAAACGTTATTTAAAAAGTGCTTCTCCTGATTCATCTCTGGCTGCTCAGACAGCTGGGGTGAATGAGAATTCTCTGAAGGAGGAGCACAGATCACTGTGGGTCTAGCTGCACCAGACATTATAGAAGGCAGAAACCACTGCCACCTACTTCTTTCTAAGCCCGTGAGTTCCCAAGCCTAGTGCAGATCTACGGTGGTTAAAGCCCAAAAAATCAGTTAATGAGGGGTTGGATCTGTCTTCCTGCCTTTGATCATGCAGTTGTCTTGTCTTGGACTACCCCCTCTTTACTTTGCTTCCTGCCTCTTCAATCTTTACCTAGATGTCAAAGTCTAGTTCAAATCCTCTTCTTCCAGGAAGCCTGGCCTGCTCATTCCCGCTCGCAACCTTATCTTTTCCTGGCCACTTACAGCATTTGTTGCACCATCTGACATGGCCCTTGATTGGATACTGCCTGGTATTTCCTAATAAAGGCTGTCATTGTGTTGGATACGGATTAGGTAGGAGCTTGTTTTTATTTCACAACATCTCCTTGAGATAGGTACTATCATGATCCTAAATTTACAGACAAAGATGACCTCTCTTGCCAGTTACAAAACTGTCAAGCAGTAGAGCCAAGTTTGAGACCTGATCTTTCTGGTTCAGAGCCCGCTTGCCTCTTCTGTGTGGACCGAGACTTTCCAAACTCCTTGTTAGGTTCTCCAAGAGTTTCCTGCCTCTCTTATGTTCTAAGAAATGGGAAATAGAAGGGAATATGGCAGGATGAGGGAGAGTTACCCTTCTTACATCTGCGCAGTGTGCACTGGCCCCAGGAAGCCTGTCACTGGAGGGGCAGGTGGGGTGAGGAAAGATTGTCCTACTGTCCAGTCCAAGGTCTTCCTCCTGCTAAGTAGTTCTGGATTTAGAAAACTCAGCTTGCAGCCAAGATGTGACACATCCTCTGCTGCCACTGTCTTTGGAAACTGCCTTTGTAGCTGTCTGGGCACTTTGGTGTCCATCACTGTGGCCATCATCAGCTTCTCTGCCTACATCTGCATCTGCCTACATCTCCTGTCCCTGTCTGCTGGGGGTCACGGTCCAGTAAGTGGACTGTGTCTGCTGTCTTCCGGTGTTGCCTTGTATGTGGACATGAGTCCAAAAGTCGTGGTAACTTGTCTTTTCCTTCCTTCTTACAGCTATGTCAATTAGAACTATTTTTAGTACCTGGGACTGTCGGGACTCTAGAGTTTCTCCAAAGGGGCCTGCTGCCTTTGTCACCCGGGGCTAATCATGTGCCTGCTACCCCAAAATGAAAGTTGATCCTGCCATGAGAGTTGCCCCATCATAAAGGGTTTTTTTCTTTTTTTTTTTTTTTTTGCAGTTCAAAAAATAATAAATTTTTGTAGAAAATGCAAAGAATAAAGAATGATTTACCACCTGAGGATAACTTGCTAAATTTTGGTATTTATTACTCTAACATTTCCCCACATCTGCTTATGTATTTTTTCATGTAAAATCTATAAACACTTTTGGAAAAGGTGTGTAAGGCTTATTTTACTTCTGTAGTTTAGCAGTCTGACTTTTTCTCTAAAAACTATCTCTTCTGTATCTTCTGAATTATTTAGAAGTTACTAAGTCAAACCTCTATTTAGGTTGCATCCCACCTCTCTGCTATCATAAACAGTTCTGTGATAAGAAATATAGCTTATTTTGTGTGCACATTCTTAAATACGGTATTTTCACCTTTTCTTCCTGGTTTATCTTTAAAGTAATATATGTACATGAGAGGAGTAACTTAGGTTGTTAGTCATCCATAGCCTTATGATTTCCTCAGGATAGATTTCTAGAATTGTCTTTCTTTCTCTTTTTCTCTTTCTCTATTTTTCTCTGAGAAAATAGAGAAAAACAAGCTCAGGGCTCTGGGATGCTCAGTTGGTTGTCTAGCTTTTGATTTCAGTTTAGATTTTGGTCTTGGAGTCATGAGATCAAGCCCTGCATAGGTCTCCTTGTTCCTCCCCTCTACTCCTCCCTTACCCCTGTGTGCACACTTGAGTGCACACTCTCTCTAAAATAAATGAAATCTTAAAGAGTAGACTTCATGCCCAACATCGGGCTCAAACTCGCAACTCCTAGATCAAGAGTTATACGCTCTACTGACTGAGCCAGCCAGGTGCACCAGATTTCTAGAATTTTAATAGTTGAGTCAAAGGGTATGCCTTTTACAAAGTTTACTCTCTTACTAATAACTGAAAACCTCATTGACCCTGATATGAAATTATCATTTCGTATTTTGTCAATTTTACAGGTAAAGAAATCTTGTTTTTAGCTAGTATTTAAAAAATACTAATGAAGTTGAGCATCATTTTTGTTATTAACCATTTGAATATCTTCCTTTGTAAATTGCCTGCTTATGTTTTTCTCCATTCTTTTCCATTGATGTGTTTTTCCTAAAAAGTTGCAAGAGTTTTTGGTTTTTTTTTTTTTTTTTTTTTTTGGATGGGAGGGATTGGCTGGAATTTTAAGGATATTAACACTTTGGTTGCCATATAATTATAAATGTTTCCCCAGCTTTTTGTTTTTCTTTCTTTCTTTCTTTTCTTTCTTTTCTTTCTTTTCTTTCTTTCTTTTTTTTTGTATTTTAAATTTAAAATACTAATCATGGTTAAAGATTTAAGTAGCTAAAAGTGAAAAGCTACTGTCTGTACTGTTTCTCAAACAGCATTAGAAAATAGGCAAGTCTTCCTAATTTTGATTTAACAATGGAAAGTTTCTTTTTGCTCCTTGATATAAAAGATGCAAATTTGGCCTAGTTTTTTATGTTTACCTTTCATTCTACCAAAAGTAGAGATTTTTAGATGTTCTTGTTTTATTTAACCTTTATTGGCTCAAAATAACACACATCATCATCTATATTTGTATTTCATTATCAGCCTCTCTTGATCCTCGCTGCTTTATAAAATGAGAATATCAGCATCTTTACCCTTTGGGCCCACCTTCTCTCTCCTTTGCCCATTTACACCTGGGAATTTAGAGACCAGAGCTTTTCCAGAAGTTTCCGTCTCCTCTGTAGTCTTGACAGGACTGGCATCCATCTCCACTACCTCTCTTTAGCCTGGTTCATCTCCCAGCCCTCTGCCATTTGCTTCTTCTAGAAAGACTCCTTTCTGCTTATGCCTTTCTCTTGCCTGTTACAAGTTTCCTTCCTTGTGCTTCTATGTTAAATTGAGTTCTCAGAAAGATGAGACCATGCTGAGCCTGCCATCTCCCCCTAAATCTTACAGTGGCTTTGGATATAGAGAATTAAACACTGTTTTTTCCATAATCAAACCTACAAATGAGTTCTTTTGGTTTCTATCTTTGGTGCCATGTGTAGAAAGTCCTTTTTCAATTTGAGTGTTTTCTTTCAGTACTTCTATGAATTGTTTCTTACGTTTAAATCTTTATTAATTTCTAGAATTTGTTTTGGTGAGTGGGATGGTTTAGAGATCTATCTTTTGTTCAAATGGTTAGCCAGTTGCTCCAATATCATTTATTAAATAATATAAAGTTTTGAAGTACTACCTTTTATTAAATACTTACTTGGGTTCTTTTTTTGTATTTGTTTTGTATTTTAGAGAGTGAGAGAATGTGAGCAGAGAGGGGGGCAGAGGAAGAGGGAGAGAGAGAAACTTAAGCAGGGACCACACTCTGTATTGAGCCCAGTGCATGACTGGGCTCATGACCCCTAAGATCATGACCTGAGCTGAAATCAAGAGTCAGATGGTTAACCAACTGAGCCACTCAGGCGCCTCTGAATACTTGGTTTTTAATATATATTTGTGTCTGTTTGTGCACTTTGATTCAATAATCTGTCTCTTATCTATACTGGTGCCAAGTTTTAATTGTTGTGATTTCAAAATTCATTTTAATATCTGGAGGGTAAGTCTCCCCCCACATCCCTCTACCATGGTTGTTCTTTTTAAAAATATTCTTAGCTGATATGTTTTATCTTCCCTTCTCCAGGAAGAAAAGTTTGCTTTATCATTCTACATTTTGAATAAAGTTGCATTGGTTAACCCATTTCTTAGCTCTTTCAATATTTTTTTCCAGCTGGGCTGGAGAAGAACTTCTGTGTTACAATAATTCCTTGTCCAGAGCTGTTCTCTCTTGCTCCCAAGACTAGAATTGGAAAATGCAGTATGTTGCCAATAACCCTAACTCTTCTGATTCTGTGAACGTATGTAATGTCTCGTTGACATTTTTGTGTAGTTACTTGGAGCCCAAAGGAAAAGAATCACTTAGCCAGATTTCACTATCAATTCTGCAGGTGTGCTTCCACTCCCTGGCACCTGCCAGTAGTTCCCCGGCACCTAATCTGCTCTCCCTATCTGTAGCAGTCTTAGCCTACATCACTGCTTTCCTCAGCAATGTGTACATGCCTTGAGGCCACTTCCTCAGGTTCCTTTCTCGCCCCATCTGCCAACCCATCCTTAGCCTTCGTCCATTGGGTACCAGCGCAGAAAGTTCCTGACTTTGCATGCCTCTGTGCTCAGGCGGAGCTGGGCACCTAACAATTCAAGAAGTATTTAATTATACTTACACAGAAACATTGCAGCATAAACATGACTCATTCCAGCCAGAAGAATGAGCACTTGTTTCCTGGTAGGAAAAATGCCAGGAAACCTATGCTTTGGAGTCCCTATGGGCATGGAGCATGTGTTTGAGGTAGATAGAATTTCAACAGTTGGAAAGTCCTCTACACTGACTCTTTCGTGAGCCCATCTAGAGCAAAATGAAAAATGGTAACCTGTGCACAAACCTTTCCAGGAGCCAAGGAGAGTAGAAAATCACCTTTATTCCTTTTCCTTTTATATTTGCTATATTAATCTCATTCCTCTTTTTTTGATAATTCAACAGAAATTAAAATCTTGAAATGTTTTCTGTAGAAGATACTTTATTGAAACTCTATTCTGGTGCTGTCCAACAGGAAAATAAATGCAAGTCATGTGTATAATCTAAAATTTCTGGTAGCCACATTGAGAAGTTTTGAAAACCCAGGTAAAATTAATTTTTTATTTTTATTTTTTTAAATTTTATTTTTAAAGATTTATTTATTCATGAGAGACACACAGAGAGAGACATAGGCAGAGGGAGAAGCAGGCTCCATGCAGGGAGCCCAATGTGTGGGACTCAATCCCGGGACTCCAGGATCACACCCTGAGCTGAAGGCAGGCACCCAACCACTGAACCACACAGCCGTCCTGGTAAAATTAATTTTAAAATACTTTATTTAATTTACTATATTTAATATCCTATCAGCTTATAGTCAATATAAAGAGATTGAGATCTTTTAAATTCTTTTTTCTTTTGAAATATGGTTAGATAGCACATCTTAAGTTAGACTGGCACATATTTTAAGTGTTCAGTAGCCACATGAGAGATCATTTTCTAGGTTTTGGATTATCTTACTTTGTTTTTGTATTCAAGTTAACCATTTTGAGGGGTTCTTAGCCTGATGATGCTTGTCTAGAACCACCTCAAAATTTTTTCAAAATATGCATTTCTGTTTGTACCCTCACAAGATCTACTGAGGCAAAAATCTGTGTGAGTCTGGGCACGAAAAAGGTACTTAGGTGATTATAACAAGTACCTTTAAAAACTAGCTAGTTCCATTTATTCATTTTACCTATGACTAAGCGTACCCAGCATGATGAGCTTTTCCAAAGAGTAATGATAGAGACCTGAGTCTTTCAATGACAAATCTGGCATTCTTTTTGTCATACCACACTGCTCGTCATTTCTAACATACTGGATAAGAAAGTCTATGCATATTCTATGTGGATTTTTTAAGGTGAGGGAGGGGCAGAGGGAGGATTCCCAAACCGACTCCACACCCGGTGCAGAGTCCGACATGGGGCTCCATCTCACAACCCTGAGATCATGACCTGAGCTGGAATCAGGAGCTGAAAACTTAACCAACTAAGCCACTCAGGTGTGCCTATATGGATTTTCAATAATAAAAGACACAGGCAACAAAACAGATTTTCAGATTAATCTTTAGTTTTTGAGGAAATTAAGTGTAGAATACCATAGTGGTAACAAGTGCAGGTGTGACTACACACACATTACCTGAATGCTTTTGTTGAATGAAATTGCATTGTGATGGGCCTGACTGGATTTTATATGTACTTCCATTCTCCATGTCTTTTAGATATTAGTGTTATTTAGCATTATGGGCTCCTATTTTAAAATTACTTTTAAAAATTATTTCAAAATAGCAGTTGGGTTTATTGCAATTATTTTAATGAATCTCTGGATATCATGATCTGATATGAGTTCTTCAGCCTATCAATTTTCAAAGTGTGAAAAACACATTCAACTTCTGAGTTTTCAGGTTAAAATTTCATATCTTTAATGACAAGACTGCCGCATATCAGCAGGTAGTATGGTTGGCTGCTCTGTAATTTTATGGGAATTTTTTTATAGGGTGAGTCACAATGGCTTGCTTTCTTTTACATAGAGCTGACAAGGGCAGCACAAGTATTATACTGCAAAATAATAAATCTCAGAGAGGTCGTCCAAAGGTAATGCCAGGATTATTTTAGATTAGTTGAAGATATGGAGAAAAATGTTTGCTTTTAACACTAATTTTACACAAAGTGACTGAATTTTAAAGTTAGATAAATTATAGGCAGGCAGATTTAAGAAATATTTTCAAGATGTTTAATTGATAATTCTTTTTTCTTAAAAATAATTTTAAGTCAGAAAATACAAGCAATTAACAAGGTCTATTAAATAAAGGAATGGTATCCATAGTGCCCTACAAATAACTACTGGATGCTTAAAAAGCTTTTTAAAGTTTCAGATCATTTAAAGTCTATTTAAACAGATTTTTCAACAGTGATCAGGAAGGTGATAGGACTCAGTTGAGTGTCTTGAGTTTACATTATCTAGGTTATAGATAGAGTATATATAATCGAGATAATATGTATATTATATATATATATATGTTTTTTTTTAAAGACTTTAAGAATAGTGTTAGGTTTACAGCCAAATTGAGAAGATACATTTTTCCTGTACCCTCTGCCCCTACACTTACATAGCCTCTCCTGTGACCAACATCCCCCACAAGTACATAGCCTACATTAGGGTTCAACTCTTGATATTATATATTCTTTGGATTTGTACATTGTACAAATCCAATGTATGGCTGATTCTTGAATAACAGTGTTAAGGGGTCCCAATCCCTGTGCCGTTGAAAAATCTGTAACTTTGACTCCCTAAATACTTACCTACTAATAGTCTACTGTTGACTGGAAGGAAGCCTGATAACAAGTACTCTATCAACACATATTTTCTATGTTATATGTATTATATACTGTATTCTTAAAATAAGCTAGGGAGAAGAAAATGTTAAAATCATAAGGAAGAGAAAATAGTTGCCCCACTGTACTGTATTTTTTTTTAAGTTCTTGTATACTTGGATCCACAGTATAAACCCTTATTGTTCAAGGATCAACTATATAGTGACATGCATCCATCATTATAGTATCGTATGGAGTATTTTCACTGCCCTAAAAATTCTGAGCTCTACCTATTTATCCCCATCCAACCCCTGGCAACCACTGATATTTATTTTATTTTTAATATCTAGTTTTGCCTCCCTCTCTCTCTTTACAAACAAAAAGTTCTGACTGAGATCTAAAGAGATTAAGGGATTAACTCCAGGTCACACTGGTCTGCCACTATCTTCTGACTCCACTGACTTTTCCTTTTTTATTGGCTATGATGACCTCTTTAGTAGCTGTAATAGCTTATTAAGATGTGATTTGCTATAACAATTATTAAAAATATTTTGAGATCTATTAGACTTATAAACACAAGACAATGAACATAATAGCGTGAATTCGGTGTTTGAAAATTCCTTCTGAAAAAAAATTCCTTCTGTTTATCATTGGGCATTAAATAGAGAATGATTATTTCTTCAAAAATAGGTTTCTTAAAATTGAGTACAGTAACCAAAATTTTGAAGTGTTTTTATGGAAAATACTAAAACTTGAAACTGCAACCCTGATTTTCTTTTTTTAACATACTTGATCACTTCAGGAAAAAATTGTACATTGGGCATGTATGTATAATTGTATATATAATGTACTGGGACATAAGGGTTTTCTAATTGGCTTTTAATGTATTAAATATCTGAGAAAATGTGCATATTAATAATTTCCAGTCGACCAAATGATAAATGGAAGACTCCTTATTTGAGTGCTCTGATGGATTCTTAGTATTCAAGATCCTTAAGCTAAATAAGAAAAGAATATTTGTTTGCAGTCTCTTCTTATCCAATGGTATTCTTCTTTTTAATACTGGACAGAGTTTTTACTGCAGAATTAAAGCTGGTAAACCTGATCCTCAATTCTGTGCTCTTCAGGCTGCTTCAGTGAGGAATGGTTCCCCATAAACCCTGGGAATTTCTTAGAAGCTAAGCATTTGCCATTTGAGCATGTAAAGGAGAACTAGATTGAAAGCCAGTATGAAAAAAGGAATTATTTTTCTGGCAATGTTTGTAAAAACTGATCAGGCAATGAGCAGCCATCTCTAACACATTTGAATTGTGATGAACAAATATGAATAATCATACATTGTCTTAGAAGAGTCCTGGATTGATATTTTTATTATGCACTGTACTTCACAATCAAATAAAGGAGCCTGTTTGCACATATCCTGAAAACTATAATTTGATAACTATATGGTGATTACTTCTTAGTAATTTTTGAAGGTCTGCCAACCAAAAAATTGTAATAAAATTCAGTCTTATGAAATTAAAGATAAATGACAAAAATACAGCTGTTTTGGTAAATATTAAAGCATTGCCATGCATACAGCACATCAAATGTAGCTGTTTTTACGAACTTTGGTTTTAAGTCTCTTTTCCTTAAGTGAATTACACAAACATGCTTTCCTATTACTCCGAAGGATTCTTCTTAGTTTTTCTAGTAACTTTGATTTTTGAACCGAGAGCTTTTAGATATTTAAATGGGTTCTTCTGTACATTTTCTGAAATGTTGACTACTGCACTTTACTAATGTATATTTTACTTTATAAAGTTAATATATGGACTTTAATATTGCTCCAGTTAAATTCAGTAAATCTCAGTCTCTGGTTTGCAAAGAAGATCAGGACACCTCTGAAAATAATATACAACCCAATATTACTTATTTTTTGGAAGACCTAACTAGGATGTGATCATTAGATTATATCCTTAATCTTGATGTTTTAATAGAAAGTTGTGTTTCCTTTAAAGTTCATTTTGAAAGAGTACAAAGCTCTTTAAAAGCTCTTATGAGTCCACGTTGCGATAAGTATTTCAGCCTTTGGATTTTGATACCAAAGACGCTTTCTTTAGAGAAGTCATTAACTTGTGATTTGACCCAGATCACTCTGTAAGGTCATAGTGGCTTCAGGCTTCTTATCTCTAACTAGCTTGCTCCGCTGGGACACAGAGTGTGTTCCAAGAGAAAGAGCAAGATCTCTTTGTGATTAAATTGAGTCCCTAGGAGACCAAAGGCACCTAAGAAAACACCAGAGTTTGTAAGAAATCTTCAAACAGAAAAGAGACACAGGCCAGATGAGCCTTAAGGAAAAATGAAGCATTTGGTACATGTACACTTATGTGCACACTCGGTGGACCTGTTCCAATCAGGAAGCCAAACCCAGATTCTCAAGCCTGGTAGAATCAGATTACTAGCCCTTGGCAGCAGAGAGTTTGTAGAATGCCTTGGTGCATTCCAGCAGTAAGTAGTAGCCTGTCACCTTTGCTTTTCACTTGCTCCCAAATTTGCAGTTTTATGAATTTCTTTTCCCATTATATTCCCTTGAGCCCCAGTAGTTGGACAGCATTTTCCAAAGTGTTATTCAACACTAATACCAGAGGCAGTACCCACGCATCCTGGCATCCAGCCCATGTTCATACTTCGGCTGCCTTGGTGATGGCCAAATGCCAGTTCGTGTAGCCAAGTTGTGGTTTGGACACGTGGACCCATTCCTTTCTGTAACCCTATCAGAATTGCCTGCTTTCTTTCTCCCTCACCAGAATCGAAGCTTGTTGGAAGGCAGATACTATGACTTTCCTCTCTGTTACCTCCCAGAGGTGAGTCCACCAGGACCATGGTGGGTACACAAAGGTGGTTGGTTGAAGGAGCCAATCCAGTTATCCAGGAGTTTCTGAATTAACCCACTAAGTCTGTTTTTCTGTTTTTAATACACTTGAAGCCTAGGGGAACTGAATTAAATAAGGATCAGAGCTGCTAGCCTGTGGAAGGCCCGTTGCTGACCTGAGTACCTGAGAAGTCCAGGATTTGGAGATGTCGGGCTCAAGGGATCCTTTCAAGAAGCATTCTGGGATCACTGTTCCAGTGGCAGTGACATTAGTATCTTTTTCTAGCTGTGAGCACAGTAATCTTCTATTTAAAAGAAACAAGCAGAACAGAAAAGTCTGTGTGAATTTGTTTCTCTGGACATTCTTACAAAGGCATGAAATTAAAGCATGCCTGTGCTTTCATTTGTGAGAAGGGTAAAATTACAACTGAAATCGATATGAAGAAATTCAGGAAGTAAGGTCAATTATAGAAAATTTAATACTGCTTTAGAGTTAACTATATTGAGAGAGAACAAGCGCGCCCGCACACACGCAGACGAGCAGAGTCGGGGCGGGCAGAGAGGAGCAGACTCCTGCTAAGCAGGGAGCCCAACACGAGCTCCACCCCACTGGGATCATGACCCGAACCGCAGGCAGATGCTTAACCGACTGCGCTACCCAGGTGCCCCTAGGTTTAACTATTTTGACAGGGTGCCAGTCTCAAGAATTCTTCAGTTATGTGACAGAATAAACCTTTACCTTTTAATATTAACTAAGAAGCTCATTTGTACTTAGTGAAATGTTAGAATTACAGAAGCATCTAAAAACTACAATTTTTCTTGTCAGTTATTTTGAAACTGTTTTAGTAATTAGGTTTGAGATAGACAATAACAACTGCAGTTTTACAGACTTTCAGATCTTTGAAACTGGCTTTAATGATTACAGAGAATGATGTCTGGATGCTGTTTCTAAGATGATTCAGTGTTAATTCTTTCCCAGTGCATATAAATTTTCTTTTTTAAGATTTTTATTTATTTATTCATGAGAGACATAGGCAGAGGGAGAGCAGGCTCCATGCACCGGGAGCCCAATGTGGGACTCGATCCCGGGTCTCCAGGATCACGCCCTGGGCCGAAGGTGGCGCTAAACCGCTGAGCCACCGGGGCTGCCCGATTGCCCAGTGCGTATAAATGTTATATTAACACCATGCTGTAGTCTGTTGCGTGTTCAATAGGATCACGCCAAAAAAAAAAATGTACATTAATTTAAAATTTCTTTATTGCTAAAATTTGCTAACCTATTCTGAGCTTTCACCAAGTTGTAATCTTTTTGCTGGTGGAGGGTCTTGCCTCAGTGTTGATGGCTGTGGGATCCCTATGGCAGTTTGTTAAAATAAGACAGCAATGAAGTTTACCGTATCAGTTGACACTTCCTTTCATGACCGGTTTCTCTGTGGCATATGATGGTGGTTGATAGCATTTTACTCACAGAAACTTCCTTCAAGATTGGAGTCCACCATCTCAAACCCTGCGACTGCCTTATCAACTAAGTTTATGTAAAATTATTCTAAGTTCTTTTATTGTCATTTCAACAGTCTTCACAGTACCTGCACCAGGAGTAGGTCTGTATCTCAAACTACTTTCTTTGCTCATCCAGAAGAAGCAACTCCTCATCCGTTCGAGTTTTATCATGAGCTTGGGCCAGCATAGTCCTATCTTCAGGCTCTGTTTCCAATTCTCGTTCTCTTGCTTTTTCTACCACATCTGCAGTTACTTCTTCCACTGCAGTCTTGAACCCCTCAGAGTCATTTGTGAGAGCTGGAATCAAATTCTTACAAACTCCTATAAATGTTGATATTTTGACTTCTTACAATGAGTCACAGATGTTAATGGTACCTCGAATGGTGAATCTTTTCCAGAAAGTTTGTTTACTTTGCCCAGATCCATCAGAGGAATCACTATGCAGCTAGAGGCTTACAAAGTAGATTTCTTAAATAAGACTTCTTGATCTGTGGGTTGCAGAATGGACATTGTGTTAGCAGCTATGAAAACATGGATCTCCTTGTCCATCTCCATCAGAGCTCTTGGGTGACCAGTAGCATCGTTAACGAGCAGTCATATTTCAAAAGGAATTCTCTTTTCCTGGGTGGTTCTCAACAGCAGGCTTAAAATAGTCAGTAAACCATGTTGTAAACAGATGTGTTGTCACCTAGGCTTTGTTGTTCCATTTACAGAACAGACAATATATTCAGGGTGATTCTTGAGGGTCCTAGAATTTCTGGAGTGGCCCCTCACAAGAGAGCCTGTGCTTTGAAGCCAGGCATTGACGTCTCTTCTCTAGCTATGAAAGTCCTAGGTGGCATCTTCTTACAATAGAAGGCCACTTCAACTACGTTGAAAATCTTCTGAGCGTAGCCGCCTTTATTAATTCTCTGAGCTAGGTCTTCTGGATAACTGCTGCGCCTTGTACATCAGCACTCCTTGCTTTACCTTGCACTATGGAGACGCCTTCTTAAACCTCATGAACCAACCTCTGCCAGCTTCCAGCTGTTCTTCTGCAGCTTCCTCACCTCTCCCAGCCTTCATGGAATTGAAGAGTTAGAGCCTTGCTCTGGATCAGGCTGTGGCTTAAGGGAATATGGTGGCTGGTTTGATCTTCTGTCCAGGCCATTAAAATTGTTTCCCTATCAGCAGTAAGGCTGTTTCACTTTCTAATTCATGTGTTCACCAGGGTAGCACTTTTAATTTTTTTCAGGGACTTTTCCTTTGCATTCAAAACTCTGCTTGGCACAAGAGACCTAGCTTTCAGCTTGTCTTATCTTTCAACATGCCTTCCTCACCAAGCTTAAGTAAGTCATTTTTAGTTTTTGATTTAAAAAGAGAAATGTGTGTCTTCCTTTCACCTGAACACTTGGAGGCCTATTAAGATTAGGGTAATTTATTTACGTATTTTCAGTATTGTAGTGCCCGAGGCCTGAGGAGAGGGAGAGATGGGGGAATGGCTGGTCAGTGGGGCAGTCAGAACAGACCACATTTATTACGTGTGCCCTTATATGGGTGCAGTTCATGATGACCTCAAATGATTACGGTAATAACATCAAAGATACATGATCACAGATCTCCATAACAAACATAGTGAAAAAGTCTGAATTCTTGTAAGAATTACTAAAATATTTTATGAAGACACAGAGTAAATGCTGTTAGAAAAATGACACTGATTGACTTGTTCATCACTGGGTTGCCATAAACCTTTAATTTATGTTTAAAAAATGCAATGTCTGTGAAGTGTAGTAAAGCAACGTATATTTGTATCTGACAAGGCTGAAATGAATTCATGTTAATTTTGTGGAAAGTTGTTTTAAAATGCACAAAGAAAACCACCCAAATCCCCTTGCATAGCCTTTTTATTTAAATTGGGTTTAACAGCTGTATTGCCCAGAGATTCAGGGTTTTGACTTCTCCTTTTCTTTACCTAAATGACAGGAGATGGTTTTGCTATTTGTATTTTTTCTTAAATAAACCCTTCTACCTGTTTAACCAAATGCACTTTAAGATACACAGTGAGGGGGAAATTTAATACACATCGAACTAATGTGCAGGTTTGGTGAGGTATAGATATTTTGCAGCCTGACTTCCCTCCGTGGGTCATTGACGGTGGGGCTGATAAAGCTGCAACCTAGCTTATTGAAGGTAGTCCCTACTATTAGATACTCTGTGCTATTTTGAAAAAAATGCTAAGGATGCTGACAGTTGTTTATAAAATACCACCATAAAGCCATCAGGCTCCAGAGAGTTCTGATTACATTTCCTAATAACCTTAATTTCTTTGACTGAATTGCTTCAGTACATTTACTCCTGGCTTCTGGAGACAGGGTAGGAAGACAGATTAAATTCCAATACCTTATATTCGTTGGTTCTGGCAGAGTTTCTTTAAAGTTTATATGATAATATAGATGAACAGACTGATTTATCCTTAAATCTTAGCATAGACGTTTTCTGTAGGTTGGAAGTCCTCTCATATGTGAATGAAATACAGCTTCTTATATAAAAACAAATCTTATGCAAATCCAGGCTTTTGAAGCAATTGTTGGAATTTGGAGGTTGGGTGAAGAGTTTTGTTTTAACTCTTTTCTAATTGAACAAATGTGAGAGGATTTTGTTTTTTAATTACAGGGATTGAGATAGTATCGCACTTACCTAGAATTCTCTCTGAATATTTTGTCTTTTGCTGTGGAAACAACATCCGGCAGTAGCCATTGAGAAGGGTGTGTGTATATTAGTAGTATTTATTTATTTATTTATTTATTTATTTATTTATTTATTTATTTATTTATTTATTTATGATTTTATTTATTTATTTATTTATTTATGATTTTATTCATTCATGAGAGACCAAGAGAGAGGCAGAGACACAGCAGAGGGAGAAGCAGGCTCCATGCAGGGAGCCCCATGTGGGACTCCATTCTTTCTCCAGGATCAGGCCCTGGGCTGAAGGCGGCGCTAAACCCCTGAGCCACCCGGGCTGCCCTATTAGTAGGTTTTAATTGGTGTTTGAAGGGAATTATATACACATACTCTAAGAAAAAAAAAAAAAGGGTTCTCAGCCACTTAGATTTTGTGTTTCTTTTTAGTTTGAGCATTACTATTCACATTGTGTTGATTGTAGAAGGAATGACAGTATCCAGTATAAATAATAGCAAATATTTACTATTATTAATATATTTACTATTATTAAATTACAATAAATTATAAATAATTTATACTTCTATTTATTAATAGTAAATTATAAATTACTATTATAGAGTAAATACTAAAATATCTTAAGTAGAGTGAAAAGCATATTCTTTTAATATATTTACTATTATTAAATTATAATAGTAATAGTAAATTATAGATTATATTAATAGTAAATTATAAGTAATATACTATTATTATAGAGTAAATAAATACTAAAATATCTTAAGTAGAGAGTTAAAAGCATATCTTTTAAGTATTGGCAGTTGCCCTGTGCTCCCATTCATTCATTCATTCATTCATTCATTTTATCCTACGAGCATTTATTGACCCCTGTTGTTTCTAGCAGTAGCTAGTTGCTTGATGTGCAAGGATGAATGAGTCATGATCCCTCATTACAAGGAGCCACCCGCTTTCAAGTGCTTAGTCATATTGGTTGTTTATAATTTTATTTCTTTTCATCAATATCTGCCTTCCTGGAGATCTACTTAGGAAGGGATTATAGCAGGAAATATAGCAGGAAAAAAAAAGACAAGAATAGTTGCTTCCTTTACAGAGTTATTCTCTAGCCGAGTCATAGTCAACATGAATGAGATAAAGCAACCAGAACCGAGCTGAACTTTTCAAATAGAGTGAGCTGTCAATCATACTAGTATAGAGACAATCCTTTCACGAGAGGCTAATTAATAAATTAAATAATATTAGAGGGTTTTTTTATTAGACCTTATTTTTTTAAAGATTTATTTATTTATTTATTCAGAAAGAGCGAAAGAGAGGCAGAGACACAGGCAGAGGGAGAAGCAGGCTCCATGCGGGGAGCCCGATGTGGGATTCGATCCCGGGTCTCCAGGATCACACCCTGGGCTGCAGGCGGCGCTAAACCGCTGTGCCACCGGGGCTGCCCTAGACCTTATTTTTTAGAGCAGTTTCAGGTTCACAGCAAAATTAAGAGGAAGGGACAGATTTTCTCATATACTCCCTGCCCCCACTCATGCACAACCCCTACTGTCAACATCCCAATGTTGAATAATTGCAACAGAGAGAAAAACAAACAAACAAATGGGAAAAGGGTTGATGGGGGAAGCAAAAAATGAATAACTTCTTGTATTTTCAGAGTCCCCTTCTTTACAACATCTTATGTTTCTTCAGAAGGTTTTAAATGGTAATCCTGATTTGAAAGACATTTTAATACTTACTTAATCATGGCGTAACATTATATTGCATATTTGGTGTTGCTAGGAACTCAGTGTTTTATACTTTACCTCATTTAATCTTTGCAGGAACTCTATACTAACATATTATTCCAATTTTGTAAGTGAGGAAATTGATTTAAATATATATATATCTGCTTATGGAATGTTTCAAGGAAAATACAAGTCTTGCCTTCTGCCACGGGTCAGGCAATCTAGGAAGCCAACTCTGAGATGGAGGGGAGGATGCAGTTTCTATTGGAGAGAGGATCTGAGGATCAACACCTCTGAAGGGAGAGGTTGGAAGCACAAACACCCAGAAAAATTGAGCCTTCCGACATCTCCCCCCACCCCTTCTATAAAGCAATAAGCTGTTAAAAAAAAAAAAATTGAGCTGTGAACCAACTTGACGCAGTCCTTAGCCAACCCCATGGGCTCCTAGAGCTGGGATGGTCCTTCAGAGTTGTTCCAATTTGGAGTGGAGAGGTTGGGCCTTTTTTACCTCTACAGCGATCAGGGATTTGTGCACACTGTCCCTGAAGGAGGCTTGACTTTGGGCAAGGCAGTTTCTTTAGCAGAGGTGATCCCAACAAAGGCTGACAGCCATCTCCACCAGCAGGCGGGGCAGAGGGAGGGGTGGGTAAGTCCTTTAGTTCTGGAGCAGAGTTGTGGGTGGTTACCACAGCACTCACAATCTCTGCAATGGATTTGCTGTAGTTTCTCCAAAACACATTGTTCTTGACAAAGATCATTTTTTTTCTATTGGTTATCTCCTATCTTTCCTGTTGAAGAATCCATGTTCAAGGAGGTTCGTTCTTGTGCCATTCATCATAAACCTAAAGTCGTCTTCCTTTTAACCCAGTTGAATCACTTTTAGCTCCTTGCCTTGTATGATATTGGCTGGGCCACAATTTTTACATGCAGCTAATTTTGTGCTGTTTTTAGACATCACGTGTTTATTGTTTCTATCCAGTCACCAGAATTGTACTCTACTTCACTTTATAGCCATGCTCGAGGAGGTTCTTGACGTCCATGCAAGAGATAGTCTTTACATTAACTCAAGCTTGGAATCTCCTGAATTTCAAACCCTTCTTTGTTTAAGCAGTCTCTTTACACTCAACATGCATCCTTCCTGCCATGTTTTTTTAAAAATTTATTCATTAGAGAGAGCGAATGAGAGTGAGCACAAGTGGAGGTAGGGACAGAGCCGAGAAGCAGACTCCCTGCTGAGCAGGGAGCCCAATATGAGGCTCAATCCCAGGACCCTGAGACTCATGACCTGAGCTGAAGACAGATGATTGACTAAGGCCACCCAGGCACCCCCATCCCATGATTTTCTGGTGAAGAAAATGACTTGCTCTCTTAGTCTGCTCCCCACTGGTTTTAGCAGTCTGTCCTCCATCTGTAGTTGAAGGGGGAAAAAGCAATCTGGTTCATGGAGGTCCACTTCCACCTGTTGGTTTAGATCTGTGGATAGTAAGGGCTGGAATATGGTGACAACTGACTGCCACATGCCTCCTACCTGGTGTACTGCATCCCTTGTGGGATGGTGGATGGGGGGTAAGTGTTCTCAACAAAAGAAATGCTTGATTTTCTTTTTCTCTTTTTTTAAAGATTTTATTTATTTATTAATGAGAGAGAGGCGGAGACATAGGCAGAGGGAGAAGCAGACTCCATGCAGGGAGCCCGATGTGGAACTCGATCCCAGGACTCCAGGATCATGCCCTGAGCCAAAGGCATACTCAACCACTGAGCCACCCAGGTGTCCTATGCTTGATTTTCAAAATTTGAATTAGGTTAGGCTGCATGTTGTAAATGTACTACTTGTTATCTCTTAGGGGTATAATAGTCTTCATTTTTATTGGAGGATCTCAAAATACTTTCAATATGTTCTGTAATTTTTAAAACTTAATCACTTCTCATTGCACTGAATTTTGGCACCCAACAACTTAATTTCTTTGTTTTATGATACTCTGTATCCTAGAAATGAAATGCTTTTAATTTAACCTCTTTAATTTTTTGACTTAAACATTTTTAAAACTTACCTCCCTTTAAAGAAGTGTCTTGAGGATGAACTGGGAGCAGGTGTGATAAGCAGGAGAGATCAGTCGAGAATATAGTGTGAAAAAGTATTCTTTTTGAAAAAAAAAATGTATACATCGTCATATAAAGCACTTGGGCTTTTCTACCCCATGAATGTCTTGTTTCAGAGGATGTCCTACAATGTAATTCTCTCCTCTTTGCTTTTAAGAAATTGATAATTGATGACTGAGTGAGTCATTGAATTTACTACAATGTTTTTTGTACTTTTTAAAAACTCACTGAAGCTATTTTTTGGTTTTGTTTTCTTTTGTTTTTTAACGTCTAAAGTCAGATAGCATACTCAAATGAAAAATGTTCCTACCTATGCTCTGTTTGTGAACTTTCTGCTTAATTTTCTTGTGGTTGTACATATTATTTCTCTGAGCCTTCTCTCAACTGCGCTTGTTGTATATTCTCTTCATCACTAAATTATGTACGGTGACCTCTATGGCAATCAACAAACTTTACAGTTTATTTTTTATTTTTTTATATATTAATATTTTTTTTATTGGTGTTCAATTTACCAACATACAGAATAACCCGCAGTGCCCGTCACCCATTCACTCCCACCCCCCGCCCTCCTCCCCTTCCACCACCCCTAGTTCGTTTCCCAGAGTTAGCAGTCTTTACGTTCTGTCTCCCTTTCTGATATTTCCCACACATTTCTTCTCCCTTCCCTTATATTCCCTTTCACTATTATTTATATTCCCCAAATGAATGAGAACATATAATGTTTGTCCTTCTCCGACTGACTTACTTCACTCAGCATAATACCCTCCAGTTCCATCCACGTTGAAGCAAATGGTGGGTATTTGTCATTTCTAATAGCTGAGTAATATTCCATTGTATACATAAACCACATCTTCTTTATCCATTCATCTTTCGATGGACACCGAGGCTCCTTCCACAGTTTGGCTATTGTGGACATTGCTGCTAGAAACATCAGGGTGCAGGTGTCCTGGCGTTTCATTGCATCTGAATCTTTGGGGTAAATCCCCAACAGTGCAATTGCTGGGTCGTAGGGCAGGTCTATTTTTAACTGTTTGAGGAACCTCCACACAGTTTTCCAGAGTGGCTGCACCAGTTCACATTCCCACCAACAGTGCAGGAGGGTTTCCTTTTCTCCGCATCCTCTCCAACATTTGTTGTTTCCTGCCTTGTTAATTTTCCCCATTCTCACTGGTGTGAGGTGGTATCTCATTGTGGTTTTGATTTGTATTTCCCTGATGGCAAGTGATGCAGAGCATTTTCTCATGTGCATATTGGCCATGTCTATGTCTTCCTCTGTGAGATTTCTCTTCCTGTCTTTTGCCCATTTCATGATTGGATTGTTTGTTTCTTTGGTGTTGAGTTTAATAAGTTCTTTATAGATCTTGGAAACTAGCCCTTTATCTGATATGTCATTTGCAAATATCTTCTCCCATTCTGTAGGTTGTCTTTTAGTTTTGTTGACTGTTTCCTTTGCTGTGCAAAAGCTTCTTATCTTGATGAAGTCCCAATAGTTCATTTTTGCTTTTGTTTCTTTTGCCTTCGTGGATGTTATCTTGCAAGAAGTTACTGTGGCCGAGTTCAAAAAGGGTGTTGCCTGTGTTCTCTAGGATTTTGATGGAATCTTGTCTCACATTTAGATCTTTCATCCATTTTGAGTTTATCTTTGTGTCTGGTGAAAGAGAGTGGTCTAGTTTCATTCTTCTGCATGTGGATGTCCAATTTTCCCAGCACCATTTATTGAAGAGACTGTCTTTCTTCCAATGGATAGTCTTTCCTCCTTTATCGAATATTAGTTGACCATAAAGTTCAGGGTCCACTTCTGGGTTCTCTATTCTGTCCCATTGATCTATGTGTCTGTTTTTGTGCCAGTACCACACTGTCTTGATGACCACAGTTTATTGATATAGAACCTCCTAATGGAAAACAAAATCTCAAGTTACTATTATAAATTGTTTTCTAATGGAGTTTTGTTAATAAATTTCAAAAGTTTAGAGGAAGCTTATAATTCTAAAAACTTCATACAAACTGTATGCTCAATATAGGGAACTAAGGAAAAGCAAGAGATGAGAAAATATCAGCTAACTCTTCCCCATTAGAGACAACTACTACTTTTCTTTCTTGCTAGTTATTTCTGGTTTGTTTGATTTTTTTTTTTTTTTTGTATTTGGGACTATATGGTATAAGCAATTTGTATATTCAATGCATGTATTCTACTTTAAAAAAAACTAACATAAGACATTTTCCCAAAAATTATTTTTTCTTAAATACTTTTATAGTTATGAACTATCCAATTGTATAAGGGTAACATCATTTTCTTGGTTGTTTTCTTGTTATAAATAAACATTCTATTTGTTTCTAGTCTATTTGCTAGTATATGCTGCGGTGAACATTTATGTATTAATATCTTTTTCTGTAATTAGAATGATCTCCGTAGAATATATTCCCAGCTCTGAATTTTTGTAGTCAGAAAAAGTGAGTGTTTTTAAGGATTTTGGTACATACAGCCAGATGGCTCTACAAAGAACTCTACCAACAATGTACTATTTGTATTTTTATTTTTTTTAGGAGAGGATCCAAGATCTTCATGACCCTAAAAATGTTGAGAACCACTGATACTATAAAAAGAGATTTTATGATTCTTGAAACCATCACTGACTTTTAGCTTTCTAGAAGGCTAGTGAAGGCATACCCTGAAGAAGCTATGCAAGAAATTGTTGAAAATGTGATCTTTGTGAGACTGCATATGGTCCCACTGAGGATGTCTTTCAGAAATACTCTTGCACCTCAGGGAATAGAAATGGGGGTAACTCTTCCTTAGTGTCAATTTGAAAAGCCCTCTTTTATTTACTTCATATTTGTCAGTGGCAGACAAATAGAAGATATTTGAAAACCCTTCTGTGTTTCTGTGAAATCAGAAAAGCAAGCTTAGCAGCTCAGTTTAATGGTCTCCTGTGCCATAGTTACTAACTGAAAATAATTTCTTTGTTTTTCTCTGTAGAAAAAATCATGCGAATGCATCATTCTCAGGTATATTGCATTTATCTACATCCTGATATTCACCTAGACTAGTGGGCCTCATAGTAAGTTGTTACTGCTTTTTGAAGTACGAATTGATTTCTGGAAATTTACTTCTTTGAAAAAAGCCCTTTCTGAACTATCTTATTACAAATTCTTGTTAATAACATTATATTGGTTTTAAAATAAAATAATTTTTTATTAAAATGAACTCTGAAATTCTAAGGAATATATTTTTGGTTTTGGTATTTTAAAAATCTTAAAGCTGTCAATTTATATAGCTAAAAGTTCTGAAAACCTTGTGGATGCCTTCCCTGCTGGAGAGAGTAATGCTTAATTACATGGGCTCTGGAGCCCAGAGAGCTTGGATTTGAATCATGCCCCTACCACCTCTTGAGTGTCTGACTTTCAGCAAGTTACTTAAACTCTGTGCCTCAGTTTTCTCATCTGCAGGATGGAATAATGATGGTACCCAGCTCAGAGGGTTACTTCAAGGATGAAAAGAGTTAGGTGGAATGCACTTGGAATAGTGCTGGTAACCTTGTAAGGGCTCTTCTACATCTTCCTTACCCTACCATCTTATCATCATCATCATGAATGCATCATCAGCATTCAATAAAATACTTCTAGTGATTTAAACTCTTTCCATTTTTCTGTTCAAGTCTTCAGGGGTTCTTTGCTAATTTTGCTAACTTTGACAATGCTTTGACTGACACATTGGCAGGTTATCTTTGGCAGGCTATCTTTGGCATGTGCTATAGTAACAGTGAGCCTGTTTTTTCCATTCATTCAGAGATATAAAGATAAATGTTTTTCTTAATTGTGCCAGGTAAAAAGGAAATCTTTTTCATAGAAAAAAAAATACCTAAGTGACTTAGGGTCATCAGAAAATTATGTCAAAATAAAATTGAGGTATTTGGTGAGACTTGACCATCCTAAGCACTGTACATATTTTTTGTTGGAATTTCACCTTTAGTTGCAAAGGGATTTTAGATTTCAGTTCTACTACTTCTTAGCTTGTGTGAGACCAAATGAAGCTGGTTGGAATGGATTAGAGTGGCTAAATTTAGCATATATCTGATTGACTGGCTTCTCTCCACTGATAGAATTGCTTCCTATTTCTCAATAGCTGCTGTTCTTCCTCCTCCTCCAGTGCCATTTTAAGATATTCTAGAAAGAGATGTCAGTATTATAAACATAGTTATGGTAGAGTTAGAATCCTACTTTTAATTTCTAAAAGGTGGTGGTTAGCAAGATTAAGAAATGGAACTGGAAAGAACTGGAAAGTTAAGGTTAATGTCATATTTTTAACATTCTGATGTTAAGTATAAGCTACTTCATGATATGTCAGACTAGATTAGGAAAACACCTTATATTATTCTGTACGAAAGCAGTATCTTGATATGCTACTCCTCACCTTCCTTTGGATTTCATAGCACCCTAGTGTATCCTAGAAAATGGGCTGTGGCATTTGTGGGTATATATTCTGGGAGGCTTTTTCCTCCTTTCCCTAAGTGATATCTCTTATACCATGAAAAGAAAAAAACTGGAGCTCTGGTCATGTATATGAGCAGCACGTTCTGAAAAATGTAGTAAGCTCCTGTGACGATGTAATTCTCTTCTATCATCTTTATGGAACCATTTTAGAGTAGAATATTTAGTGAATTCATAATCACAGGCTTGTGAATAATTTGGTTTTATTCCGTGGCCTCTGGAATGTTTTTAGTAACAAAGAGGCAAAAGTATTTTTTAGCGGGAGTTTGAACAGCTTGGAATTCACAGCAAGTACATCAGTTAGAAGAGTCAGCTTAACAGGACCAAAAATATTTTAGTCCTTACTTATGGGAGAAGACTGACTTAATTCTTTGTATAAAATTAGTTCAAAATGTCCTTCCATTATTTCACATGCTGTCAGAGCAAATCATCATCGAACACATTAGACTGAAAAAACTGTTGACAGGGCACATCTCATTGTTTAGATTGCCAGAATAGGCTGTTTCTTTGGTGTAAATACTTGCCAAAGACAGGCTTTGTAAAATATGATAAGAAAGAATAAAGAGACATGAAAGTGTATACTAGATGAACATTTTTAAAGGCCTCTCAAATCTTTTGTAAATTTCTAGAAAGTAGAAGTCATCATCAAGTAGTTGTAAGTCAAGTGGCTTAGCATTGTGGCTAAATGCTCAGAATTCATGATTATGCTGACAGGTTCAAGTCCTAGGGCAGTCCCTGCTGAATTATGTGATATTGGACATGTTATTTAGTCTCTCTAATCTTTGACTTCCTCAGCTATAAAATGTGAAAGTAAAGTTATAGGACCGATCATAGGATTGTTGTGAGCATTGGAGAATGTAACATACTTAACAATGTCCAGTTATTTTATTTTTTAAATCAAACTTTTCACTGCTGTTCCCCCAAGATCCACCTAAACAACACAAGGGCAGACTTCCCTCTAGAAATATGGAGCTCAGGGGCCATCGTGTTTCTTATTGAATAGGTGTTTTTTTACATAGGAGGATAAGAATAAAGAAATAAAAATGTCAGAGAATTTAGGAGAACGAAAGATACATAATACAAACTCCTACTGCACAAAAGGAGTATAAGACTAAGACTCTCCTCAGCAAGAGCTTTTAGTCTGGGGGGAAAATAAAACTAGCACGTGGGATAGTTAGAGAATTATAAAAGTATTAAGGAGTAGAAATTCATGAGAGGGAAAACTTTACTGGAACTAGAACAGATGGCAGGGCTGAATCTTTATCAAAGGAATTGGAGCCAAATCTAGAAAGAAAGAGGTGAGCAACAGGACAGTTCTCTAGACTAAGGCTGATAGCAGGAGCCAAACTAGAGGCCAGGCTGAGAATGTGTTTTTATGATCTCCTGAAGGGGGCCAGCTGAATAGAGTATGGGGACAGCTTGAGTGTGTATTCAGGGGTGACAGAAAGCCAGGCAAAGGATTTTGAACCTGACATGTTAGAAAAAGTTGAGAAGACTTTTTCTTTCTTTCTTTTTCTTTTTCTTTTTCTTTTTCCTTTTTCTTTCTTCTTTTCTTTTCTTTTTTCTTTCTCTTTTCTTTCTTTCTGAAATCTCTGATATGCACTGTGAAAGCATTGTTTAACAGAGGTAAGTCTGATTCCAAGAAGTTAGAATAGGTTAAATTGCTGTTGGAGTAATTTAGACAGCAGTGGTGAAGGTTTGCACCCCAAGGAAGAGCAAAGTACATGTGTCTGCACCGATTTCATACTTCCCATTACAGCAGAGGGCTTGCCCTCCACCTGACCTGGCTAATCTCACCTCTGCTTTGGCTCTCACCCATCCCCTTCTCAGGAACTTCTCATTTGATTATTCCTCCTCTGCCATGTATTTGAATATTTTACCCTTGCCTTTCTTTTATTTTTTTTTAAAGATTTTATTTATTTATTCATGAGACACACGGGGGGGGCGGGTTGGGCAGAGACACAGGCAGAGGGAGAAGCAGGCTCCATGCAGGGAGCCCGACACGGGACTTGATCCCGGGTCTCCAGGGTCCCACTCTGGGCTGAAGATAGTGCTAAACCGCTGAGCCACCAGGGCTGCCCTTGCCTTTCTTTTCAGGTGTTCAAGACTTTCCCATTAAAAACAAACAAAATTCCTCACCTCACCTCTTTTCCTCCAGCTATCTCGCCATTTCTGTTCTCTTTATGGGCAGTTTCACACATGTGCCTACTTTGGCTTGCACCATTTCTATACCTTCCAACTCCACACCTCAAACCCACCGGCCCTGGGCTCCTGACCCCATTATACCATTAGAATGGCTCTTGCTCATCCCAGTGCTCCTCTTACGTGCCTTTAACCAGCATTTAACACTGTTGACCATTCCTGTTGTCCCACACCTACTGTCTTGGTTTGGGTTTCCTTCCTACATATTGGGCCAGTCGTCTTTGTCCTTGATAGTCCTACTCTCTTTCACCAGTCTTCTAAGGGATGGATTCCCCAAGGCGAGATCAGTGGATCCTCTCCTATTCTCACTTTATGGTCAGTTCATAAATAGCATCCAGGCCCTTATGTCAGTTATTATCTATATAAAGATGTCTGCCAAATTTATCATCTCTAGTCCAGTTATGGAGATACAAATTCTATGTTTCCATCTTCTCTTGAATGTTTCAGAAGCATACTTCAGAGTCCGCATGTCCAAGAAGGGCCTCACCATCTTCAATCTCAGTCTTTTCTAGTGCTTCTCTCTCAGCGAATAGCGTCCTCTTGTATGGTAGACACCTCAGAGCCATCCCTGACACCACCTGAATCCATCCTTCAGTGTGTACATTTCCTGATTAACCCTCATCCACTCAGGCCTCCTTCCAGTGTCTTCTCTTACTCCTCAGCCAGTAGGCTCTCTTCAGAATGCTCCTGTCTATGGTAGGAGCATCAAAACTATGAACTGGCTGCTCAGGCTTCCATATTACAACGCAAGTCATTACCATACCAGAGCCCTGCTTAGTTGGGCCACTATTCACTGTCTGCCTCATTTGGCACCAGACTTCTCCAGGTCTTCCCCTTCCAGCCACATTTAGTTCTTTCTGCTTACCACAGAACTTCTTGCTGTAGCAACTCTGCACAACATGTTCTCTATCCCTGAATATTCTTTCCTCTTTTTTTAGGAAAAGATTTATTTTAGATAGTGAGAGTGTGTGAGTGGGGGGAGGGGCAAAGGGAGAGAATCTCCAAGCCAACTTCCTGCTGAACACGGAGCCCAATCTGGGGCTCAGTCCCATGACCCATAAGATCACCATTTGAACCAAAACCAAGAGTTGGACTCAACCGACTAAGCAACCCAGGCACCCCTCTTTCCTCTTTTTACTGACTTAGCTTCTTCTCATCCTTCAAACCTCTGCTCAGCAGTCCTTCATCCTCAAGGACGCCTTTCCTAGCATCCTACATTAGATCGACTGTCCTCAAAAGGCTTGTAGAGCACCATATTTGTGTGACTGGTTAATTGTATGTTCCCCCCCATTGGACAGAGAGCTCACAAGAGCAGGGATGTGTTTGCCCAACATCGTATCCCTGTAGCCTGTACAGCATTAGGTGCTCAACACATATTTGTCACCTATCAGACTATTTCAGAACAATGTCTAGGGCAGAACAGGAGGATCACAGAAATGCCTCTGGCCTTCTAGATAATAGCAAATAAGATAGTTCCATCTGCAGCTGGGTAGGAGGTAATTATGAGGACTCCTGAGGCCCTCTGGATCCACACTCCTGGGGCCTCTGACAGCGTCACAGAGCAGAGAGCTGGTGAGTGAGTCACACTGCAGGACTGAGACTAAAATACCTCCCTTGCCTGTACCTTTAGACCTTGGAATTCTCATTAATTTAACAACTTGCCTGCAGTTCTTAGCTGTGTTGTCCACTCCTTGCAATTCTCTCCTGCATTGCTTTTTCCCATATTTTCTAAGTTCTTTTTTTCCTTATCCCATTGAACACATCTTGGCGCCTCTTTCCATTCATTTGCTCCATCAGAGTACTCATTCCACAATTCAGCTCTGATCTGGCATGCTCCCCTCTCATGGCTCCCATAAAGTCTGAACTTCTTGGCATTTCTTAAGAGGCGCTTGGAGGCACTGCCAGTATCTCAAGTCTCCTCTCCTGCCGCTTCCCCATATGTCCCCTGCACTCATTACACCAAACCATTTGTTCTTTTATGCTTCTGTGCCTTTGCCTCAGTCTAGACTAGCTGCCAAACTCCTTTCTCCCCCCACCTCCTTACCTACCAGCTATTTACCACCTATGTGCTGGGGAGTGTCTGCTGCTTCAAATCAGAGATTCAGTCACTGCCAGCCCACTCAGACATCCCTTCCTGCATCCTACCACCCCCTTTGTGGTAGGGCACACAGCACCTGGCAGATAGTAGACCTGTAATATTTGAAAAACTAAAAGGACAGTTCTTTTGCCTTAAATGATACATGTAAATACTAATCTCCGTGCCAAAGAGCAATTATGATAAACTAGAGTATCACTGGATGAGCCTTCCTCTTGGAATCCAACCTGTTGATAGTTGAAAAGTAAAATGTCCAAACGTTTATTACATAAATAACCTCAATCTACCCTGAATGTATTTTTTCTGTCTCAAAGGGTTAAGTTCCCTTGACACACCCTTCTAAAGTGGATTTTTAGTCCTGACACGGTAGCAAAATGTTGTTCTACACTTTTTAAGATGATAACTCCACCCTGAAAACTGAGATACTTTCTTCCTTGAGATTTTTTTTTCCTTAAGATTTACAGGAAGAGATTCTTACAGCAATCAAAATGTATGTGTTCTGAAGCCACACATTACAGTACTTTTTCATGAGCTGTTATGAAAGCCAAGCTTCAGGGCAAAGCAAGGAAGCAGTAGAGGAAAGGCTGTTTTATGCATTTCCAGCTGCAGAGAGTAGTAACACTTTATGTGGGAGTGCTGTATTCATTCTAGAATTTCTCCCCTAGAGGGATAATAGGACATTGCTTTTTCAGCTTTCAAAAGGGTATTACAAACATTCTCTCCCAACACAAATACCACATTTGACCTCATTCTTCTCTCACTCAGTAAAACGTTTTCCTTAGTATCATAAGAATTATTAATGGTTGTGCTGGTGACATAATTTCCAATAACATTTTCAGGAAGATTTGGAAATCATTACATGCTTTCACTGGGATTGCCAAATGTGAAGGAGAATTAGGAATTAAAGTGTCTGGCTTTGGCAGGTATTAGATTACAAAGCGCATTGTTGCACTGGAAAAGAGAATCAAAGGATAGGACTAAATAGACACTTGTCCTGGGTTTAAGAAAGAGTGTGAACAGTGTGATCACCAAGGAATGGTGTTAGGATTGCTCTTTTGAAATATTTTAAAAATGATCTAGGAAAGAGAGTGAAGAGATTCTTAGCTCTTCTAGGTAAAAAGGTAGAATTGATTGGCTTAAACCGAAAGAAGGTTCCAGAACATCATGTGAGTGGGCCAAAGAGGAGCTGATGGGACCTTATTCTCAAGCAATTGAGCTTTTAAGTAGTTTCTCCTTTCTCCTCCTGATGAAATACCATCAGTGTTCTTTTGAAGGGTCCATTCAGCCGGGATAATTTCTTACTTCTTATCCTACTAAGCTGTCTGGTCTTTAAATGTGCATTTCCTCTCTCCATGTGTGTATGTCATATGTATGCATACGTAAATTATTCATGTGTTAAAGAAATCTTCACAGATTTTATTTTATAATCTTTCTCTCATTGCTTTGCTTTCATTTTTTCCTCCTCTTTAATACCTTCTTATTTTCAGACAGGTCATTTTGTAGGAATAACATGATAGAATATTTATTGTAAAATATCCGCAATTTTATTAAAATATTTTGCATAACTTATATGCTATTTTTAGAATGAAAATGCCTCTTAGCTTTTTTTTGAAACTCAGTAATTGCTTAGCCCACAAAGAGAGTTAAAAATCTACCCACTATATCCATTTATGATTTCTAAGAGGTATTATATCTGCCTTTTAATACCCATGGGAGTTGAAGCTTTTAAGTGGCGTTGGTCCACCTTGTATTTATAGCCTTGTCTTGTCGTTGGTACTCTTACCACTGAAATGATGGCGTAAACTTTGACAACTATGGCTTCTCACCTTTTGGAACCTACTACAAAATGAATTATTGACCATTATTTGATATGCGTGCTTGATTCTTAAAATTCAGTTCAAATCAGTTAAAGATTTAATGCTAATTATTCACAATAAATATTTGTTAAGCCTATGAAGTATATATGTGACTCAGTTCATGAGCTGAGGCATGCATTTTTCATAAGGTCTCTGGAAAATAAAAAATTATTTGGATTGCATAAATATGTTTAAATTTCATGTTTCATAGACCCCATTAGTTGTCTGTGATATTAACTTTTATCTGGGCCATTAAGCAGTCTTACAAATAGAAGTTTTTTTATGTAAAAGGATAACCAGTTATTTTCCTATTGTAGGCATTAACCTACATTTTGGTCATTTAGTGGCTTATTTCTCCTTTTAATTTATTCCCCCTTGAGTATTATCTGATATTTTTCTGACCCGGTTTAGAATCTCTTATCTTATGACTGTTTTAAAACAAGCACCAAATTTAGTATGAAACCATTTGCAAGATAAATTGGCTTGGAGGACTAAGATGAACACCAGCAGATTTACTTTCTCATGTTTAAATAAAGTACTCATTTTCCATGAAGTAACAAATTTCACTCGCAGACATGATTTATCCAAATCTGAAGAAGAGGAGAAACTAAAAAAAGGATTATTCGAATTTTAGATTTGTAGGGAAAGCAATGTTTTTAGTAGGGAAAATAATGTTTTTAGTGATTTCATTTGGATTCTCAAAATGCTAGCTTAAATCAAGCCAAGCGGTGGTAGAAGACAGTGGCCCCAAAGTCAATTTAGATTCCAGCAGCATAAGAGATGACCCATAGGTAGTTCTCCATTAACTCAGTCTGTGAAGAACCATGCGCTGAGTCCCTGCTGTCTACCCCCTGGGGGGACACACAGATACACTCTCACTATCTTCAAAGATCCCTCAGCCTGGCTGGGGAGAAGCCTGTAAACAGATACTAAGGTAATTCAGGTAGAGCAGTGTTAGAAATATTCATGGGGCTGCTGGAGGAATATACTTGGAACTGATTGCTGAGTTTAGAACTGCTGGCATGAGCTGCTTAATGGTAATTTCACATTTACAAAATAGAACATTAGAGATCATGGTATTAATAAGGGGAAGGATTTTGCATGAAATCTCCCTGTTTTCAATAAGGGGAAGGATTTTGCATGAAATCTCCCTGTTTTCAATTATAGTTTTAACTTAGATGTTGAAAATGGAAAATGTTTATTACTGAGGAATTTATAGTTTAGTCTGATACCTTTAAAAAGGCATAGCCTTGACATGGTTTTTAAAAAGTAAATTTTATGGGGCGCCTGGGTGGCTCAGTTGGTTAAGCATCTGCCTTTGGCTTGGATCATGATCTTAGAGTCCTGGGGATCAGCCCTGAGTTGGGCTCCCTGCTCAGTGGGGAGTCTGCTTCTCCCTTTCCCTCTGCCCCTGCCTCGACCGCCCCCCATGCTGTGTGTCTCTCTCTCTCAAATAATAAGATCTTAAAAAATAATAATAAATTTTGTAATCATAACCCACTCGGTCATTTACTTTGGTTGAACTAAATTTTGTTTTGAATTTTGAAGAGCCCAAGACTTAAAATTTGCCGTATCTAGATATTCTATAGTTGACCGTGATTATTCAAAATGTGCAGAAATCTTCAGAAAATTGTGTCAGTGCAGATGGATACTTCTCTTAAGAATACCATATGATATGTATGAAAATCCAAATCTGCAAAAACCAACTAGTTGCACAACTATGGGATTTATTGGGAGCCTCTTTTATAATGGAAATCTCTTTTATTAAGAAGACTAAATGTTCAAAATGTGACATAGCTAACTTTTTATTTAAGAAGACACGTATTTCAGTAGTACTCACAATAGTACAGGATCTGTATTATATATTGTATTTTCTTACTTGATTAAGGAGAAGTGGCATTTAATTGACTCAAAATGCCCCCATATGAACCTGGTAAATTCTGTAGGTGGTTAAAACTATAGCACTAACTTGCCCATTTGAAACTGTGGTTGCCATAGTGTATTATAAGTTATGAGAGAAAATAAAAGGACTGATCATTAGGTATTATGTAATAGGCCCCTCTCCACCTTCCAGTCTCGGTGTTGCAGGCCCTGGAAGAAGTCTGGGTCAATCTGGCTTACTGTGTAGTACTTAGCCTTTGAGTAGTGGCTACCCTGCCAAAGTTAATTTCTAGTACCAGAAGTGCTGACCTAGATTTCTTTTAGTGGGGCAATTATTATGATGTCAACCATGCTGTTTTCTCCATTCTGTTACCTTTTGGTTTATCACCTGGCCTTTGTAGAGAGGGGGGAAAGGAGAATAGAAATCCCTGCTATGTGAGTCTATTTCTTCCAGGAGTTATTTCTTCTATCAGAATGTAATACTGATAAGCCACACCCTTCCCCATTTTCAGTTCTGCCCTAGTTGCTAACAGAGGCCTTGCCATTGGCCTTCAATCTCTTTCTAGTTTATGGATCTTTATTTTAATTTATTTTTAAGGATTTTATTTATTTATTCATGAGAGACACAGAGAAAGAGGCAGAGACATAGGCATTAGGGAGAAGCAGGCTCCCTGTGGGGAGCCTGATGTGGGAGTTAATCTCAGGACCCCTCAGGATCACGACCTGAGCCAAAGGCAGACGCTCAACCACTGAGCCACCCAGGTGCTCCTCTGGATCTTTTTTTTTTTTTTTTTTTTTTAAATTCTGTTTATTTGAGAGAGAACACACGCTTGAGCAAGGGAGGTAGAGGGAAAGGGAGAGGAAGAAGCAGACTCCTTGCTGAGTGCAGAGCCCAATGTGAGGCTTGATCCCAGGGCCTCAAGATCATGACCTGAGCCAAAGTCAGATGCTTAACCGACTAACCTCCAGGCACCTCTTGGGATAGGTCTCTTTTCATAAGGGAGAACACCTTAGATATTCAAGGACTGGTAAGGTCTCTGTTTAATCTTGGGTTTTTCTATTTTCAGCTCTAGTTAAACACAGACAAATCACTTGACCCCAACCCCTCCTCTTGTGACCACTGACCCTCTAGTGCAGTGATTCTCAGTCCTCTGAAGGAGCAGGAGTGAATGGTTTTCAGCCAGCACAAAATGTCAGCAGAGATGGGTTGGCTAAGAATCCATCTCCAGCTAATCAGAGAGAAACCAAGGTACTGACGGTGGAGCACTTGCTCTACCTCCCAACTTCTGCCGCAAGTTTTTAAGACTCTGGGGAGGCGTGGCCTACTAGCACACCCTGTTTCTCCTGGCACCTCCTTGTTTTGAGTACGTCCTTTCCTGACCTCTTTGTCCCTGTTGCTCATTTACCTAGGAAGAGCAGGTGAAAGTGGAGCTAGAGAAAAGATACTGGTGTGATTTTTCTAGTTAAAGGTGTTTCTTGGGGTACCTGGATGGCTCAGTTGGTTAAGCCTTGGACTCTTGATTTTGGCTCAGGTCATGATCTTGGGGTTGTGGGATCAAGCCCTGCAGTGGGCTCTGCTTTCAGTGCAGAGTCTGCTTGGGATTCTCTCTCCCTTTCCCTTTGCCCCTCCCCCCACTAAAATAAAAAAAGAATCTTTTTTTTTTTTTTTAAAGATTTTATTTATTTATTCATGATAGTCACAGAGAGAGAGAGAGAGGCAGAGACACAGGCAGAGGGAGAAGCAGGCTCCATGCACCGGGAGCCCGACGTGGGATTCGATCCCGGGTCTCCAGGATCGCGCCCTGGGCCAAAGGCAGGCGCCAAACCGCTGCGCCACCCAGGGATCCCATCTTTTTTTTTTTTTAATGGTATTTCTTATCAAAGTATTTTTATTTATTTTTAAATGTGATGTCAGCTGAGGAAAGGGATGTAGGAATGATTGATGTAATCTGGTCGTGATGCTTGGAAAAGAATGACATAATCCAGAAATGAAGGTGGAATGATAGGTAGACATCTAAAAGAACTATAAGGGACACCAGCAGTGCAAGATTAGACAAAGAACTGTTAAGTCAAAGAAAACATCTAATTAATATGGAGGAAGATAAGCAGGAAGTTTAAATCCATTAAATATTCTCCTGGTGAGGTGGGTAAATTTGAGAAATACTTAAATTCGCCAAGTTTTGCATTAGCATAGGCCAACCTAAACTATAGCATGTCTTACATGTGCTATAATTTCATGTATTGCTATATTCTATACTCTTCCAGTATGCACTTTGCATTTTATGGAATTTTAGGCAACCCATGGTAGATGCTATGGTTTTGGAAGTTGACATCTGATGACCTGTTTAATCTGCTTTTCTGTATTTATTGACCTTTCCTTCCCATCATTTTTTACCTCCCCAGTTACCAATTCACTGGAGCCTTGATGTGAAAAATTGAAGTGAGGGATGTCTTTCTTCTTTATGTGTTATGCTTGGTTCAATATCAATATCTTGGGTCCAGTATATTAGAGTTTTGCAGTGATTTTTCTCTTTTAATTTGCTTACCACACTGCCACAATACTTCTCTTTTGGAAAGAACCAGGAGATAAATTGGAGAGACATATACTTTTTCCGTCCTCAAAATCAGTAAGGCTCACAGGTTAGGCTCCAGCTAAATCCTTGCTACTGTGGTGTGTGATGATAGAAGCCTGATTCAGAAGTGTTATCTACCTTATAACACTTGCCTGAAGAAAGGTATCACATTTATATAATCAAGCTGAGTGTTGCATTTTATGTTTAGTTTTGTGTTAGTGAGGAAAATTGTGGGAAAACTTTGAAATGGACCAAAAAGATTATTAGGTATATTCTCTGATTCACTTTCTGGTTATCTTGCCCTTTCCTTATCTTTGAGCTATTTTATAGTGCTAGAAATGATAGAATACTGATGGTAATGCAAAAGATTCTCATCCATTGAAATGGAAATTGTGTACAGTGTGGTGCAATTGGTTATTGCCTTGTGGATATTGACAATGTTACTAGTTTTGCAACTTTTTATAAATCCTTTGCAGTATTCTTGATCTTTAGATATTTGTTCTTTGGATTCACCTTTGGACCACTTGTATCATCATCAAGTTCCCTTTATAATTCATGAGTCAGTTAAAATTGAAGTCCCCTGTTAAGAAAATTGTTTTGTTACATACACACGTGTATGTTTATACGTTCCTTTAACATCTCTAGACAGATTCTCAAAGAGCTGTGATGACCTCTATAAAAGGGGAAGCAGGAGAACCTACCTTTTTCAACCCAACCCTCCTTCTCCCCGCCCCAATCAGTCCTTAGCTAGCTAGCCCTTACCAAAACTTCAGCTAAAATCACATTTGAATTAACTGGCTTTCTAAAGAGAATCTTTGTTTCTCAATCAAGTACCAGCAGATAGCAACTTACACCTAGCAGTTTACTTCTGTGCTCTTGAAAATCAAGTTTTTAACTTTACTTTTCTAGATAGTTCTACCACTGTAGACACATTTTGGTCAGACGGTACTCATTCTATTTTGAATCTCTGGAGGACCCAGATGGTCTCAGTGTGGTGTGAAGCGGCAGGACCTATTCGCCTGTTTTGTGGTTCCAAGTTCACCTTGCCTCTTCCCAGCTGTGCATATGCAGTAATCCTCTTGTCTAATTATAGCTAGCAGCTCTCCCTCTGAGCTAGAGGTTCTCAAGCTTGGATGCATATTAAAATCACTTGAGGAGCTTTTAAAACTCAGAATGCCCAGACCAATTAAATCACAAAGTCTGGGGGTGGCACACAGACATCAGTATTTTTTTTTTTTTTAAGCTGCTGAGGTGACACTAATGTTGAAAACCACTGCCCTGTGCAAAGAATGATACTGATTTAGCAAAAACTTCACATAGAATGCCTCAGAAGCAAAAGCGCTCAGGATTTCTGATGGAGGGATCTGCATAGGTGATGAGGAGGGTCTCCACAGTCTCAGGAGGCAGCCCTTACAGAGTATCTGCACCCACCAAATCTGTTTCTACTTGGGCTACCTCTGGAATGGGGCCAGCTAGGTATTGGGGGTAGCTTAAAAGCCAAAAGTGCCTTGGGTAAGTCTTTAACATTCTGTTTTTGTGTGTTTGTTTTTAAAAATAGTCCTGAATTCAGCTAAACTCTCACTGTGTAGAAAATACCGACTGTCGAGTGCATGAACCTGCCTTTTCCTCTGCCCTTAGAGGCACAAAGCCAGTGTCATGGTGGGGGACATCTAATACCACGGCCACCATATGGCTGTATTACTGACAAACAGTTATATTTATCATACACCGGACATCTGGGAAAACCACACACTGTACATGGCCTATTAAATGTCTGTTTTTGTCAGAGCTCCTAAAAATCCATTGCTTTAATCCATAACAATGTGCTTTATTACGAGGTCTTTGATAGTTAGTTTTAAAGGAGAGAGATGAAAAAAAAATCCATTTATTTGGGAATGGTAAGGCAAGGAAATAGTCTCTTTCTTGGGATGTCCTCCTGCCTCTCCACAAAAGATATCTTTTAATGGGAACTCCTGATTCTATTTAAAATTTTAAATCATTTTAGTTGCCTCAGTCTTCTATTAAACATGAAAATCATATCATGAACTCTGCTGTGGTTTGCCTTCATGTACTCATTATATGTCCCCCTCCCTTTTGTGTAGGAAGACAGAGATGTCAATAACCCCATGCCTAACCGAGGAGGCGATGGATTAGCTCCTGGGGATGACAGATTCAAACCTGTTGTACCATGGCCTCATGTTGAAGGCGTAGAAGTGGACTTAGAGTCTATTAGAAGAAAAAACAAGGCGAAAAATGAACAAGAGCGACATGCTGGTGGAGATAACCAGAAAGACATAATGCAGAGGCAGTATCTCACATTTAAGCCTCAAACATTCACCTACCGAGATCCTGTGCTACGTCCAGGGATCCTTGGTAACTTTGAACCCAAAGAACCTGAGCCTCACGGAGTGGTTGGTGGCCCTGGAGAGAACGCGAAGCCATTGGTTTTGGGACCAGAATTCAAACATGCAATTCAAGCCAGCATTAAAGAGTTTGGATTTAACATGGTGGCAAGTGACATGATCTCACTGGACCGCAGCGTCAATGACTTACGACAAGAAGAGTAAGCACATGTCCTCTTCTTTCTAAAATTGGGGCAACTATTGTTTTGATAGATATTTAGTTAGATTATTAGAAGGGAGAAAATATTTTTGCCTTTATTTCAAGGAAATAAAAGGCTCTTCAGTCTGCAAAATGGCCAGGAAGAGGAGATCGCTTCATTTATGCCATTAGATTGAAGGTATGACATACAAAATTCTGAGGTTTTTACATCAGTGCTACTCAGATGTGGTCCCTGGCTGGCATGAGTCTGTGAGTTTTTGTTCCCAGTCCACAATGAGACCATGAACTTGTGCCAGCATGTAAACCAACTATTAAATACTTTGTTTAGTACCAGCGACAATTTTTTAATAACAAGACTTCCTCAATGTGTTGATTTTCATTCTGGATCAAGCTCCTTGTCTTGTTGTGGAATAATAACAAGTAGTAAGGCTACTTTAGATGTCTCCTATAATTAACTAGATACTGATGTTTCCCTTAATTTTTTTTTCTCAGTACTGCACCCGGACACTGGAACTCTCTATGTAAAAGAAGTGCCCAAACTATAAAACTATGGCCTAAACTTTCAAATTATCTTCTTGTAGTTTGATTTAAAAAGAAAGGATTTCTGACCCTTACCTTTTGATAGACAGTGGTTATTTAGTGAACTCAAAGCTTTTCTCTTTCAGTTTCTTTAATAACTGGTTCTATTCACATAGGATCTAAATAGCCTCCATTAACATGAGTGCAAATTTAATTCCGTGCTACCAGAAAACTCTCAAAATGTATTCTGAGGATGTACTGTTAATATAAACACCTTTATGCAACCCCACAGCAGCATTCCTTATGACCACTAAGAATAATATAGTATTACTCAATAGATTTTTTTTTTTTCTTTTCAAATTTTTGTTTAAATTCTAGTTAGTTAACATACAGGGCAGTGTTGGTTTCAGGAGTAGAATTCAGGGATTGGTTGCTTACATACAACCCCTAGTGTTCATCACAACAGGTGTCCTCCTTAGTACCCATCATCCATCCAGCCCATCCCACCCCCACTTCTTTCCATCAATCGTATTTGTTCTCTATTGTTGAGAGTATCTTATGGTTTGCCTCCCCGCACCCCCCCCCCACCTTTTTCTTTACCCCTTCCCATATGTTCATCTGTTTGGTTTCTTTGTTTTTTGTTTCTTGAATCCCAAGGCTTTGGGTATTCACACAGTAATTGGTAAAAGTGAGAGGGGATGAATGAAATATGAAAAGAAAGAAGGAATAGAAGTACAGAACCATGATGGTGAGAGGAGTTAGAGCGTCTCAAGGGACAGTGAGCAATTTATTCCAAATCAAAGTAGAGGCTTGTCTAGTCATAAGGTTGCCAGATTTAGCAAATAAAAATAGAGGACACTTGGTTAAATTTGAATTTCAGATGAACAGTGAAAAACACTTAGTATAAATATATCCCAACCAGTGTTTGGGACATACTTATACTTTAAAAAAATGGTTGTTTATCCAAAACCTGAATTTATCTTGGAGTCCTGTACTCTTCCAGTCACGGGGTAAGGGTGGCCATTACAGAGCTAGAACCACCACTCGAGTACTCTTTAGGACCTGTAGGAGGCTCTGCAGTCCCTTATCCAGAGTGTGTCCTAGTTATTTAAAATATAGTACTCAAACATAACTCTTCATCTCTATTATAGAAAGTTCTTTGAAGACCTATTGATGGCATTCTCATCACTGAGAAAGGAAGGGAAGGGGAGAGTAACATGGATCGACCTTACACTACATACTGGGACTTATTATAGGTTCTAATTTCTTCCGCCCAAACTGTGAGAGCTTTTACCTGGGTAGGTAAAATCTGAAGCTGGGAGCTCTGACATCTTTGTATTTGCCCAGCAAAATGGCAAAGTTGTGGTTCAACCCAAGGTGGTTTGGTGAGAAAGCCCTATCTTTCCACCACACCTCACCTCAAAGTATGTCTTCCCCTGGGTGCTATGCCTTGGTATGGTGTTACAGTCACGGCATGAACTTAGTGTCAAAACTGAGATTTTTAGCACATGAGTTATTTTTTAAAGATTTTATTTATTTATTAATGAGAGATACACAGAGAGAGATAGAGAGAGAGAGAGAGAGGCAGAGACATAGGCAGAGGGAAAAGCAGGCTCCATGCAGGGAGCCCGACGTGGGACTCGATCCCAGGACTCCAGGATCATGCCCTGGGCCAAAGGCAGGCGCTAAACCGCTGCGCCACCCAGGGATCCCCAACACATGAGTTATTTATAAAAGATAGATCATTTAAAATGCCAGTATAAATCTAGCTCACTTTTCAATATAAGAAATAGGCTAAGAAAACCAAGAAGAGAAGTACAAGGGATTAGAGACCACCTTTCTCCTTGCCCTCACCCCCACACATCCATCCAGTCTGTCTGCAGGGCGTTTAGCTTCTGCCACCAGAATATGTCTCAGATTACTTCTGAGGCGCATTCTCTCATCCCTGCTGCCACCAGCCAAGTCCATGCCACCATCATCTCTCTTGGAATCCCACAAGAGTCTCCTTCATGGTTTCTCCACTTTAGCTTCTGCCTCCTGCCTTTTCACACGGAAGCCAGTGTGGTATTTGAATCTCACAAATCTAGCTTATCTGTAGTGATTCTTTGTCTTCCTGATGCACTTGAAATAGAACCCAGACTCCTGATCAGCAGCCACAAGCCTTTCCTGCCTTGACAGCCTCCTCTTGCTACTGTGCTCCTTGCTCCCAGTACTCTAGCTGGGCTAGCCTCTCCTCCTCTCTCTGCATATGCTCTTCCCTCTTCAATGAATGCTTTCTCCCTTCTTGTGCTTGGCTCTGTACCATTCTTTAGGTTTAGAACCTCTCTAACCACACTGTCTAATTTGATAATACCCTGCTTTATTTTTTAATGCTGCCCTCTGGCCATTTCATTCTCAGTATATATCTAATTTTAACAGTTTATCAAATTTATAGAGATACCAGTTTACTTAGTCGTTTATTGCCTGCATTTCTTACTACATGATAAGGTCCTGAGAGCAAGGAATAGGTCTATTTTCTTCACCAGCTACTTTCAGTAGCTGACACCCAGTTGGTAAATATCTGTTGAGATAATGAATGAATAACTCAAATGCCTGGAATCTGCTAGGGTTCAAACCTTGGCTCCATTACCAGAGGTGAGATCTTAGACCAGTTATTTCCCCTCTCTAACCCTCAGTTTTCGGATCCTTAAAATGGGTCTAACAATACCTATCTCCCGGGATTGGCATTAGAATTAAATGACCTAACAGGCTGAAAGTCTCTTGTCATAGGCCTAGTGGTTAGAAACTTAAGTGTTCTTGAATATTATTATTATTATTATTATTATTACTACTACTACTACTACTGCTACTGCTGTGGCACTTTCTTGAGGTCACATACCCTCTTGTCAAAATTTTAGTGTTTTGAGTTACTATTTAACTTTAAGGTCCTCTTGCTTTTTGAAAAATGTAAATGTTATGCACTGCCTTATCTTTACATCATCTTGCTTCTACTGTACCTTCCGTGATGGCAAAGCCTTCACCTCTCCTTTGGTAAGTATTTTAGACCCGCCAATTGCCACCTGAAACCCCCCCCCCCCCCAATCTCTCTGAGTCCTCCTTGGTCTCCTATAATATCCTTCCTTCCTCTCTCTCCCCTGTCCTTTCTTTCTTGCCTTCCTCGTTGCATTCCCCTCGTTCTTTCTCTTTCCTCTCCCTCTCTTCCATGCCTTGCATAGGCTGATCATTTCCCATACTCTTTTCTCTTGCAGAGTATTTAGAAATAAGACATTGCATGTGTCTGTGTATCATTCCTGTAAGTATGGTGTTCCCGCTCAAACAAAAGGATCCAAGGCTATCTTAGCAAATGCTCCTAAGTCCCTCTTTAAACTTCTTTGCTAGTTAGAAAACTCTTATGCTTCAAAATACTTAAACATTATCACCCCCAGAAACCTTTTTTTTTTTTTTTTTTTTTTTTTTTTTGAGAGAGCGAGCGAGCCCGTGCAAGCAAGCGCATAGGGGGAGGGGCAGAGGGCGATGGGGAAGAGAATCATAAGCAGGCTGAGATGGGGCTCAATCTCAGGACCCCAAGACCATGACCTGAGCTGAAATCAAGAATTGGATCGTTAACCAACTGTGCCATCTAGGTGCCCTCACCCCCAACTTCTTTAAGGCTGAATTCAGAACTTTTCCCCCAAAATTGTCTTTATTTAGAGGGAGAGAAAGTGCAAAAGCAGAAGGAGAGGGAGAGAATCCCTAGCAGATTCTGTGCTGAGCATTAAAGCTCAATGCAGGGCTGGATCCCACAACCATGAGACTGTGACCTGAGCCAAAATCCAGAGTCAGTTGCTTAACTGACTGAGCCACCCAGGTGATCTGAATCCAGATTTTTTTTTTTATTTTTTTTTATTTTATTTTTTATTTTTTATTTATTTATGATAGTCACAGAGAGAGAGAGAGAGGCAGAGACACAGGCAGAGGGAGAAGCAGGCTCCATGCACCGGGAGCCTGATGTGGGATTCGATCCCGGGTCTCCAGGATCGCGCCCTGGGCCAAAGGCAGGCACCAAACCGCTGCGCCACCCAGGGATCCCTGAATCCAGATTATTTTTTAAACTTGATTCTTTCTCATACTTAAAAAAGAGAGGGCATCCCGGGTGGCTCAGAGGTTTAGCGCCGCCTTCGGCCCAGGGTGTGATCCTGGAGACCCAGGATCGAATCCTGCATCGGGCTCCCTGCATGGGGCCTGCTTCTCTCTCTGCCTCTCTCTCTTTCTCTCTCTCTCTGTGTCTCTCATGAATAAATAAATAAAATCTTAAAAAAAGAGAGAAAGACTTCATTCCTCTTTGAACACAGAAAATTCAATGCAGAATAAATAATTTCTAAATAGAGTAATTCATAAGTTAGGATGTAGATAGTCTTAAGAAATTAAAAAAGTCAACAAAACATTCCTAAATTTTGCATATTCTCTAATATGCATATTAGCACTTTTCTCCTTTTACTGGAAAACATAGCATGCATCCATATCACACACACACAGCCTCCTTCATGCCCATCCCACATGGAGAGTGTGCTACACAGAGCCTACCAGAGACTGGCTTGGTATTGCTGACTTTTTGCAGCTTTGGAAAATATAGGCCTTATCCGCCTTGTTCTCTTGCCTCCGTCAGACATTTAAATGAGCAACCTGCCAAGCTTAGAAACAAAGCTTTGGGGCTGTTTGTCCAACTGTGACATCTGACACTGTGGTCAACTTGTTTGTTCTTGTGGCTGTTCCATAGCCTTTTCAGATGAATGTTCTCTACCTTAGAAGCAAGACAGAACTGCCCAGCTGCCAAGGTGACTCATACTTATGTATGTTACAGCTTTGAATTACATGCACTGGCTGAGTAATTTACTGGCTGTTGATTGCTTGTTAAAAGAGTGAGTAACTGTATTTTGAGTGAACTGGAGGCCTATTTCTTTTTTAGAAATCTGATCCAAGAATGATTTCACCTGCCTTCACACAAATTTTCTATAAAAAACACATACAGTTTTTTTCACAGTTCAACAGATACCAAGAGTCTCCAATAAGCAATGCACTGTGCTAACCCATCAGGGGATGCAATAATGACAAAATACAGCCCCTGCCTTTAAGGGGCTCCCCATCTGCCCCTGAGGATAAGGGAAAGAAATCTATACCGTAAGATCATAGGAAAGGGATGAACAGAAGGATGTGGTTCAGAGGGAGGAGGGACATGTCAAGTTACCAGGAGGGTCAGAAAAAGATTGAGAGAGGGAATACCAGGGATGAAGCCTGGAGGATGAGTAGGGTTTTCCCAGGAAGAGTTACACATTTAGAAGACACGCATTGACTAGGAGAAGGGCAGGTGGTATAGTCTACTTGGATCAGGTAGTTTGTGTAGAAAAACTAGTAGGATAGTAGGGTCATGTTTCAAAGACCACAGGCCTATTGCCAAAGTCTATGCTGATTGGTGGTCAGGAAAGACCCACTGAAGGTTACACAGAGAACTTTAGGAATATCAGATTGGAAAGCATGTAGAAAATGGATTAGGGGATGGAGACCCGTTGGAGGGGTAGTAGCATTTGAGTGGGAGCTTCAGTGAAGGTTACAGAACCAGACAAAGGAGACTCAGTGTATGTAAGAGAACTGAGGAGTTGGAATCAGTAGGCCTTGGCAGCTTGATGGAGTGGAAGGAGGAATCAAAGATAAATCCAAGGCTTTGAAGGGAATGGTGCTATTAACAGAAAAGGATGGTTGGGATACAGCAAGCTGCTCTGCCCACAGCTCAGTTACCTAAGCCACTTTTCTCCCCGGCTTTACATGTATTCATGCAGAGCCCAGCAGGATGGGGACCCTGCTTGTGGGAAAAGGTAGAATGATCTGTTTGTGAATATGTTAGATTTTCTTCAAATAAAGCTCTGGATTTTATTTCCCCTGCTGTGAACTAACTGCTGATGCAAATGCATGGAAATTATTCTTGCCCTTTTTTTCTGCCCAAGAAGGCAGACAATCAGAGGTATATAATCCAAGCTATTTTGTTTCAAACAAATGAATTAAATATTTTGACTTCTTGAGCACATTCATCTGCTTCTAATATTTAACCTTTCCTCCTACCTACACACCGATTGCATTTCTATTTTGTAGAAACCTATCTTCATTGCATTTACAAAGTGAAATAATAGATGTTTAAGTACTTCAAAAATTCTAAAAGCTATGCAAATGTTAATATGATTAATTGTTAATAACTTCCTTAAGCTTATCTTTGGGAAATTGAAGGGTGTTTTTTTAAAGATATTTACATTTACACTCATATACTGGACAATTCTCTTCTTACCTGATTCCAAAATATTTGTGTTTATACACTGATTTTATTTAAGGTGAATTGTGATCATGAGCTTTTTTGTTTTTCTATTCATGTTAAAGTCTGATACATCACTTTTAGAATACAGTGCTATAATTTATAAAGCAGATGCTATTTTCAAAACTTTTATTTAGTTGAAATAGTACAGTTCCTTTTAAATTTCAGTTTCTATATATGACCCATAGGTTTCGGTTAGAGCTAACAAAAACTCTAAGGAGCTGGTCATAAAAGGTTAAAACAAATTATTGGAATAATGTATAAACCTTATATACACATATGTATTTTAACACTTTGTCCCAATTTCTATTATCAGAATATATGGTGGACCTCCAAACTATACCAATCACAGTTACTAACACATTGTCCTTTCCTCTCATGGATGGCCCAAAGTGTGTCTTATTTTTCAAACTACAGTTTGGCACCTTAGATCTAATCTGCAGGAAGCACATTTGAAATTGGTTTCAGATGACCCATGATGGACATCTTGCTGCTTTTTTTCTCCCAAAAGTATTACTTTCTAACTGACTTGAAAACTTTTACTCTTAGAAACCACTTTTTTGGGGAGTTCAGAGGTTTTTCAGATTAACTTTAAAAATAAATTGTGTCCTAATGCCTAGTTTCTCTTTTTCCATTTCTTCTGGACACACACATAGGAACTTGCGCACGCTTGCGCGCACACACACACACACACACACACACACACAATTTTGTACTTTGGAGTTTTCTCAATTATGGTGGCAGAGCTGATTTTTGTTTAAGGTCCTGGCTGACAACAGGAGATGTATTTAGCCAAAGTGGAATTATTACAGAGATCAGGGGGTAACTTAGATCACCCCAATTTCCATGGCAATTGAGAAGAGGACTACAAAAGTGAGCCTACAAAACCTCGAAATAGAGGGTATTTGCTCTAAGCCACCATGAGCAGACTAATAGCGATCTGGAGTGCCGCTCTTTCCTTGGTGGTATTCTGGGATGGCTCATTTCCCTTGGTAGAAACAGTCTTCTCTGCCAAGACTTCATTTGGTTGGTAAGGGTTCTTCCCATTCTCTAGTCACTTTCCAAGTTGCTCTATTGAAAAGGGACTTAGCTTCATTTCCCTGCCTTATCTGCCTCTCCATTCCCATCACCAGCATTACAAAAGTGTAAGGTGTGCCTGATGAAAAATTATAAACTCAAGTGGCTCATATTTGTTTTTTTTTTTTAAAGCCCTCCACCCCCCACCAGGGATTTAGAGTGAGTTTCCTGTGGGCTAGTAGGGGGGGAAAAAAAAATATATATATATATATATGTATGTATGTATGTATTTATTTATTTATTTAGATCTATTCATGAGAGAGAGAGAGAGACCGAGAAAGAGAGAGGGGGGCAGACACAGGCAGAGGGAGAAGCAGGCTCCTCACAGGGAGCCCGATGTGGGACTCAGCCCCAGGACTCCAGGATCATGCCCTGAGCCAAAGGCAGACGCTCAACTGCTGAGCCACCCAGGCATCCCAGAAAAATATTTCTAGAGGCACCACGAGAATATACCATAACATCCACCCCCAAAACAGACAATTTCAGGGGAAGGAAAATCTTTACTCTTTTTAAAAATTTTTTCCTCTTTAGGATAACTTTCCCACCTGTGGGGAGCACTGCCATGGAGGTTAAGGGAATTTTTTTTTTTTTTTTTTGGTGCCTTTTCCTACTAGAGCATCTCAATTTTGGAGCTAACAATCATTTCAAAGTGTTTAGTCCTTGTCCTCTGCTAAAAGGTTGTCAATTCTTCCCCAAGGAGAGCTCCAAGCATAGACCTAGGCAGCCACAGTGCAGTGTGGACGTCAGAACACACATCCCTTTCCACGGGGCTTGGCTCGACTTTGGTAATTTAGCAGCTCCGACCAGTAGATGCGGCCAGGACCATTAGACACAGCCTGTTTATTCCAGTGTGTGTTTCCTTAATGCATATTGGCTCTTGTGTGTTTGGGGAATAAGAGCAATGATATCAATTCAATGTGGAAGTCCTAGGGGTTCCTACATCTCCTGCTTGTTAATGTTTGGCAGTGATCATGGCACGATTTCTTGCAAAGTGACCGCTGTAACAATATATTTATGAAGACCTTAAGAAAAACTGACAATCCTGCAGAAATACTTTTTGTTGTTGTTGTTGTTTTTTACAGTTCAAGAGAGGGAGGGGGAAGGGTAGTGGCTTCAGGACCCAGAAACTACATTTACTACTCTGTTAAGCTATCTGGGGAAGCTGCTAGTGCATCCAGAGAAGCTGAGAAGAAATGGATTGGTGGAGAGGGGTATCTCTGGGTCAGACTTTTCATTTTGGTGAAGTTGCTCTGTATTGGAGGCAAATGTCCCCCAGGACCTACAGGAAGGGAAACACAAGCCCCTGGGTTTAAAGGTTGTGAAGCATGGCCTGTGGTACAAAGACAGATGTCAGTGGTGATTTTAGCTATACTGACAAATTTTGTCCTCCTCAGAGCTCTGGTGCCAGCATTCTCTAAGTTTAGAGTAGTCTGGTCCTATTCCTATTTTTTCTTTAAATCCTATTTTTTTTTTAATTTTTAAAAAATACATGATTTTGCAAACCAGATATTTACCTTGAGATATCTTCATCCATCTATCTATCCATCTCTATTTGGTGTTGTAGCAGAAGTGTCTGAATTGTACCTAAATAAATGGTAGTTAAAGCCAAACTTCTGGACATAGGACCATCGTATGACAGCAAAGTCAAAGTATAAGGTGTTTTCCATGTTTAAAGATTAATTGTGTACATGAAAGTGGTTAACTGTTGAGCCAAGCATAAACAAACATTTAAGGAAAAGAAGAACCCATTCCCTTATTTATTCTGGAAGCCCTGCAACCATTCTGGAAAGTAGTGCTCGGTAAAGGAGTACTCACGTTGGCCCTCACACTTGGGAGAAACTTGGGCCAGGTTAGAGCCAGGTCTCAATACTGTAACAATAGGTCTGGAAAAACCCAAGGTGACAGCCTAACTGCTTCCACATATGCACATGCAGATACCTCTGGGATATCTGGTAGAAAGGACTAGTTTTGGCGAAGAGCACAAAGTAGGGTCTGGGAGAGATGGCAGTCTTTAAAAGTGGTTGAACCAGGTCAAGCCTTCCTTCCTTTTGGTAAATTGAGTTTCAGGCTGACATCCACTCCTCCTCAATCTGTGGGGCAGTTTTGACAGCGTTAGCCGTGGTGAATTGGCGGAGAACTGTTAAATCAGGATCACCAGTACCATTTTATTTTCTCATAAGCAAGTACTGTAGAAGTAGTAAGATGAATAATTTGTACAACTTCTTGAATGCATTTGCAAATTACTTGTCTTTGCTCACTTCGAGTATGTAAAAAAAAAAAAAGTGACTTAGTATCTTACAAATAGAATTACTCATCATTCTTGCAACATACAAGGTGAACATTTGTAAAAAGGTCAACCTAATGGCATGAGTCAAAATTATGTTAGAATACAGTTTAAATTCAGTAATATCTTTCAGTGTATTATAGGAAATGGCCCATAGTTCTGCTTTCCTCTTCACGGCATCCCTGCAGGGAGATTCCACTCTCCAAAATGTAGTCAATGTGTGGGAGGGAAAATCACGTTTTTAATAACCTAGCAACTTTTTTTTTAGAACAAGCAGTGCCATTTTAATCAAAAGAAAATATTGGCTCCTTCTCCAGAATAGCAGGTCCCAGTGTGCAAATCAAAAACCAGGATAAAGGGCTCTGGAGAAAGATTGGAGAATCCAAAAGGCATGTTCTTCCGACCCTGGAGAGGCACTGCTGTCACTTTCAAGGAAAGAGTTGTGAAGTCTTCACCGCAAGCAAATGTGAACAGCCAACTGCTGTCTTGCCTTTCGTGAGGCAGGAGCTCCCTCCTGAGCCACAGCGTGCTCTGCTGCAGGGCTGCTGGCGCAGGTGCCTCCTAGGAAGAGCTTCTGTGCTTGTTTCTTCTCTGAATGAGAGGGTGGGAAAGGAGCAATGAAGGAAGGCAGATAAGCTCTGCTGAAAGTTTTTGTCAAGGCATGTGTGAACCACAACTTAGTGGGAAAGTAGTGTCAGGTAGTCAGTCTTCTTTAAAATCAAGCAGAGGGGCGCCTGGGTGGCTCAGTCGGTTAGGCATCTGCCTTCGGCTCAGGTCATGATTGCGGAGACCTGAGATTGAGCCCCACATGGCCCTCCTTGCTCAGCTCCTCTCCCTCTTCTTCTCCCTCCCCCTACTCATTCTCTCTCTCTCTCAAATAAAAAAATCTTAAAAAAAATAAAATCAAGCGAAGAAGAATCTGTCTTCTAAGTAGACAGTGAAACAGCTGAGATTGGGTTTGGCTGCTGCTTAATCATCTTCAGCTTCTGTCATATGGCACTAGTGTCTGCCTCCACAGTCAACATATGTCGGACATTAGGGGTAGGGGCAGGACAGGTTGGAGTTAAGGGTGTGCTAGGGGACGTATGCCATAGATCTAGAAAGACACAGAAGGGTAGGTTCCAGCCCTAGGGCATTTATTTATACTTTAGTATGTGGTTTTTGGGAAATATTTCTCTGTCACTTTAAATGCAGTTTACTACTACTTCCATGGACTCAGCTCTGTCACTGTGATGGTGCTTTGTGTTCTTCTCTGATGCAGGTAATGAAGACAGAGGGTCCTCAGTAAGTGACAAGATCAGTAGCATCGTTGTCCATTTTATTGAGCACCTACTCTGGCAGTATGCTGGGGTCTTTAATACACTGTCTCTGATCTTTATAATCACTGAGACAGTGCATACTTTTTTCATTGTATTTTTAGGTGATGTACCTGAGGCTCAGAGAAATAGGTAATTTGAAGGTCCCATAACTATAAGATGGTGGCGATCGATTTCAAAATCTGGCTTCTAGAACACATTGCCTTGCTAGTGATGCTAAACTAATGGCCAGGGGGGGGGTACACTACAGGATATTACAGCATGTTAACTTTTTTTTTTTAAGATTTATTTATTTATTCATGAAAGATACACAGAGAAAGGCAGAGACATAGTCAGAGGGAGAAGCAGGCTTCCTATGGGGAACCTGATGCGGGACTCGATCTCGGGATCACACCCTGAGCCGAAGGCAAGATGCTCAACTGCTGAGCCACCCATGCATCCCAGTATGTTAACTTTCTTAAAAAGAAAAACAGAGATAGGAAAAGGCAAAGGGCTTTTTATCTCGTTATTGCAGATTTTTTTTTTCTGCCTCTAAGACAGGGTTTCTCGATCTCAGCACCTATCACATTCCTTGTCATAGGGGCTGTCCCGTGCATGTAGGATGTTTTATCAGCATCTCTGTAATCTACCCACTAGATGCCAGTAGCACACACACCCCTGTCCCTGGTTGTGACAACAACAACAATTTGCCACGTGTTCCAGGTAGGGCAAAATCTCCCCTGATTAAGAATCGCTGCTCTAAGAAGTCAGTCAAGGTAATGTTTCAGTGGGTAGGGTGAGGGTGGTGGTAATACAATGGAAAGAACAGAGATGGGGTTTATAGCACTGTGGAAAAGAATAAGCAACAATAAGCACAGATTGATTGAGCCAAATAAATAGGAACATCAGATCCTTGGTGTAAAATGAAGTTAGTTATTCAAAGTGGAGGTTTTTGTCATGAGTCTCAGGCTACATTGTGGCAGATAATTCAATGGGATCACAGTAATCATTCATAGATACGTGGATATCTTTCTCATTTTTTTTCCATGCTACAAATACTTGGGATGTAATGCAAGGAGCTGTGCTTTACTCCACTATCAAAAGAAAAAAAAGACCCAATCTTGCCCTTGATTTAATCCCACTTCGCAGTTAGTGGTGGCCACTGATGACATTTTCAGAATTGAGTACGTTTGGTCTGAACTTCATCCTAAGTTATTCAAACCATTCTTCTCTTGAATTATCTCTTATTTCTATTCCACCTCCCTCCTTTTTAAATCTGAATGATCACTAATACTTGTTGGGGAGGGAAATTATTCTAAGTAATAAATATTGACAATGCTTAGGTTATTAGCCTGCAAAGATAATTTTATAGTATACTTATTAGTTTTTTTAAATCAAAATTTTTTAAAGATTTTATTTATTCATGAGAGACAGAGAGATAGGGGCAGAGATACAGGCAGAGGGAGAAGCAGGATCCCTGCAGGGAGCCCGATGTGGGACTCAATCCCCGGACTCCAGGATCATGCCCTGGGCTGAAGGCGGCGCTAAACTGCTGAGCCACCCAGGGATCCCCTAGTATACTTATTAGGACCATTGTACAGCAGTGATATTTTAGTTATATACCAGCAAATATCAGAATGAATTATGTAAAGGTAAAACCGACAACAAAATACCTGTTTAGCGAATTGGCCTGTTCAGATTCTGTGGGCCAGCAGTTTTTCACCTTTTGGTATCAGGCCCGCATTACATGCTTAAAAATTATTAAGAGCCCCAAATTATTAGACTTTGGTTTATGTTGGACCCATCTATAAAAATTTACCATATTGAAATTTAAAGCAGAAGTTTTATATTACTCACTAGTAATAAGCCCATTAAATGTTAACACATTTTATGAAAAACAAATTTTCCAAAATGAAAAAAAAAATGTATGGTAAGAGTAGACTTATTTTGCATTTTTACCAATTTCTTTAATGTCTGGCTTATAGAAGGTAGCTAGATTCCAATATCTACTTCTGCATTCAGTCTATGCCCATATGTTGTTTTGGTTGAAATATATGAAGAAGGGATCACTGGGTGGCGCAGCGGTTTGGCGCCTGCCTTTGGCCCAGGGCGCGATCCTGGAGACCCGGGATCAAATCCCACATTGGGCTCCCGGTGCATGGAGCCTGCTTCTCTCTCTGCCTGTGTCTCTGCCTCTCTTTCTCTTTCTGTGTGTGACTATCATAAATAAATTTTAAAAAAAATTAAAAAGAAAAGAAATATATGAAGAAAATCTGGCCTTGCACAGATATGTAATTGAAAAAGGGGTATTTTTAATAGCCTTTTCAGATAATTGTGGATATTCTTCCTTGATACTGTGCCAGAACACAACATGTAGTAGTTTCGGAAAAGTAGTTGCCACACAGAATCTGCAGTCATACCAAGGAGCCCTTAATTACCCTGTTGCTACTCTATATTGCATGTTAGTATTTTTCCCCTGAATGAAGTAACACCTGCTCCTATCCCAAGTAATGTACGTCTTCCCAATATTGACCATTTCATTATATATATCATCATCAGTTCTCATTAGAAAAGGGTTTGAACTCCTGGGAAGCGGTCATAATTTCAAAATTGCTTGAAAGCTCAGGTTTTATCATCAGAAATAAATGATGTCAGATGTTTTCCTTGAAGTGACAGGTGCCCTTCACCTACAGTTGAGAAAAGGCCAAATAACCAAAAAGGTCATTCTATGAAAAAATTGGCTAACTCAACTTGGAACTCAATTGTACAGGTGCTTTTCCTTGAGACAACCATCATAATATAGCAGCATATTTTTTTGCATATTTCCCATTTTTGTCTCACAGAATATTAAAAAGGTATGTACTCAAGGGCAAGATTTAATAAAATTAATAACTCTTAATCAAGGAAGATTTATTGCTTCATCAAGGATATTTGGCATAGATGACATTGTTTTTGCTTTGAGTGTGGGACAATGAGAAATACATTAACACAAGTACCTTCTGGTGCTGTTACCTTGACTTGTCCTAAGGCAACAGTGGTTTTACCCACCACTGCTTTTGCCCCATCAGAGTATCAACAAAATGAACAAAGGTATTAAGGCCTTAATATCATGAAAATAATTTCAACCTAACAAAGCTCCTGCAAGAATCTTGGGGATCCCAGGGATCTGTGAATCCTACTTTAAGCATCACTTACAGATTTTAGAATCTATTAAATAATAAAAATGAGACTTCAGAAAAAATTGTCATCTTCAGTCTTCGTTTGATCACTGACAAATTTTATTATTTTATAAAGCTAGAATTGTTATACCTGATCCTCTGGTAATTTCACCAGATTCAATGGTTAGTGATGATTTAGATCATTAAGACACTTACCTAATCCAAAATTTAATTGGACCCTATTTTAATTAACTGATAAAGAAGAACTTTATATTACAAAAGTGCTAGAATATCTGCAAAACGGTAGATGACCTGATAGTATGAGATTCTATCACTAGACTAATTACATGGGACTGATGGGTAAAGCAACACACAAAAAAAATGGCCAGCCTTAATATTCCTGGGACAGAAATGTTTTAAATGGTATGGTGCAACAAGTCTCCAAATTTGGAGTATTTTATTCTTATCATAAATAATTTAAGTGATTCAGGAAGAATCTTGTGGGAGTAAACAGGGATTCAACCCCAAGGATTCAGAGCTCAACGATTTTTTGGCCAGGTACTTTATCGTAATAATGTTTTTGTGTTGACTATTTTTGGTATTTCAGGAATTCACAGCAGAATGCTCAAAAGTTATGTTTACTAAAGTCTAGTGCTAGTACTAGAATATCAATACACCATGCAAATGCATCATAAATGAAACTAATAGTATTAACATGACTTTTTTTTTTTAACAGATTTTATTTATTTGAGAGAGAGCCAGCATGAATGAAGGGAGGGAGAGGGAGAAGAAGACTCCCTGCGGAGCAGGGAGCCCTTAGTGAGGCTCGATCCCAGAACCCTGAGATCATGTTCTGAGCCGAGGGCAGACACTTGACTGACTGAGCCACCCAGGCACTCCTTAGCATGAAAATTTTTTATCAGACAGTATACAGATAACCTGTAAGCTCCCAAACTGCTAGCTCATTGGTTCAGGACATCTGCAAAGCTACTCCTTTCAAGATCTCTTTAGCAAATTGCTGGACACCCCCCCCCCATGCTATTTTATTGGTATTTTATCATATGTATAGTTTATATAGACAAAATAAGTTACAAAGTTAAAATTAGTCTTAGGACCAATTTTTTTTTTTTTAAGGACCAAATTTTTAATAAGAAAAATACAGCAACTTGAGGTGATGTTTTGATTTTTTTTTTCGTTCCACCCCACCCTTCCATTTTCAAAAAAGATCTCCTGTATAACACCTGAATAGTCAGAAGGTGCTTATATTTCTAATGATTGTAAAACTAAACAGATACACAATAAAACCAGAAAAAGCCAGCTCTATAAGACAGTCAAATTAAGTCTTATATTTCCCACCAGTGTCCATAATAAAGTACGTTGTGTTTGTACACACTTTGGTTGTTAATTATGTCTCAATCTTGATACGAGTAGGAGTTCTTTGAGAAAATACTCCCCATAGTCCTCTCTGAGTCTCAATTTCCATATCCGTAAAAAGAAGGTGTTTTTAGCGCTTTTAACTTGTTTTGCCACACGATCCCCAGAATCCTTTCTTCAGATGACTTCCTTCGTGACTCTATGCTTTGGATCTGTGCACCTCCTTGAAATCCTGGGCTCCTTAATTCAGTTTGGAAACCACTAGATATCTTCCAAGGTCTCTTCGATTTGAAAATTACTTTTTCCTATGTTTCTGCATTCTCCCCTGGGTCTTCCGCAACGCTTCTCTAGATACAAAAGCTGAATAGAACCGGCCAGCAAGCAGCTGGTGTGCAGCTGTTACCACTCCAGCTTAGCAGAGTGCTTTCTGTTCTGGCACTGCCGCCTCTTCCTGGAAGAGCTAAGGAGCCTGGCAGCTCCTGGGCCGGTGCCAGGCATGACAACGCTTCTTGGAAAGTAACAATAGATGCAATATCTATTAACTTAGCTGTGCCATATCCAGGCAGAGGCGAGTACTGCTTTGATCCCAGCCCGTTAGCAATTCGCACTGTTTGGCAAAACCTGCACTTGATGTCCAGCCCCTCAGCGCTGTGCCCGACCTGGCAGAGAGAACATCAGACTGGCTGCCAGGATACCAGGCTCACCCTTCTTTGGTTTCCCCAGGAGCAGGAAGGGGAGCAGAATGAATTAGCTAGAAGACAATCAGCCACTTTATATTGCCAAGCTAAACCCTGCTGGTATCTCTCAGATGTAATCCTGCTGTGAGAATGTCTCCTCTTGTTAACCATTGTATGTGTCAGCTCCAGGGAGTGGAGGAAACCCATTTTGGCACATTAACCAAGAAGTCAAAGTCCCTGCTCTCCCATTCCAGAGGCAGCTACTGTTTGAATATTCGTCAAATTCTTTCTCCCCATCCATTTATGTACATACATACATGCTATCGAGAACATAAAAAACTTGTTCTGTAAGCTCATCACTCCCTACACTGTCTTCTGTACCTTATGCTTCGGCCTCACCAGCCTTTCCTGTGTGACCTAAGGCTCGTGGCATGCTTAGCACCCTGCTAGCACCAACGAGGCAGCAAGGATGTGCTGTTTATGGTGGTAGTGATGCCCATATTCTCCTACTCCTCCCAAGCCAACGGGTTACCTTGAGTTCTCACACACTCCCACCCACGGTTTCGCCTCATCTGTCCATTGCCATCCTACAGCTGGTTCTCTGCTTTCCTCTCATGCCTCAGTTGGCCCCGGTAAACCGCTGATCACAACGGATTGGAAACCAGGTGCCGAAGACTGCACTTGCAGAGCCACATGGCAACTTTTAAAGGGCATGGCTTGGGCACTTCAAAAACCTTGCTCATAATGTATGAAGTGTTTCATAGACTCAAAATTTTAGAGCTAATTGGAGCCAGAGAGGTTCCTGATACTGTTTCCTCATTTTGTGGCTAAGGAATCCGAAGTCCAAAAAGTAAACAACTACCCAGGATGATGTGGCTGCCAGGAGGTGTAATCTAAGCCTCTGGGATATTTTACCACACCAGGTAAAAGATCAGGAAAGTCTGTTTATCAGAATAGCCATTCTAAGTTTGAGACATTTTTATAGTAAGAACATTTTTTTTCTTAAAAAAGAGAATATGTTATCAGAATGATTCTCTTTAAATGTAAGCATTTAAAATCCCAACTATTTGCAGCAAAGGTCTCTGCTACTCTAAGTTGGAAGAAGCCAGCATAAGGATTGTGCAGAAAGGCCCCTGAGTGTGGTCCCAGAGCAGAGGATCAGTGTTAAAGGAATGGGCACATTTGTACAGTGCCTGTCAAGTTAGATCATGCTCCCTGCCAGGCCCCTGAACTCATCCATACCCAAGTACCAAGGAGATGCTATGAAAGAACTTCTCACTAGAATGTCTGCAGAACTCTGGGACAACAAATTCTCCTACTTAAAGGTACATCAAAGTTGGTAGTAGAGGACCATCCAGTGAGTTCTGCAGCAACAGAAAACCATGGCCTTAGCACAGATTGGCAAGTGTCTTCAACATAACCCTGTCTTATAGCAGGTGCAGCAGTGGGGCCAGCTTGCTGAGGCCCCTTTGTTGCAGGGTTCCTGAGCTAGAGGGAAAAAATGGGTACTACTGGGTACCTGAGAGTACTGAGTTCATGAGTGTACATGAGGTACCTCTTGGGGATCCCACACACAGTTGAAAAAGCAAAGGATGATAACTAATATTTAGAGAGCCTTGCTTGCCCCTTCTAACAAATGTGGGGGAAATACTTGGCCCATAAAGTCACTGTGATGATGAAATGTGATGAAGAACATAAAGGCATATAACATGGTAGGTAATGAGAGCCCTGCTGGTTGGAGGTCCCAGTGATTGGAAGCCACCCTTGTCCCTGGTGTGGCATAGAGAAACCTACAGAAGCTCTTTCTCCTATATAGGTCTCTCCTCGTACTAGGTGTGTGGTATTTAGCCTCATCTTTGTGTTTCATCCCCCACATTCTGCTACTTAGGAGGAATAATCCTGAAGTCAGAAAACATAAGGGGGTCCTTAATGTCAGCACACAGTAAAGAACCACTTGCTCAAAAGTACGGGGTGATCGAACCTGTAATTGGCATCAGTAAGAGAAGTGAAGAAAATATGAAGATGAGTCAGGGCTGTGGGGTTAAGATGGGGTTTTTTTTAAGATTTTTTAAAAATTTTATTTAATCATGAGAGAACACAGAGAGAGGCAGTGGGAGAAGCAGGCTCCCTGCACCCGATGTGGGACTCGATCCCAGGACCCTGGGATCATGCCCTGAGCCAAAGGCAGATGCTCAACTGCTGAGCCACCCAAGCATCCTAGCTGTGGGGTTTAGTATGCAAATATTTCATAATAATGAACACCTTCGTCATTTCTAAAAATATAAATGTTTTCTAATTTAACTTTGCTTTTCTTTTAACTCTAAGCATCTCTTTTTTAGTGTTAGACTGTCATTTAAGCAAGAGATCACACTGTCTTTCAGAGGGTAGGTTTCTCTGTGCAACAGACTCCCTTCTGAGTGGCTGGCTCTTGGTTAGGTTACTACCAGGTTCATGGTAAAGACCTCTCTCTCACTCTGTCTCTGTCCTGTTTCTCTCCTTTTTGCACCTTCCTGTAATCTTCAGGGCACATGTTTTATATAAGGTATCCCTGTATGATTTACAGAATGTTCCATACTTACCTTGACATTTTATGACCCTGCTGGTTAAAGTCCTGTTCTCTGGCATAATAATAATTGTTTTCAAAGCATACATTTAATTTTAATTGGGAGAATGTCTCTATCTCTTAAATTTTTGCAAGTTACTTTGAGTTACAATGCAACCAACAGCATTTACCTATAAAATAGAAATTCATTCACCTGTCATGCTTCCCCTTTGCATTAGGCAGTGCAAAGGAGTGACAAACTTTATAGATGACATTTTTGTAGCTGTCCTTATTGGTGAAATTGAATTTCTGTCCATGTGTATTTTGCTGTGCAGTTGATCCTTGTTATCCAGGTAGTTGTGTTCTATACGATCACTGGGAACATGGGGTTAGAAATACAGAAGCATTGCTCCTAGGGGAGACACAAGGTTAGATTCTTCCTGTAATCTTCCTGTAATACGAGTCTCTGGTCACAACATTTCATTAGATGACCAATACATAGCCTTGATATATGTGTGTTTCTAAGAATTTAGCATGTATTTTTTTTTTATTAAACATGATTTATTCCTTTGGGAGAGGGGACAGGGGAGAAATTGACAGACCAATAAATATTGCACAGGCCACTGGTAGAAGAAAGATCCAGACCTAGGTAGTTTCTGCAGAAAGAGTAAGGGACCTGGGCAGGGAAGAGGTTGTTGGGGCCTGAGTGGACATGAGTCTTGAAGTGAGGATGGTCTCTGGCTCCTCCTGACCCACGGCCGTGTGCCTGACACAAGGCTCCCAACCCCTTGAGCCTGGACCAGCTGATCAGCAGTTGACCTGCCTTTTGAGCAGCGGCAGTTGACAGAAAGATTAGGTTTCCTTTTTTCCTATTTAACATGTATTGTTGAATCTGAACATTGAACTCATGGCCAGCTGCACCAGAACTCATGCCTGAAGAAAGCCAATCTGACACACGTGTTTTCTCCAGAAGGCACAGCACTGCCTTCTCACACTTAGGAACGCTAGACAGCACTAGGCTTGGGAACCATTTCAAACAGTGAAATCACCAACAAAAAGCACAAAACTGAGGAGAAGGTGACCCTAAATAGACTATGAAAAGGACCCTATTTACAATTGTCAGAAACAGGAAAGTAGAGTATCCTCTTGTGTCTGCATGTGGGCAGCTCAAGTCACAATTCACATTTTTGTTTTTTTGTGGGTTTTTTTTTTGCTGCTTTGCACGTGTTCACAAATGACTGTGTCCCCAGTATTGATTTTGGGGTTACAAACAAATTTTAGGGAGTGCATAGGTTAACAAATACAGGCTCCAGGATTTATAAGGACCCACTGCATTTTTGTATATTTGAATATGGTGCTCAGGTTAATTACAGAAATACATATTTTTAAGATTTTATTTATTTATTCATGAGAGACACAGAGAGAGAGGCAGAGACACAGGCAGAGGGAGAAGCAAGCTCCGTGTAGGGAGCCCAGTGTGGGACTCGATCCCGGGACTCCGGGATCACACCCTGAGCCAAAGGCAGATGCTCAACCACTGAACCACCTGCTTAGCCCAACTGCTAAGCCACCCAGGCGTCCCAATCACAGATGTATTTAGTATATAGTTAATGAAAATAGTGCCCACCACCCTATTATGGTAAATGCAAATTTCAGGAACACTGAAAATGGTAATTCTAATAAACCGAGTCTTTTTTACCTTGTAATTTATGCCAAAAAAAGAAAATCCGATAATGGCTTTTAGAAATATCAAGACCAAAAAGTGTAGAATATTAAGTTTTTCTATTCAAAGAATGGAAATAAACTGGCCTAGTTATTATAAATATACCTCCATAATTAATCATTCTTTTCTCCTTCCCACCCCTACCTCCCTCCCACCTCCATTACTATATCTTATTACTAAAATGGTCTTGGGAAGGAATTAGGAATCATGCCAGAACGTGCTCAACAGCGGCTGCTGATGACTGTGGCATGGACAATGAAACACAGGAGGTTTTCTGCAATGTTTGGAATATTTATTAGATTCAGTGATGAAGTAGTCTCTGTTGATTAGCACACCTAATCTGAATTTCAGAGGTACCAATGACCATTTAACCTGATAGGATCTTGCTCTCAGGTCCCAAGTGCATTACCTTACCCTACTGGTTAGATCCTGTATTGAATCTGTTTAATTTCCTATAACTAGCCTAGGCTTTTATCAGCAATACTTACTAATTATAGATTTTATCGTCCCTCTTCAAGAGAAGTGATTCAAGTTATTTCCAGGTAGCACATAAATAAAAGGATATCACACCTGTTACTTTAGTCTTGGTCTCAGAGAAACAGACAAGAGTCTAATAGACCTCGGCCATGAATTCCAATTGTAATAATGGCAGGAGAAGAAATGTGGCTTTTGAGGATCAGAAGTTGCAGGCGTGATGCTTGGGAGAGTTTACATACTCCTGGGGCCCAGTAAAACTAGAGAGACCTCATCCCACAGCTGATTATGGGAAAGTTATTTACAAAAGTCCTGTGAATAAAAGAGCAAGACAATACAAATGTGTATATACTTCTAGAACCTGAACATATAAAATCCTAATAAAATGTGCTTTGAAGTGTAGCCACTAGTTTTAACAGGTTGCAGAGGTTCAGAGCTGCTATGAGTGCCAGTGGGAAAGGATATGGATGATTTCATAGAGAAATTTTTAAAAATTAAGATGGGAATAATTTGGAGGTAAATAGAAGAGTGCTTTTTTTCCCCTTTAAATTGTGACAGTAACCCTTACAGTTAGTTGTCTGTTGTTCCCCAGAATAAAGCTGTCAGAGATTGCTATCAGCTTCATAAAGTAAGACTTTAGGTACAAAGAGATTCAGTTAAATTGCTCCTGTGTGGTACTGAGTTTATCCACTTGGAAAAAAAAATGCTTTTTATTTTGGTAACAAGTGTTTTGTGAATACAAATTTTAGGGGGAAATGATGTCCTGCCTTCCAGTGTCTAGGGTAATGAAGAAGCTGCAGAAGACAATTCCTTTCTTTCATGAAGGCTTTCATATAAGAGATCAGCATGGCCCGCGGCACTCTGACACAAGCAAACTGGCAGCAAATGGCAGGGCGGATCAGAAGGGCCCTCAGAGAGCAGAGGAACTAAAAAGTCAGAGTATTAAATCAGTACGGTTCTTTAGATTACTCTGGAGTGATGTCCACTCATTACTCCCTGTAAAGGAATTTAAAAGTCAGACCTTTTCACTCTTGAAAAACATAATTGGACATTCCTGAATTGCTTCAGAACATCGAGGCTTTCTAAGTCTTTTGGTGGATTGTAAAGAGGTATAATTTTTCCACCCTATGAAATCCTTTATTTCTGAAATGGTGATAATTAAGCCTACTTGCTTAGTGATATCTGAAATACAAAATTGGAACTCAGAAGCTCTGGTTTTCCTGCTTGGATTTATGAACTTCCAAAAGTTGGCAGCTGGCCCTCATAAAAGATTTCTTCCAACAGAGCTCTTATATCTTTGTGTTTTCTTTTCCCACTTCAGCACGTTTGTCTTTTCTTCTAGCTGCTCTAGCCCTGAGCAACAGTAGTCTTCTTGGCAGCTCTGTTCTGAGGGTGCTTTTGATCCATCCCAACAGGATGGCAACTTTCTGGAAGGCTTTATAATCAGGTGGAATTAAGCAGAGTAACCAGGTGGCTCAGTCTGTTAAGCATCTGCCTTTGGCTCAGGTCATGATCCCAGGGTCCTGGGATTGAGTCCCACATCAGGCTCCCTGCTCAGTGGGGAGTCAGCTTCTCCCTCTGCCTCCCCCTCCCCCTGTTTGTGCTCGCTTTCGCTCTCTCTCTCTCTGTCCAACAAATATAATAATTTTTTTTAAAAATTAAATTAAAAAAAAAAAGTGGAGTCACCAGCTAGTATCAGGAAGGAAGAGACTGGCAGAAATGAAATGCAGAAGCACCGTAAGTATGATTTGCGAATCCCTCAATTATCCTGTTACTGAACCAAAAAGCAGATGAGTGTAAATAGTAATGTTCTTTAAAAATGTGCCCTCACTTCTTAGATGCATTCCAGCCAAGCCGTCTACAAAGCTGATGCCAAGGCTTGGTCTAATTCCGTTACTAAGGTAAAGGCTCTAGCTCCAGGGAAAGCCTTAATGTGATAGCTTTAATAAGAAAAGAGTTAGGATAGACTCTTCCCCAGGGGTTGCTGCTTACCAAAGCCGCCTGGTAATGCTCTTTTCACTTGTAGTTGTCTGAAGTAGCAATTTTAAAGGTTTCAAAAGAGGAAAGCATATGTTGATAAGAAAATGAAAAAAGTAAGAATCACCTACTGCCAGGTTGAAATTCTGTTTTGTTTTGTTTTTAATGAAGATATTCCACTACATGGATGTATTTCCCCAGTCCTTCATTTGAGGACATTGGGTTTCCAATTTCTCACTATTATAAACGATGCTGCGATGAACAAGCTTGTGGCCCAATCATCGTGTCCACTGTTGATTTCTTCAGTAGGACAGATTTCTTAGTGGAATCACTAGTTGAAAGGATTAATAACTATTTCCTTTTACTAATTTTTTTTGACTCTGGAACCTCCCCTCCACTGTCTACTGTATCCTTGGTCTACACTGCTCTGCCAAACCTCCACCTCACAGAGAACAGATTTGTTTTGCTCTTTGGTTTTCTTTTGTTTTGATAGTTGGTTTCTCTTGTATATGACCTGTCTCTAGACCTACTAGAAGCACAGGGGCTCTGAGGAGAGAAGGTAACACATTGATCATCTACTGTCTCCAGATGACAACTGCCTGTACGTCACTTCTAGAGCTGACATGTGTTCTTGGGTTTCCTGCCTGATTTTAATGAACCAAAATGTTTTCCAAAATTATGGTTTGAGATTTCCTGTTCTCTGCCTTCTTCAGAGGGGGAGTTAGCATATCCTTTCAGTTCTTACCTTATAAATTCCATCTCATCTTTGAGCCATAAACTTTTTGATAACTAACTTCAACTCACTTTTGGGGACTCCTTAGCCTCCTAACAGAGGATTTGATTTCCTGGAGAGTTACAAGGAAGCAAAGATGTAAGAGAGAGGTAAAGGTAATTCAGTTAATGCAGGAAAAGAGGTAGACTGCTTTAATGATTTCTTGAAATAGTATCACCAGATTTCTTCACCACCATATTTATTAAACATCTCATATGTGTCAATTATATTACATGCTAAATGAACAACCTGGCTTCCTAATACCTTAAACAAGATGAATTACTGAACAGTTAATATATTCTTATTAGCCCCAGAAATTGTCTGCTCTGTGAAATAATAAATATCAACTGCTGTACATTATGTACTATTTTCCACATCTGTGATCATAGTTTTATAATTGGGAGTCTTTAAAAAATGATCTAGAGCAGCTCCTCATTTTGCTATAGGAGCATTAGCATCAGTCAGTGTTTAACTACAGAAGTAGGGGCACCTGGTGGCTCATTGGTTGAGCGTGTCTGCCTTTGGCTAAGGTTGTGATCCCAGGGTCCTGGGATCAAGTCCTTCATCGGTCTCCCTGTGAAGAGCCTACTTTTCCCTCTGCCTATGTCTCTGTCTCTCTCTCTGTATCTCTCATGAATAAATAAATAAAATCTAAAAAAAAAAAAAAAAAAGACTTCCGTAAGTAAATATTACACAGCCTCTATTGATATCTCACACTTCTTTTTGGGAAGTTATTTACTAACTCCAACCTAAAGTTACCATGCTATCATTGTAAGCTTATACCCCTTTCGTCATTAGCAGCATCAAAATTTGCTCTTAGAAATATGAGTCCTCCATATGGTAGATGTGATTTCCTTCTTGTAATGAGAGTACATTGAGAAGGCACACACTCACTTACTGAGTGATGAAACATGGAATAGGAGATGACTCAATAAACATTTTAAAGAATGTTTGCAAAGTGTGATTTTCAAATCTGTGTTGAACTTAAATTACCAAGTTTGTCTCTGCACAACTGTTTTTACTAACTTGTGTTTTGGTGTAATGCCATTGGTCTCCATTGACAGCCTTCATGAATAACAGCCCAGTGAAACTCACTGCTGCATTTGCCATAAGGAGGACCTCTAGAAAAAAAAAAAGTCCCATCTGGTCCTCACACCAAGATTATTATACTTCTCCTGAACAACTGGTTTGCTAAACACACAGATCAGACTGGGTTTCCCTGCTAGGAAATGCAAGCCAAATTATGGCCTCCCCACTAATAAGTAGGGGCTAGAGGGCACCCAAAGCTACCATGTTGCCTAACCCAGGGCAGTGGTATTTGTAGTATATTATTTGTGAACGATATCTCAGAATTGTGCCCAAGAGAGACCTTGGGCCCACTGGTATGTAGTCTTAACACCTCATTCTCAATTCCTCCTTTTTTTGTCTTCATTCTTTCTTTATCCATCTTCTCCCCCTCTTATTTTTAATTTTCATAATATCGTTGCATTCTCTGCGTGTTTGTAAGTTGCCCAAAGTCCTTTGTGGAATAAGATGCAGCATAAATTAATAGGTGCAGATCTGTGTTCATGCTGTTAGTGTCATTCTCCATACCATGGCACCTTACTTGATCCTTACTTCTGTTAGTGGTCATTGTTTCAGCTCAAATATGGTGCTATTGGATGAGCTGGTGCCTCTGTAACATCCGAATATGGCACGTAAGCTCATATTTGAAATGAGAGTCCAATATAGCTATAAACATATGGTTCACACTGTGAAATGTTCATTTTCCCTTCCCAGGGAGTTTTGAAGAAATGCACATGAACATATGTCCAGTCATAGATTCCCTGCCAGGTTTTTTCTTAAATTATGGTTTGACATTTCAGATCATTAAGTGGGCACATCTGTCCAAGGATGTTTTCCTTTTTTTAAAAAAAAACAAAAAACACATAAATTTGAATACATTTAAACAATCACAGTTCAGCATTCTTAGTTTGCCCTGATGTATTATTTAGTATTCTCAACCCTTAAAATCAGGCAGAGAAATCCACAGAGCTGTGTGCAGTCATTCTGTTAGTGGCCATGTAGGATTGAGTGAAAGTAAGGAATTCATTTTCCTTTTTTTTTTTTTTTTTTGAGGGGTATATTATATAATTCTTAGTAAACCTTTGGTTTAAGAGAAAGGGTTCATTTTTAAACCTCGCCTCCATTACTGAGTGTGACATTGAGCAAATCATATAACCTAATGGAGCCTCAGTCCCCTGATGTAGAAAGTGGATAATACTGCCTGTCCTAGAGACCCCAGAAGGCTCCTGTGCAACCCAGAGGAGTTAATGCGTGAGGAAGTGCTTTGGAAACTCTGAGAGCTGTTACAACTGCCTTTCCCCAGTCTGGGGTAAAATGAGATCACAGTAACTAAGAGCAAAGACACTATTTGGCTCACATACTGTCCGTTCTGCTAGAATTTTAGCTTCTTCAGATTCTTCCCACCTAGTTCCGGGAGCCAGCTGGGGCTGTTGAATACATGTTTGGGAAAGAATCATCTTGGGTTCCTCAGGGGTTATTCAAGTTCCTTCTCTGTGATTCACTGAGGTGAGGGGCTTTCCACTGCTGCTCACTTAGGCAGTGCTCTCTAAATCCATGGCCTGAGCTCCTTGATGCCAGTAGTGTCTTCACCAGAGGGACATAAGTCACCCTGTGTGACCACTCTTGATACCTGTCAACTGTGAGCTTCTCTCCTATGTTACTTCTCAGAGTATCTCAAAATGGAGAAAGTGCCCTTCACTGGTTGGTTTGTCAGGACACACACACCATGAGAAGGAGCATCAGTGGGATGGCTGAGACAGAGGTCTTCTGTCAAGCCAGACTCGAAGATTTCTGTCCCAGACTCATGCACGTTATCTAAGGTTGCTACAGAGACCCCAAGCTGAGGGACCCAAAAATGTTGTAAGCTTTAGGAAGCCTCTGGTGTTTTGGAGCTGTGGAATCTAACCGTACTGTGGCTGTGTTTTGAAGATCATGGGTGGGTGAGCTGTCATGGCTGATGACTAGACAGTTGTCTCCCACTAACTGGGAGGGGGCAGGGGCAGGAAACTGGTTCCCTCACAGAAGATTAGAGAGAATGGAAACAAATACAGATACATGCTTTTCAGTTAGTCCTGGGTTTCAGGAGGCCACAAGTGCTCTGGGCTGTAAACAATGGCCCTGCTCTTTGTTACATAAACTACATAAAGCAGTGGTATTTACTAGCTCTTTTTGTGGCTTCTTCCTTAGGAATCCACTGTGATGAGCTAAAGTATTTCTGGTCCTAGTTATTATGCTCGGCCAAGAATTTCCCCCCTTTCCTCTAATACATGAATTGTTTGGACATGAAATAAACCCATACACCTCCGCTCTGCCCTGGAAAATGAAATCCGGCCCAGGAAAAGTTTAAACGCAGCTACTTGGGTAGAACTGGGGGGCACCTGTTCTAGAGCCTGGCACACACAGCAAGCATGTGTTTCTTATTTAGATCAAACTGATTGGGAGGGTGGACCTGACAGAGAGTATGGGTATGAGCTAAAGCAACCCATTTTCCCTTCTTTCAAACCCTTTCTGGTATCCCGCCTTCCAACTATGGCACCATACACTACACCCTGAAACAAGCATGACAAAGCTGTTTTCAGTTCCCCCGCTTAATCCCAAAAGGTGGTATACTTGAAACACTCTTGTACACCCAACTAAATGATTTTGACATTTAACCACAACAGAGCAGAAGCTAAAGGTTATTATTCTCTTTTTCATTGATATTTAACTCATTAATGAAGAGAATGCATGGTATTCTTTGATAGAGTACAAAATTGAGGTGTATTCCTAAAAAAGTTTCTGAGGTCAACTTAACCAATATATATTGAGTATTAATGTAATACATGAAAATTGTCTTCTGGCTAACAGCAGAACTTCTAACAATTAGCTATACTGACATTTTCACCTTGTAGATAGTTAAGGAAGAATGAGTTCTGTTATTATAGACTGAATTTTGACCTTCAAGGGAAGACTGACCAATAAGAGGAATTGATAAGAATAAAGAAGAACTAGATCATCTTAGAGCTTCTAATTATCAAGGAAAGGAATATAAACTCTTAAAGACATCGAGAGGTAGAATTTTAATAAAATAATTAAATTTTAAAAAAAAGCTTCCTTTTATTGTGCCTAGTAAAAGAATATATTGTCAAGAAGGAAATAGTCTACATGGGGATAAGAATAGAGCCAAAGGAACCCTCTGATCATTGTACCCCCAGCTATCCATGGGAGAGGGGACCCGAGTCAGCCAGCTTGAATTTACTCTGTTCAATCAACCCTTTTGTGGATGAAGATGAATGAGTTTTCAGAACTGGTAAGACTGTCAAGATTCCATGCTCACCAAGCAACATTCCTATTGTAATTAGAATTTGTTGGGACGCCTTGGGTGGCTCAGCAGTTAAGCATCCGCCTTCAGCTCAGGTCGTGATTCGGGGTCCCAGGATCGAGTCCCACATTGGGCTCCCTGCATAGAGCCTGCTTCTCCCTCTGCCTGTGTCTTTGCCTCTCTTTTTCTGTGTCTCTCATGAATAAATAAATAAAATCTTAAAAAAAAAAAAAAAGAATTTGTAGGCAAATTTTGTAGTGATTACTAGGCTACATGAAAACTTTGTGGGGTTTTTTTTTTTTTCACATCAATTTAACATACCAGCCGTCTATTTGGTTATCATGTATAATTCTCTTAAGCTCAATTTTGTACATTTATAAAAATTATTTTAGGACCTACCAAATAATACTAGCCTCTGGTAAGGCCACCTCTGGTTCATCTTTCTGTAAACTTCAGCAGTGATCATTGAAGAACATCTCTGTTAATCTCAAATTTTAAGAGATAGATTGATTAATTGATAATAAAAATCTCTAAGTTAAATTCTGTTGGAGACACATACATATTGAACTAAAGTTATACCAGAATATTAAGAGTCGCATGTTAAACATGGATTATTTGCCAGGAACACTACTACTCAACTAGCTTAAACTAAAAAAAAAAAAAAAAAAAAAAAAAGGTGGAAGTTGTGAGGTCGCAAGCAATTAATTGAAAAGATATAGGAGTATCTTCTGGAACCTAAGGTCAGGAAGTATACTTGACTGAACCAGGAAATGAAAAGTTGTATGTTCTTTCTGCGGTTCATAGACTCTCATTTCTACTTCTCTCTCTCTCTCTCTGTTTATCCATGAAAGTAGCTGCCCAGCCTTTGCCTCACAAGATCATTCAAGAGTTTAATGGAAATCAACTAGAATCTCAGGAGCTCAGAGTTCAGGAAGGGGGCTTGTGGGCCAGCTTGAGCAAGTGTTCACTGCTAGGCCATCCAGCTAGCCAGGATGACTTCTACTCTGACTATTATTGAGGGAGACTCTTAGAGAAATGCACCTGGGCATTGTGAGTGATGGGCAGCTTTTAGAAAAGCAGGTGACATTCCAGGCATGTATCCCCAATGGTGTCTGCCAAAGATAACCAAGGAAAAATCATTTAAAAAATCTGTTTGGAGTAAAATTTCTTAAAAAGCAGAGTAGGCAGATTATCAGGGCATATTATGTGGTTTTACATGAGAAAAAATAGACGTGTGTGTGCATACTCTTTTGTTTCTTTCTTAGATACAGGAGTGATCTCCATATTGAAAGTTTGATAACACCACGCTAAAGAGGGAATTAACTTCCAAGTATAATGAGCATGGGAAAGGAAGCACCTGAATACTTAAATTGTTGAGGTTTTTAAAGCCTTTTATGAGTCACCTAGGTGGCTCATTTGGTTAAGCGTCCAACTCTTGATTTTGCCTCAAGTCATGATCTCAAGGGCCATGGGATCAAGCCCCATGTTGGACTCTGCGCTCAGCAGGGAGTCAGCTTGAGATTTTCTCTGCCTCTCCCTCTGCCCCTCCCCTCACTCGTATGTTCACTGTTTCTTTCTAAATAAATAAATCTGTAAACAAATAAATAAAACCTCTTATAGCCTCTTATAGGTACTGAGGAACTTAGCAGATAAGTTTGAGAGGAAGTGCTGTCAATAATACAGAGGTATTGTGAAGAAGAAGAGAGATTGTAGAAAGCTGGAGGTGGAAAAGTATTGCCTTACATTTATCAAAGAGGAGAAAGAAATTTTGGTTTTGGAATCTTGACACTGATGTACTTCTGTTAAGATCCTAGGAGAAATCACTTATGCATACTTAAAAAAGTAACCTTCACTAGGTACCAGCTTGGGTCTATGAAAAGGAGTCTAAATAGTAATTGTATCTAAAAAAAAAATGAGTTTACACTAGTGGACCAGGAGACTGTGGGATACCTAATTCATATTGATTTAGCCAGATATCTGAGTAAAGTTTTCAGATCCCTGTGGAACTAGGTAAAGAAATGTAGTCTGATAGTGCAGTTAGATGAATTTGATGAGTGGAGTGATAGCAGCCTCTCAAGGATTACACATAGCTTTCAACCACTATATTTCATCTTCTCATATTCATCCATATTAGATTCATCCAAACATTAGATACAGAGATAGAAATTCTACTAATCCAATTTTCAACATAGAAAACGAAGAGAGATAGTTATATACACCAATTGACAAAATCATCAAAGAGAGCAGAACCTGCTGGAGCACGCACCCAACCCAAAAATGTAAAATGCAGTGAAGTGTAAACAAGGTATTTTATGTTGAGTTCAACTGCAGAAACACAGAATGGAAAAGAGTAGGCTTAACGGCTTCTCCCCTTAATTAGGGGAGAAAAGTTGTTGGGGTTTGTGAACTAACAGTATGATATGGTTGTAGAACATATACCCAGTGCAAATGTAATTTTCAATTGTATTTGTAAAGGAATTGTATCCAAATTAAGGGTTGTAATATTGCACCATTATGTTGACAAGTCTACGTCTGGATTATAGCAAGCTCTTCTGGGAAAGACATTGACAGAAAGGAGCCATATCCAGAGAATGGTGATCAGGAAATATAATTTATTAATTTCTTTGATGCCTAGGTTCTTTATTTCAGTTTGTGTAATGAACTGTAAGGAATAAAGTCTACCATAGTATATTCTCAAGGAGCTTATTTCGTGTCATTCCAAGCAGAGTGCATAGCACCTAAATACTTGGGTAAAATCCACTCCTCCCAGTCTGTTGAGCTTGAGTGATTTGGCTTAACGGTGATAATTCTTTCATTGAAAATGTATATTGGTTTCTGAATGCTAAGTTAAATTTTATATTCTACATTACTAATTTATTCAGCCATTGGGTGTCAGCGCTGTTTCATGTAAATCATAAGCAATTTTCTACTTCTATC